>NC_136626.1:2803764-2887499 GCF_933228915.1 Telmatherina bonti | reverse complement strand
ATCGATTAAGTCCAGTGAATTCCAGTTCAGACCAATTAAATCCAGCCAATTCAAGTTCAGAACGATTAAATCCAGCGGATTCTTGTTCAGACCGATTAAATCCAGCGGATTCTAGTTCAGACCGATTAAATCCAGCGGATTCCGGTTCAGATCGATTAAATCCAGCGGATTCCGGTTCAGATCGATTAAATCCAGCGGATTCTGGTTCAGATGGATTAAATCCAGCCAATTCCAGTTCAGACCGATTAAATCCAGCGGATTCCGGTTCAGATCGATTAAATCCAGCCAATTCCAGTTCAGATTGATTAAATCCAGCCAATTCCAGTTCAGACCGATTAAATCCAGCGGATTCTTGTTCAGACCGATTAAATCCAGCGGATTCTAGTTCAGACCGATTAAATCCAGCCAATTCCAGTTCAGACCGATTAAATCCAGCGGATTCCGGTTCAGATCGATTAAATCCAGCGGATTCTGGTTCAGATCAATTAAATCCAGCCAATTCCAGTTAAGACCGATTAAATCCAGTGGATTCCGGTTCAGATCGATTAAATCCAGCCAATTCCAGTTCAGACCGATTAAATCCCGCCAATTCAGGTTCAGATCGATTAAATCCAGCCAATTCCAATTCAGACCGATTAAATCCAGCCAATTCCAATTCAGACCGATTAAATCCAGCGGATTCCGGTTCAGATCGATTAAATCCAACCCATTCAATTTCAGATCGATTAAATCCAGCCCATTTAATTTCAGATCGATTAAATCCAGCCAATTCCGGGTCAGACCGATTAAATCCAGCGGATTCAAGTTCAGACCGATTAAATCCAGCGGATTCCAGTTCAGATCGATTAAATCCAGCGGATTCTTGTTCAGACCGATTAAATCCAGCGGATTCTGGTTCAGATCGATTAAATCCAGCGGATTCTTGTTCATATCGATTAAATCCAGCCAATTCCAGTTCAGACCGATTAAATCCAGCGGATTCCGGTTCAGATCGATTATATCCAGCCAATTCCAGTTCAGATTGATTAAATCCAGCCAATTCCAGTTCAGACCGATTAAATCCAGCGGATTTTAGTTCTGATCGATTAAATCCAGCGGATTCAAGTTCAGATAAATTAAATCCCGCCAATTTAGGTTCAGATCGATTAAATCCAGCCAATTCCAATTCAGACCGATTAAATCCAGCCAATTCCGGGTCAGACCGATTAAATCCAGCGGATTCAAGCTCAGTTCAATTAAATCCAGCGAATTCCAGTTCAGACCGATTAAATCCAGCCAAATTAAGTTCAGTTCAATTAAATCCAGCGGATTCTAGTTCAGACCGATTAAATCCAGCGGATTCCGGTTCAGATCGATTAAATCCAGCGGATTCCGGTTCAGATCGATTAAATCCAGCGGATTCTGGTTCAGATGGATTAAATCCAGCCAATTCCAGTTCAGACCGATTAAATCCAGCGGATTCCGGTTCAGATCGATTAAATCCAGCCAATTCCAGTTCAGATTGATTAAATCCAGCCAATTCCAGTTCAGACCGATTAAATCCAGTGGATTTTAGTTCAGATCGATTAGATCCAGCGGATTCAAGTTCAGATAAATTAAATCCCGCCAATTCAGGTTCAGATCGATTAAATCCAGCCAATTCCAATTCAGACCGATTAAATCCAGCGGATTCCGGTTCAGATCGATTAAATCCAACCAATTCAATTTCAGATCGATTAAATCCAGCCCATTTAATTTCAGATCGATTAAATCCAGCCAATTCCGGGTCAGACCGATTAAATCCAGCGGATTCAAGTTCAGTTCAATTAAATCCAGCGAATTCCAGTTCAGACCGATTAAATCCAGCCAATTCAAGTTCAGAACGATTAAATACAGCGGATTCTTGTTCAGACCGATTAAATCCAGCGGATTCCGGTTCAGATCGATTAAATCCAGCGGATTCCGGTTCGGATCGATTAAATCCAGCCAATTCCAATTCAAACCGATTAAATCCAGCGGATTCCGGTTCAGATCGATTAAATCCAGCCAATTCCAGTTCAGATCGATTAAATCCAGCGGATTCCGGTTCAGATCGATTAAATCCAGCCAATTCCAGTTCAGACCGATTAAATCCAGCGGATTTTAGTTCAGATCGATTAAATCCAGCAGATTCAAGTTCAGATAAATTAAATCCCGCCAATTCAAGTTCAGATCGATTAAATCCAGCCAATTCCAATTCAGACCGATTAAATCCAGCGGATTCCAGTTCAGACCGCATAAATCCAGCGGATTCCGGTTCAGATCGATTAAGTCCAGTGAATTCCAGTTCAGACCGATTAAATCCAGCGAATTCCAGTTCAGACCGATTAAGTCCAGCCAATTCTATTTCAGATCGATTAAATCCAGCCAATTCAAGTTCAGACCGATTAAATCCAGCGGATTCCGGTTCAGATCGATTAAATCCAGCCAGTTCAATTTCAGATCGATTAAATCCAGCCCGTTTAATTTCAGATCGATTAAATCCAGCCAATTCCGGGTCAGACCGATTAAATCCAGCGGATTCAAGTTCAGATCAATTAAATCCAGCGGATTTTAGTTCAGACCAATTAAATCCAGCGGATTCCAGTTCAGACCAATTAAGTCCAGCGGATTCCGGTTCAGACCGATTAAATCCAGCCACTTCCAGTTCAGACCGATTAAATCAAGCGGATTCCAGTTCAGACCGTTTAAGTCCAGCGGATTCCGGTTCAGATCGATTAAATCCAGCCAATTCCAGTTCAGATTGATTAAATCCAGCATATTCCAGTTCAGACCGATTAAATCCAGCCAATTCAAGTTCAGAACGATTAAATACAGCGGATTCTTGTTCAGACCGATTAAATCCAGCGGATTCTTGTTCAGATTGATTAAATCCAGCGGATTCCGGTTCAGATCGATTAAATCCAGCGGATTCCGGTTCAGATCGATTAAATCCAGCCAATTCCAATTCAAACCGATTAAATCCAGCGGATTCCGGTTCAGATCGATTAAATCCAGCCAATTCCAGTTCAGATTGATTAAATCCAGCCAATTCCAGTTCAGACCGATTAAATCCAGCGGATTCAAGTTCAGATAAATTAAATCCCGCCAATTTAGGTTCAGATCAATTAAATCCAGCCAATTCCAGTTCAGACCGATTAAATCCAGCGGATTTTAGTTCAGATCGGTTAAATCCAGCAGATTCAAGTTCAGATAAATTAAATCCCGCCAATTCAAGTTCAGATCGATTAAATCCAGCCAATTCCAATTCAGACCGATTAAATCCAGCGGATTCCAGTTCAGACCGCATAAATCCAGCGGATTCCAGTTCAGACCGCATAAATCCAGCGGATTCCGGTTCAGATCGATAAAGTCCAGTGAATTCCAGTTCAGTTCAATTAAATCCAGCGAATTCCAGTTCAGACCGATTAAATCCAGCCAATTCAAGTTCAGAACGATTAAATACAGCGGATTCTTGTTCAGACCGATTAAATCCAGCGGATTCCGGTTCAGATCGATTAAATCCAGCGGATTCCGGTTCAGATCGATTAAATCCAGCGGATTCCGTTTCGGATCGATTAAATCCAGCCAATTCCAATTCAAACCGATTAAATCCAGCGGATTCCGGTTCAGATCGATTAAATCCAGCCAATTCCAGTTCAGATCGATTAAATCCAGCGGATTCCGGTTCAGATCGATTAAATCCAGCCAATTCCAGTTCAGACCGATTAAATCCAGCGGATTTTAGTTCAGATCGATTAAATCCAGCAGATTCAAGTTCAGATAAATTAAATCCCGCCAATTCAAGTTCAGATCGATTAAATCCAGCCAATTCCAATTCAGACCGATTAAATCCAGCGGATTCCAGTTCAGACCGCATAAATCCAGCGGATTCCGGTTCAGATCGATTAAGTCCAGTGAATTCCAGTTCAGACCGATTAAATCCAGCGAATTCCAGTTCAGACCGATTAAGTCCAGCCAATTCTATTTCAGATCGATTAAATCCAGCCAATTCAAGTTCAGACCGATTAAATCCAGCGGATTCCGGTTCAGATCGATTAAATCCAGCCAGTTCAATTTCAGATCGATTAAATCCAGCCCGTTTAATTTCAGATCGATTAAATCCAGCCAATTCCGGGTCAGACCGATTAAATCCAGCGGATTCAAGTTCAGATCAATTAAATCCAGCGGATTTTAGTTCAGACCAATTAAATCCAGCGGATTCCAGTTCAGACCAATTAAGTCCAGCGGATTCCGGTTCAGACCGATTAAATCCAGCCACTTCCAGTTCAGACCGATTAAATCAAGCGGATTCCAGTTCAGACCGTTTAAGTCCAGCGGATTCCGGTTCAGATCGATTAAATCCAGCCAATTCCAGTTCAGATTGATTAAATCCAGCATATTCCAGTTCAGACCGATTAAATCCAGCCAATTCAAGTTCAGAACGATTAAATACAGCGGATTCTTGTTCAGACCGATTAAATCCAGCGGATTCTTGTTCAGATTGATTAAATCCAGCGGATTCCGGTTCAGATCGATTAAATCCAGCGGATTCCGGTTCAGATCGATTAAATCCAGCCAATTCCAATTCAAACCGATTAAATCCAGCGGATTCCGGTTCAGATCGATTAAATCCAGCCAATTCCAGTTCAGATTGATTAAATCCAGCCAATTCCAGTTCAGACCGATTAAATCCAGCGGATTCAAGTTCAGATAAATTAAATCCCGCCAATTTAGGTTCAGATCAATTAAATCCAGCGGATTCTAGTTCAGACCGATTAAATCCAGCGGATTCCGGTTCAGATCGATTAAATCCAGCGGATTCCGGTTCAGATCGATTAAATCCAGCGGATTCTGGTTCAGATGGATTAAATCCAGCCAATTCCAGTTCAGACCGATTAAATCCAGCGGATTCCGGTTCAGATCGATTAAATCCAGCCAATTCCAGTTCAGATTGATTAAATCCAGCCAATTCCAGTTCAGACCGATTAAATCCAGTGGATTTTAGTTCAGATCGATTAGATCCAGCGGATTCAAGTTCAGATAAATTAAATCCCGCCAATTCAGGTTCAGATCGATTAAATCCAGCCAATTCCAATTCAGACCGATTAAATCCAGCGGATTCCGGTTCAGATCGATTAAATCCAACCAATTCAATTTCAGATCGATTAAATCCAGCCCATTTAATTTCAGATCGATTAAATCCAGCCAATTCCGGGTCAGACCGATTAAATCCAGCGGATTCAAGTTCAGTTCAATTAAATCCAGCGAATTCCAGTTCAGACCGATTAAATCCAGCCAATTCAAGTTCAGAACGATTAAATACAGCGGATTCTTGTTCAGACCGATTAAATCCAGCGGATTCCGGTTCAGATCGATTAAATCCAGCGGATTCCGGTTCGGATCGATTAAATCCAGCCAATTCCAATTCAAACCGATTAAATCCAGCGGATTCCGGTTCAGATCGATTAAATCCAGCGGATTCCGGTTCAGATCGATTAAATCCAGCGGATTCTGGTTCAGATGGATTAAATCCAGCCAATTCCAGTTCAGACCGATTAAATCCAGCGGATTCCGGTTCAGATCGATTAAATCCAGCCAATTCCAGTTCAGATTGATTAAATCCAGCCAATTCCAGTTCAGACCGATTAAATCCAGTGGATTTTAGTTCAGATCGATTAGATCCAGCGGATTCAAGTTCAGATAAATTAAATCCCGCCAATTCAGGTTCAGATCGATTAAATCCAGCCAATTCCAATTCAGACCGATTAAATCCAGCGGATTCCGGTTCAGATCGATTAAATCCAACCAATTCAATTTCAGATCGATTAAATCCAGCCCATTTAATTTCAGATCGATTAAATCCAGCCAATTCCGGGTCAGACCGATTAAATCCAGCGGATTCAAGTTCAGTTCAATTAAATCCAGCGAATTCCAGTTCAGACCGATTAAATCCAGCCAATTCAAGTTCAGAACGATTAAATACAGCGGATTCTTGTTCAGACCGATTAAATCCAGCGGATTCCGGTTCAGATCGATTAAATCCAGCGGATTCCGGTTCGGATCGATTAAATCCAGCCAATTCCAATTCAAACCGATTAAATCCAGCGGATTCCGGTTCAGATCGATTAAATCCAGCCAATTCCAGTTCAGATCGATTAAATCCAGCGGATTCCGGTTCAGATCGATTAAATCCAGCCAATTCCAGTTCAGACCGATTAAATCCAGCGGATTTTAGTTCAGATCGATTAAATCCAGCAGATTCAAGTTCAGATAAATTAAATCCCGCCAATTCAAGTTCAGATCGATTAAATCCAGCCAATTCCAATTCAGACCGATTAAATCCAGCGGATTCCAGTTCAGACCGCATAAATCCAGCGGATTCCGGTTCAGATCGATTAAGTCCAGTGAATTCCAGTTCAGACCGATTAAATCCAGCGAATTCCAGTTCAGACCGATTAAGTCCAGCCAATTCTATTTCAGATCGATTAAATCCAGCCAATTCAAGTTCAGACCGATTAAATCCAGCGGATTCCGGTTCAGATCGATTAAATCCAGCCAGTTCAATTTCAGATCGATTAAATCCAGCCCGTTTAATTTCAGATCGATTAAATCCAGCCAATTCCGGGTCAGACCGATTAAATCCAGCGGATTCAAGTTCAGATCAATTAAATCCAGCGGATTTTAGTTCAGACCAATTAAATCCAGCGGATTCCAGTTCAGACCAATTAAGTCCAGCGGATTCCGGTTCAGACCGATTAAATCCAGCCACTTCCAGTTCAGACCGATTAAATCAAGCGGATTCCAGTTCAGACCGTTTAAGTCCAGCGGATTCCGGTTCAGATCGATTAAATCCAGCCAATTCCAGTTCAGATTGATTAAATCCAGCATATTCCAGTTCAGACCGATTAAATCCAGCCAATTCAAGTTCAGAACGATTAAATACAGCGGATTCTTGTTCAGACCGATTAAATCCAGCGGATTCTTGTTCAGATTGATTAAATCCAGCGGATTCCGGTTCAGATCGATTAAATCCAGCGGATTCCGGTTCAGATCGATTAAATCCAGCCAATTCCAATTCAAACCGATTAAATCCAGCGGATTCCGGTTCAGATCGATTAAATCCAGCCAATTCCAGTTCAGATTGATTAAATCCAGCCAATTCCAGTTCAGACCGATTAAATCCAGCGGATTCAAGTTCAGATAAATTAAATCCCGCCAATTTAGGTTCAGATCAATTAAATCCAGCCAATTCCAGTTCAGACCGATTAAATCCAGCGGATTTTAGTTCAGATCGGTTAAATCCAGCAGATTCAAGTTCAGATAAATTAAATCCCGCCAATTCAAGTTCAGATCGATTAAATCCAGCCAATTCCAATTCAGACCGATTAAATCCAGCGGATTCCAGTTCAGACCGCATAAATCCAGCGGATTCCAGTTCAGACCGCATAAATCCAGCGGATTCCGGTTCAGATCGATAAAGTCCAGTGAATTCCAGTTCAGTTCAATTAAATCCAGCGAATTCCAGTTCAGACCGATTAAATCCAGCCAATTCAAGTTCAGAACGATTAAATACAGCGGATTCTTGTTCAGACCGATTAAATCCAGCGGATTCCGGTTCAGATCGATTAAATCCAGCGGATTCCGGTTCAGATCGATTAAATCCAGCGGATTCCGGTTCGGATCGATTAAATCCAGCCAATTCCAATTCAAACCGATTAAATCCAGCGGATTCCGGTTCAGATCGATTAAATCCAGCCAATTCCAGTTCAGATCGATTAAATCCAGCGGATTCCGGTTCAGATCGATTAAATCCAGCCAATTCCAGTTCAGACCGATTAAATCCAGCGGATTTTAGTTCAGATCGATTAAATCCAGCAGATTCAAGTTCAGATAAATTAAATCCCGCCAATTCAAGTTCAGATCGATTAAATCCAGCCAATTCCAATTCAGACCGATTAAATCCAGCGGATTCCAGTTCAGACCGCATAAATCCAGCGGATTCCGGTTCAGATCGATTAAGTCCAGTGAATTCCAGTTCAGACCGATTAAATCCAGCGAATTCCAGTTCAGACCGATTAAGTCCAGCCAATTCTATTTCAGATCGATTAAATCCAGCCAATTCAAGTTCAGACCGATTAAATCCAGCGGATTCCGGTTCAGATCGATTAAATCCAGCCAGTTCAATTTCAGATCGATTAAATCCAGCCCGTTTAATTTCAGATCGATTAAATCCAGCCAATTCCGGGTCAGACCGATTAAATCCAGCGGATTCAAGTTCAGATCAATTAAATCCAGCGGATTTTAGTTCAGACCAATTAAATCCAGCGGATTCCAGTTCAGACCAATTAAGTCCAGCGGATTCCGGTTCAGACCGATTAAATCCAGCCACTTCCAGTTCAGACCGATTAAATCAAGCGGATTCCAGTTCAGACCGTTTAAGTCCAGCGGATTCCGGTTCAGATCGATTAAATCCAGCCAATTCCAGTTCAGATTGATTAAATCCAGCATATTCCAGTTCAGACCGATTAAATCCAGCCAATTCAAGTTCAGAACGATTAAATACAGCGGATTCTTGTTCAGACCGATTAAATCCAGCGGATTCTTGTTCAGATTGATTAAATCCAGCGGATTCCGGTTCAGATCGATTAAATCCAGCGGATTCCGGTTCAGATCGATTAAATCCAGCCAATTCCAATTCAAACCGATTAAATCCAGCGGATTCCGGTTCAGATCGATTAAATCCAGCCAATTCCAGTTCAGATTGATTAAATCCAGCCAATTCCAGTTCAGACCGATTAAATCCAGCGGATTCAAGTTCAGATAAATTAAATCCCGCCAATTTAGGTTCAGATCAATTAAATCCAGCCAATTCCAGTTCAGACCGATTAAATCCAGCGGATTTTAGTTCAGATCGGTTAAATCCAGCAGATTCAAGTTCAGATAAATTAAATCCCGCCAATTCAAGTTCAGATCGATTAAATCCAGCCAATTCCAATTCAGACCGATTAAATCCAGCGGATTCCAGTTCAGACCGCATAAATCCAGCGGATTCCAGTTCAGACCGCATAAATCCAGCGGATTCCGGTTCAGATCGATAAAGTCCAGTGAATTCCAGTTCAGTTCAATTAAATCCAGCGAATTCCAGTTCAGACCGATTAAATCCAGCCAATTCAAGTTCAGAACGATTAAATACAGCGGATTCTTGTTCAGACCGATTAAATCCAGCGGATTCCGGTTCAGATCGATTAAATCCAGCGGATTCCGGTTCAGATCGATTAAATCCAGCGGATTCCGGTTCGGATCGATTAAATCCAGCCAATTCCAATTCAAACCGATTAAATCCAGCGGATTCCGGTTCAGATCGATTAAATCCAGCCAATTCCGGGTCAGACCGATTAAATCCAGCGGATTCAAGCTCAGTTCAATTAAATCCAGCGAATTCCAGTTCAGACCGATTAAATCCAGCCAAATTAAGTTCAGTTCAATTAAATCCAGCGGATTCTAGTTCAGACCGATTAAATCCAGCGGATTCCGGTTCAGATCGATTAAATCCAGCGGATTCCGGTTCAGATCGATTAAATCCAGCGGATTCTGGTTCAGATGGATTAAATCCAGCCAATTCCAGTTCAGACCGATTAAATCCAGCGGATTCCGGTTCAGATCGATTAAATCCAGCCAATTCCAGTTCAGATTGATTAAATCCAGCCAATTCCAGTTCAGACCGATTAAATCCAGTGGATTTTAGTTCAGATCGATTAGATCCAGCGGATTCAAGTTCAGATAAATTAAATCCCGCCAATTCAGGTTCAGATCGATTAAATCCAGCCAATTCCAATTCAGACCGATTAAATCCAGCGGATTCCGGTTCAGATCGATTAAATCCAACCAATTCAATTTCAGATCGATTAAATCCAGCCCATTTAATTTCAGATCGATTAAATCCAGCCAATTCCGGGTCAGACCGATTAAATCCAGCGGATTCAAGTTCAGTTCAATTAAATCCAGCGAATTCCAGTTCAGACCGATTAAATCCAGCCAATTCAAGTTCAGAACGATTAAATACAGCGGATTCTTGTTCAGACCGATTAAATCCAGCGGATTCCGGTTCAGATCGATTAAATCCAGCGGATTCCGGTTCGGATCGATTAAATCCAGCCAATTCCAATTCAAACCGAGTAAATCCAGCGGATTCCGGTTCAGATCGATTAAATCCAGCCAATTCCAGTTCAGATCGATTAAATCCAGCGGATTCCGGTTCAGATCGATTAAATCCAGCCAATTCCAGTTCAGACCGGTAAATCCAGCGGATTTTAGTTCAGATCGATTAAATCCAGCAGATTCAAGTTCAGATAAATTAAATCCCGCCAATTCAAGTTCAGATCGATTAAATCCAGCCAATTCCAATTCAGACCGATTAAATCCAGCGGATTCCAGTTCAGACCGCATAAATCCAGCGGATTCCGGTTCAGATCGATTAAGTCCAGTGAATTCCAGTTCAGACCGATTAAATCCAGCGAATTCCAGTTCAGACCGATTAAGTCCAGCCAATTCTATTTCAGATCGATTAAATCCAGCCAATTCAAGTTCAGACCGATTAAATCCAGCGGATTCCGGTTCAGATCGATTAAATCCAGCCAGTTCAATTTCAGATCGATTAAATCCAGCCCGTTTAATTTCAGATCGATTAAATCCAGCCAATTCCGGGTCAGACCGATTAAATCCAGCGGATTCAAGTTCAGATCAATTAAATCCAGCGGATTTTAGTTCAGACCAATTAAATCCAGCGGATTCCAGTTCAGACCAATTAAGTCCAGCGGATTCCGGTTCAGACCGATTAAATCCAGCCACTTCCAGTTCAGACCGATTAAATCAAGCGGATTCCAGTTCAGACCGTTTAAGTCCAGCGGATTCCGGTTCAGATCGATTAAATCCAGCCAATTCCAGTTCAGATTGATTAAATCCAGCATATTCCAGTTCAGACCGATTAAATCCAGCCAATTCAAGTTCAGAACGATTAAATACAGCGGATTCTTGTTCAGACCGATTAAATCCAGCGGATTCTTGTTCAGATTGATTAAATCCAGCGGATTCCGGTTCAGATCGATTAAATCCAGCGGATTCCGGTTCAGATCGATTAAATCCAGCCAATTCCAATTCAAACCGATTAAATCCAGCGGATTCCGGTTCAGATCGATTAAATCCAGCCAATTCCAGTTCAGATTGATTAAATCCAGCCAATTCCAGTTCAGACCGATTAAATCCAGCGGATTCAAGTTCAGATAAATTAAATCCCGCCAATTTAGGTTCAGATCAATTAAATCCAGCCAATTCCAGTTCAGACCGATTAAATCCAGCGGATTTTAGTTCAGATCGGTTAAATCCAGCAGATTCAAGTTCAGATAAATTAAATCCCGCCAATTCAAGTTCAGATCGATTAAATCCAGCCAATTCCAATTCAGACCGATTAAATCCAGCGGATTCCAGTTCAGACCGCATAAATCCAGCGGATTCCAGTTCAGACCGCATAAATCCAGCGGATTCCGGTTCAGATCGATAAAGTCCAGTGAATTCCAGTTCAGTTCAATTAAATCCAGCGAATTCCAGTTCAGACCGATTAAATCCAGCCAATTCATGTTCAGAACGATTAAATACAGCGGATTCTTGTTCAGACCGATTAAATCCAGCGGATTCCGGTTCAGATCGATTAAATCCAGCGGATTCCGGTTCAGATCGATTAAATCCAGCGGATTCCGGTTCGGATCGATTAAATCCAGCCAATTCCAATTCAAACCGATTAAATCCAGCGGATTCCGGTTCAGATCGATTAAATCCAGCCAATTCCAGTTCAGATCGATTAAATCCAGCGGATTCCGGTTCAGATCGATTAAATCCAGCCAATTCCAGTTCAGACCGATTAAATCCAGCGGATTTTAGTTCAGATCGATTAAATCCAGCAGATTCAAGTTCAGATAAATTAAATCCCGCCAATTCAAGTTCAGATCGATTAAATCCAGCCAATTCCAATTCAGACCGATTAAATCCAGCGGATTCCAGTTCAGACCGCATAAATCCAGCGGATTCCGGTTCAGATCGATTAAGTCCAGTGAATTCCAGTTCAGACCGATTAAATCCAGCGAATTCCAGTTCAGACCGATTAAGTCCAGCCAATTCTATTTCAGATCGATTAAATCCAGCCAATTCAAGTTCAGACCGATTAAATCCAGCGGATTCCGGTTCAGATCGATTAAATCCAGCCAGTTCAATTTCAGATCGATTAAATCCAGCCCGTTTAATTTCAGATCGATTAAATCCAGCCAATTCCGGGTCAGACCGATTAAATCCAGCGGATTCAAGTTCAGATCAATTAAATCCAGCGGATTTTAGTTCAGACCAATTAAATCCAGCGGATTCCAGTTCAGACCAATTAAGTCCAGCGGATTCCGGTTCAGACCGATTAAATCCAGCCACTTCCAGTTCAGACCGATTAAATCAAGCGGATTCCAGTTCAGACCGTTTAAGTCCAGCGGATTCCGGTTCAGATCGATTAAATCCAGCCAATTCCAGTTCAGATTGATTAAATCCAGCATATTCCAGTTTAGACCGATTAAATCCAGCCAATTCAAGTTCAGAACGATTAAATACAGCGGATTCTTGTTCAGACCGATTAAATCCAGCGGATTCTTGTTCAGATTGATTAAATCCAGCGGATTCCGGTTCAGATCGATTAAATCCAGCGGACTCCGGTTCAGATCGATTAAATCCAGCCAATTCCAATTCAAACCGATTAAATCCAGCGGATTCCGGTTCAGATCGATTAAATCCAGCCAATTCCAGTTCAGATTGATTAAATCCAGCCAATTCCAGTTCAGACCGATTAAATCCAGCGGATTCAAGTTCAGATAAATTAAATCCCGCCAATTTAGGTTCAGATCAATTAAATCCAGCCAATTCCAGTTCAGACCGATTAAATCCAGCGGATTTTAGTTCAGATCGATTAAATCCAGCAGATTCAAGTTCAGATAAATTAAATCCCGCCAATTCAAGTTCAGATCGATTAAATCCAGCCAATTCCAATTCAGACCGATTAAATCCAGCGGATTCCAGTTCAGACCGCATAAATCCAGCGGATTCCGGTTCAGATCGATTAAGTCCAGTGAATTCCAGTTCAGACCGATTAAATCCAGCGAATTCCAGTTCAGACCGATTAAGTCCAGCCAATTCTATTTCAGATCGATTAAATCCAGCCAATTCAAGTTCAGACCGATTAAATCCAGCGGATTCCGGTTCAGATCGATTAAATCCAGCCAGTTCAATTTCAGATCGATTAAATCCAGCCCGTTTAATTTCAGATCGATTAAATCCAGCCAATTCCGGGTCAGACCGATTAAATCCAGCGGATTCAAGTTCAGATCAATTAAATCCAGCGGATTTTAGTTCAGACCAATTAAATCCAGCGGATTCCAGTTCAGACCAATTAAGTCCAGCGGATTCCGGTTCAGACCGATTAAATCCAGCCACTTCCAGTTCAGACCGATTAAATCAAGCGGATTCCAGTTCAGACCGTTTAAGTCCAGCGGATTCCGGTTCAGATCGATTAAATCCAGCCAATTCCAGTTCAGATTGATTAAATCCAGCATATTCCAGTTTAGACCGATTAAATCCAGCCAATTCAAGTTCAGAACGATTAAATACAGCGGATTCTTGTTCAGACCGATTAAATCCAGCGGATTCTTGTTCAGATTGATTAAATCCAGCGGATTCCGGTTCAGATCGATTAAATCCAGCGGACTCCGGTTCAGATCGATTAAATCCAGCCAATTCCAATTCAAACCGATTAAATCCAGCGGATTCCGGTTCAGATCGATTAAATCCAGCCAATTCCAGTTCAGATTGATTAAATCCAGCCAATTCCAGTTCAGACCGATTAAATCCAGCGGATTCAAGTTCAGATAAATTAAATCCCGCCAATTTAGGTTCAGATCAATTAAATCCAGCCAATTCCAGTTCAGACCGATTAAATCCAGCGGATTTTAGTTCAGATCGGTTAAATCCAGCAGATTCAAGTTCAGATAAATTAAATCCCGCCAATTCAAGTTCAGATCGATTAAATCCAGCCAATTCCAATTCAGACCGATTAAATCCAGCGGATTCCAGTTCAGACCGCATAAATCCAGCGGATTCAAGTTCAGATAAATTAAATCCCGCCAATTTAGGTTCAGATCGATTAAATCCAGCCAATTCCAGTTCAGACCGATTAAATCCAGCATATTCCAGTTCAGACCGATTAAATCCAGCCAATTCAAGTTCAGAACGATTAAATACAGCGGTTTCTTGTTCAGACCGATTAAATCCAGCGGATTCTTGTTCAGATTGATTAAATCCAGCGGATTCCGGTTCAGATCGATTAAATCCAGCAGATTCCGGTTCAGATCGATTAAATCCAGCCAATTCCAATTCAAACCGATTAAATCCAGCGGATTCCGGTTCAGATCGATTAAATCCAGCCAATTCCAGTTCAGATTGATTAAATCCAGCCAATTCCAGTTCAGACCGATTAAATCCAGCGGATTCAAGTTCAGATAAATTAAATCCCGCCAATTTAGGTTCAGATCGATTAAATCCAACCAATTCCAGTTCAGATTGATTAAATCCAGCCAATTCCAGTTCAGACCGATTAAATCCAGCGGATTCAAGTTCAGATAAATTAAATCCCGCCAATTTAGGTTCAGATCGATTAAATCCAGCCAATTCCAGTTCAGACCGATTAAATCCAGCATATTCCAGTTCAGACCGATTAAATCCAGCCAATTCAAGTTCAGAACGATTAAATACAGCGGTTTCTTGTTCAGACCGATTAAATCCAGCGGATTCTTGTTCAGATTGATTAAATCCAGCCAATTCCAGTTCAGACCGATTAAATCCAGCGGATTCCGGTTCAGATCGATTATATCCAGCCAATTCCAGTTCAGATTGATTAAATCCAGCCAATTCCAGTTCAGACCGATTAAATCCAGCGGATTTTAGTTCTGATCGATTAAATCCAGCGGATTCAAGTTCAGATAAATTAAATCCCGCCAATTTAGGTTCAGATCGATTAAATCCAGCCCGTTTAATTTCAGATCGATTAAATCCAGCCAATTCCGGGTCAGACCGATTAAATCCAGCGGATTCAAGTTCAGATCAATTAAATCCAGCGGATTTTAATTCAGACCAATTAAATCCAGCGGATTCCAGTTCAGACCAATTAAGTCCAGCGGATTCCGGTTCAGACCGATTAAATCCAGCCACTTCCAGTTCAGACCGATTAAATCCAGCGGATTCCGGTTCAGACCGATTAAATCCAGCGGATTCCGGTTCAGATCGATTAAATCCAGCGGATTCCGGTTCAGATCGATTAAATCCAGCCAATTCCAATTCAAACCGATTAAATCCAGCGGATTCCGGTTCAGATCGATTAAATCCAGCCAATTCCAGTTCAGATTGATTAAATCCAGCCAATTCCAGTTCAGACCGATTAAATCCAGCGGATTCAAGTTCAGATAAATTAAATCCCGCCAATTTAGGTTCAGATCGATTAAATCCAGCCAATTCCAGTTCAGATTGATTAAATCCAGCCAATTCCAGTTCAGACCGATTAAATCCAGCGGATTCAAGTTCAGATAAATTAAATCCCGCCAATTTAGGTTCAGATCGATTAAATCCAACCAATTCCAGTTCAGATTGATTAAATCCAGCCAATTCCAGTTCAGACCGATTAAATCCAGCGGATTCAAGTTCAGATAAATTAAATCCCGCCAATTTAGGTTCAGATCGATTAAATCCAGCCAATTCCAGTTCAGACCGATTAAATCCAGCATATTCCAGTTCAGACCGATTAAATCCAGCCAATTCAAGTTCAGAACGATTAAATACAGCGGTTTCTTGTTCAGACCGATTAAATCCAGCGGATTCTTGTTCAGATTGATTAAATCCAGCGGATTCCGGTTCAGATCGATTAAATCCAGCGGATTCCGGTTCAGATCGATTAAATCCAGCCAATTCCAATTCAAACCGATTAAATCCAGCGGATTCCGGTTCAGATCGATTAAATCCAGCCAATTCCAGTTCAGATTGATTAAATCCAGCCAATTCCAGTTCAGACCGATTAAATCCAGCGGATTCAAGTTCAGATAAATTAAATCCCGCCAATTTAGGTTCAGATCGATTAAATCCAACCAATTCCAGTTCAGATTGATTAAATCCAGCCAATTCCAGTTCAGACCGATTAAATCCAGCGGATTCAAGTTCAGATAAATTAAATCCCGCCAATTTAGGTTCAGATCGATTAAATCCAGCCAATTCCAGTTCAGACCGATTAAATCCAGCATATTCCAGTTCAGACCGATTAAATCCAGCCAATTCAAGTTCAGAACGATTAAATACAGCGGTTTCTTGTTCAGACCGATTAAATCCAGCGGATTCTTGTTCAGATTGATTAAATCCAGCCAATTCCAGTTCAGACCGATTAAATCCAGCGGATTCCGGTTCAGATCGATTATATCCAGCCAATTCCAGTTCAGATTGATTAAATCCAGCCAATTCCAGTTCAGACCGATTAAATCCAGCGGATTTTAGTTCTGATCGATTAAATCCAGCGGATTCAAGTTCAGATAAATTAAATCCCGCCAATTTAGGTTCAGATCGATTAAATCCAGCCAATTCCAATTCAGACCGATTAAATCCAGCCAATTCCGGGTCAGACCGATTAAATCCAGCGGATTCAAGTTCAGTTCAATTAAATCCAGCGAATTCCAGTTCAGACCGATTAAATCCAGCCAAATTAAGTTCAGTTCAATTAAATCCAGCGGATTCTAGTTCAGACCGATTAAATCCAGCGGATTCCGGTTCAGATCGATTAAATCCAGCGGATTCCGGTTCAGATCGATTAAATCCAGCGGATTCTGGTTCAGATGGATTAAATCCAGCCAATTCCAGTTCAGACCGATTAAATCCAGCGGATTCCGGTTCAGATCGATTAAATCCAGCCAATTCCAGTTCAGATTGATTAAATCCAGCCAATTCCAGTTCAGATCGATTAAATCCAGTGGATTTTAGTTCAGATCGATTAAATCCAGCGGATTCAAGTTCAGATAAATTAAATCCCGCCAATTCAGGTTCAGATCAATTAAATCCAGCCAATTCCAATTCAGACCGATTAAATCCAGCGGATTCCGGTTCAGATCGATTAAATCCAACCAATTCAATTTCAGATCGATTAAATCCAGCCCATTTAATTTCAGATCGATTAAATCCAGCCAATTCCGGGTCAGACCGATTAAATCCAGCGGATTCAAGTTCAGTTCAATTAAATCCAGCGAATTCCAGTTCAGACCGATTAAATCCAGCCAATTCAAGTTCAGAACGATTAAATACAGCGGATTCTTGTTCAGACCGATTAAATCCAGCGGATTCCGGTTCAGACCGATTAAATCCAGCGGATTCCGGTTCAGATCGATTAAATCCAGCGGATTCCGGTTCGGATCGATTAAATCCAGCCAATTCCAATTCAAACCGATTAAATCCAGCGGATTCCGTTTCAGATCGATTAAATCCAGCCAATTCCAGTTCAGATCGATTAAATCCAGCGGATTCCGGTTCAGATCGATTAAATCCAGCCAATTCCAGTTCAGACCGATTAAATCCAGCGGATTTTAGTTCAGATCGATTAAATCCAGCAGATTCAAGTTCAGATAAATTAAATCCCGCCAATTCAAGTTCAGATCGATTAAATCCAGCCAATTCCAATTCAGACCGATTAAATCCAGCGGATTCCAGTTCAGACCGCATAAATCCAGCGGATTCCGGTTCAGATCGATTAAGTCCAGTGAATTCCAGTTCAGACCGATTAAATCCAGCGAATTCCAGTTCAGATCGATTAAATCCAGCCCGTTTAATTTCAGATCGATTAAATCCAGCCAATTCCGGGTCAGACCGATTAAATCCAGCGGATTCAAGTTCAGATCAATTAAATCCAGCGGATTTTAGTTCAGACCAATTAAATCCAGCGGATTTTAGTTCAGACCAATTAAATCCAGCGGATTCCAGTTCAGACCAATTAAGTCCAGCGGATTCCGGTTCAGCCCGATTAAATCCAGCCACTTCCAGTTCAGACCGATTAAATCCAGCGGATTCCAGTTCAGACCGATTAAGTCCAGCGGATTCCGGTTCAGATCGATTAAATCCAGCCAATTCCAGTTCAGACCGATTAAATCCAGCATATTCCAGTTCAGACCGATTAAATCCAGCCAATTCAAGTTCAGAACGATTAAATACAGCGGTTTCTTGTTCAGACCGATTAAATCCAGCGGATTCTTGTTCAGATTGATTAAATCCAGCGGATTCCGGTTCAGATCGATTAAATCCAGCGGATTCCGGTTCAGATCGATTAAATCCAGCCAGTTCAATTTCAGATCGATTAAATCCAGCCCGTTTAATTTCAGATCGATTAAATCCAGCCAATTCCGGGTCAGACCGATTAAATCCAGCGGATTCAAGTTCAGATCAATTAAATCCAGCGGATTTTAGTTCAGACCAATTAAATCCAGCGGATTCCAGTTCAGACCAATTAAGTCCAGCGGATTCCGGTTCAGACCGATTAAATCCAGCCACTTCCAGTTCAGACCGATTAAATCAAGCGGATTCCAGTTCAGACCGTTTAAGTCCAGCGGATTCCGGTTCAGATCGATTAAATCCAGCCAATTCCAGTTCAGATTGATTAAATCCAGCATATTCCAGTTCAGACCGATTAAATCCAGCCAATTCAAGTTCAGAACGATTAAATACAGCGGATTCTTGTTCAGACCGATTAAATCCAGCGGATTCTTGTTCAGATTGATTAAATCCAGCGGATTCCGGTTCAGATCGATTCAATCCAGCGGATTCCGGTTCAGATCGATTAAATCCAGCCAATTCCAATTCAAACCGATTAAATCCAGCGGATTCCGGTTCAGATCGATTAAATCCAGCCAATTCCAGTTCAGATTGATTAAATCCAGCCAATTCCAGTTCAGACCGATTAAATCCAGCGGATTCAAGTTCAGATAAATTAAATCCCGCCAATTTAGGTTCAGATCAATTAAATCCAGCCAATTCCAGTTCAGACCGATTAAATCCAGCGGATTTTAGTTCAGATCGGTTAAATCCAGCAGATTCAAGTTCAGATAAATTAAATCCCGCCAATTCAAGTTCAGATCGATTAAATCCAGCCAATTCCAATTCAGACCGATTCAATCCACGGATTCCAGTTCAGACCGCATAAATCCAGCGGATTCCGGTTCAGATCGATAAAGTCCAGTGAATTCCAGTTCAGACCGATTAAATCCAGCCAATTCCAGTTCAGACCGATTAAATCCAGCGGATTCAAGTTCAGATAAATTAAATCCCGCCAATTTAGGTTCAGATCGATTAAATCCAGCCAATTCCAGTTCAGACCGATTAAATCCAGCATATTCCAGTTCAGACCGATTAAATCCAGCCAATTCAAGTTCAGAACGATTAAATACAGCGGTTTCTTGTTCAGACCGATTAAATCCAGCGGATTCTTGTTCAGATTGATTAAATCCAGCGGATTCCGGTTCAGATCGATTAAATCCAGCGGATTCCGGTTCAGATCGATTAAATCCAGCCAATTCCAATTCAAACCGATTAAATCCAGCGGATTCCGGTTCAGATCGATTAAATCCAGCCAATTCCAGTTCAGATTGATTAAATCCCGCCAATTCCAGTTCAGACCGATTAAATCCAGCGGATTCAAGTTCAGATAAATTAAATCCCGCCAATTTAGGTTCAGATCGATTAAATCCAACCAATTCCAGTTCAGATTGATTAAATCCAGCCAATTCCAGTTCAGACCGATTAAATCCAGCGGATTCAAGTTCAGATAAATTAAATCCCGCCAATTTAGGTTCAGATCGATTAAATCCAGCCAATTCCAGTTCAGACCGATTAAATCCAGCATATTCCAGTTCAGACCGATTAAATCCAGCCAATTCAAGTTCAGAACGATTAAATACAGCGGTTTCTTGTTCAGACCGATTAAATCCAGCGGATTCTTGTTCAGATTGATTAAATCCAGCCAATTCCAGTTCAGACCGATTAAATCCAGCGGATTCCGGTTCAGATCGATTATATCCAGCCAATTCCAGTTCAGATTGATTAAATCCAGCCAATTCCAGTTCAGACCGATTAAATCCAGCGGATTTTAGTTCTGATCGATTAAATCCAGCGGATTCAAGTTCAGATAAATTAAATCCCGCCAATTTAGGTTCAGATCGATTAAATCCAGCCAATTCCAATTCAGACCGATTAAATCCAGCCAATTCCGGGTCAGACCGATTAAATCCAGCGGATTCAAGTTCAGTTCAATTAAATCCAGCGAATTCCAGTTCAGACCGATTAAATCCAGCCAAATTAAGTTCAGTTCAATTAAATCCAGCGGATTCTAGTTCAGACCGATTAAATCCAGCGGATTCCGGTTCAGATCGATTAAATCCAGCGGATTCCGGTTCAGATCGATTAAATCCAGCGGATTCTGGTTCAGATGGATTAAATCCAGCCAATTCCAGTTCAGACCGATTAAATCCAGCGGATTCCGGTTCAGATCGATTAAATCCAGCCAATTCCAGTTCAGATTGATTAAATCCAGCCAATTCCAGTTCAGACCGATTAAATCCAGTGGATTTTAGTTCAGATCGATTAAATCCAGCGGATTCAAGTTCAGATAAATTAAATCCCGCCAATTCAGGTTCAGATCAATTAAATCCAGCCAATTCCAATTCAGACCGATTAAATCCAGCGGATTCCGGTTCAGATCGATTAAATCCAACCAATTCAATTTCAGATCGATTAAATCCAGCCCATTTCATTTCAGATCGATTAAATCCAGCCAATTCCGGGTCAGACCGATTAAATCCAGCGGATTCAAGTTCAGTTCAATTAAATCCAGCGAATTCCAGTTCAGACCGATTAAATCCAGCCAATTCAAGTTCAGAACGATTAAATACAGCGGATTCTTGTTCAGACCGATTAAATCCAGCGGATTCCGGTTCAGATCGATTAAATCCAGCGGATTCCGGTTCAGATCGATTAAATCCAGCGGATTCCGGTTCGGATCGATTAAATCCAGCCAATTCCAATTCAAACCGATTAAATCCAGCGGATTCCGGTTCAGATCGATTAAATCCAGCCAATTCCAGTTCAGATCGATTAAATCCAGCGGATTCCGGTTCAGATCGATTAAATCCAGCCAATTCCAGTTCAGACCGATTAAATCCAGCGGATTTTAGTTCAGATCGATTAAATCCAGCAGATTCAAGTTCAGATAAATTAAATCCCGCCAATTCAAGTTCAGATCGATTAAATCCAGCCAATTCCAATTCAGACCGATTAAATCCAGCGGATTCCAGTTCAGACCGCATAAATCCAGCGGATTCCGGTTCAGATCGATTAAGTCCAGTGAATTCCAGTTCAGACCGATTAAATCCAGCGAATTCCAGTTCAGACCGATTAAGTCCAGCGGATTCCGGTTCAGATCGATTAAATCCAGCCAGTTCAATTTCAGATCGATTAAATCCAGCCCGTTTAATTTCAGATCGATTAAATCCAGCCAATTCCGGGTCAGACCGATTAAATCCAGCGGATTCAAGTTCAGATCAATTAAATCCAGCGGATTTTAGTTCAGACCAATTAAATCCAGCGGATTCCAGTTCAGACCAATTAAGTCCAGCGGATTCCGGTTCAGACCGATTAAATCCAGCCACTTCCAGTTCAGACCGATTAAATCAAGCGGATTCCAGTTCAGACCGATTAAGTCCAGCGGATTCCGGTTCAGATCGATTAAATCCAGCCAATTCCAGTTCAGATTGATTAAATCCAGCATATTCCAGTTCAGACCGATTAAATCCAGCCAATTCAAGTTCAGAACGATTAAATACAGCGGATTCTTGTTCAGACCGATTAAATCCAGCGGATTCCGGTTCAGATCGATTAAATCCAGCGGATTCCGGTTCAGATCGATTAAATCCAGCGGATTCCGGTTCGGATCGATTAAATCCAGCCAATTCCAATTCAAACCGATTAAATCCAGCGGATTCCGGTTCAGATCGATTAAATCCAGCCAATTCCAGTTCAGATCGATTAAATCCAGCGGATTCCGGTTCAGATCGATTAAATCCAGCCAATTCCAGTTCAGACCGATTAAATCCAGCGGATTCAAGTTCAGATAAATTAAATCCCGCCAATTTAGGTTCAGATCGATTAAATCCAGCCAATTCCAGTTCAGATTGATTAAATCCAGCATATTCCAGTTCAGACCGATTAAATCCAGCCAATTCCAGTTCAGACCGATTAAATCCAGCGGATTTTAGTTCAGATCGATTAAATCCAGCGGATTCAAGTTCAGATAAATTAAATCCCGCCAATTCAGGTTCAGATCGATTAAATCCAGCCAATTCCAATTCAGACCGATTAAATCCAGCCAATTCCAATTCAGACCGATTAAATCCAGCGGATTCCGGTTCAGATCGATTAAATCCAACCAATTCAATTTCAGATCGATTAAATCCAGCCCATTTAATTTCAGATCGATTAAATCCAGCCAATTCCGGGTCAGACCGATTAAATCCAGCGGATTCAAGTTCAGTTCAATTAAATCCAGCGAATTCCAGTTCAGACCGATTAAATCCAGCCAATTCAAGTTCAGAACGATTAAATACAGCGGATTCTTGTTCAGACCGATTAAATCCAGCGGATTCCGGTTCAGATCGATTAAATCCAGCGGATTCCGGTTCAGATCGATTAAATCCAGCGGATTCCGGTTCGGATCGATTAAATCCAGCCAATTCCAATTCAAACCGATCAAATCCAGCGGATTCCGGTTCAGATCGATTAAATCCAGCCAATTCCAGTTCAGATCGATTAAATCCAGCGGATTCCGGTTCAGATCGATTAAATCCAGCCAATTCCAGTTCAGACCGATTAAATCCAGCGGATTTTAGTTCAGATCGATTAAATCCAGCAGATTCAAGTTCAGATAAATTAAATCCCGCCAATTCAAGTTCAGATCGATTAAATCCAGCCAATTCCAATTCAGACCGATTAAATCCAGCGGATTCCAGTTCAGACCGCATAAATCCAGCGGATTCCGGTTCAGATCGATTAAGTCCAGTGAATTCCAGTTCAGACCGATTAAATCCAGCGAATTCCAGTTCAGACCGATTAAGTCCAGCGGATTCCGGTTCAGATCGATTAAATCCAGCCAGTTCAATTTCAGATCGATTAAATCCAGCCCGTTTAATTTCAGATCGATTAAATCCAGCCAATTCCGGGTCAGACCGATTAAATCCAGCGGATTCAAGTTCAGATCAATTAAATCCAGCGGATTTTAGTTCAGACCAATTAAATCCAGCGGATTCCAGTTCAGACCAATTAAGTCCAGCGGATTCCGGTTCAGACCAATTAAATCCAGCCACTTCCAGTTCAGACCGATTAAATCCAGCGGATTCCAGTTCAGACCGATTAAGTCCAGCGGATTCCGGTTCAGATCGATTAAATCCAGCCAATTCCAGTTCAGATTGATTAAATCCAGCATATTCCAGTTCAGACCGATTAAATCCAGCCAATTCAAGTTCAGACCGATTAAATACAGCGGATTCTTGTTCAGACCGATTAAATCCAGCGGATTCCGGTTCAGATCGATTAAATCCAGCGGATTCCGGTTCAGATCGATTAAATCCAGCGGATTCCGGTTCGGATCGATTAAATCCAGCCAATTCCAATTCAAACCGATTAAATCCAGCGGATTCCGGTTCAGATCGATTAAATCCAGCCAATTCCAGTTCAGATCGATTAAATCCAGCGGATTCCGGTTCAGATCGATTAAATCCAGCCAATTCCAGTTCAGACCGATTAAATCCAGCGGATTCAAGTTCAGATAAATTAAATCCCGCCAATTTAGGTTCAGATCGATTAAATCCAGCCAATTCCAGTTCAGATTGATTAAATCCAGCATATTCCAGTTCAGACCGATTAAATCCAGCCAATTCCAGTTCAGACCGATTAAATCCAGCGGATTTTAGTTCAGATCGATTAAATCCAGCGGATTCAAGTTCAGATAAATTAAATCCCGCCAATTCAGGTTCAGATCGATTAAATCCAGCCAATTCCAATTCAGACCGATTAAATCCAGCCAATTCCAATTCAGACCGATTAAATCCAGCGGATTCCGGTTCAGATCGATTAAATCCAACCAATTCAATTTCAGATCGATTAAATCCAGCCCATTTAATTTCAGATCGATTAAATCCAGCCAATTCCGGGTCAGACCGATTAAATCCAGCGGATTCAAGTTCAGTTCAATTAAATCCAGCGAATTCCAGTTCAGACCGATTAAATCCAGCCAATTCAAGTTCAGAACGATTAAATACAGCGGATTCTTGTTCAGACCGATTAAATCCAGCGGATTCCGGTTCAGATCGATTAAATCCAGCGGATTCCGGTTCAGATCGATTAAATCCAGCGGATTCCGGTTCGGATCGATTAAATCCAGCCAATTCCAATTCAAACCGATCAAATCCAGCGGATTCCGGTTCAGATCGATTAAATCCAGCCAATTCCAGTTCAGATCGATTAAATCCAGCGGATTCCGGTTCAGATCGATTAAATCCAGCCAATTCCAGTTCAGACCGATTAAATCCAGCGGATTTTAGTTCAGATCGATTAAATCCAGCAGATTCAAGTTCAGATAAATTAAATCCCGCCAATTCAAGTTCAGATCGATTAAATCCAGCCAATTCCAATTCAGACCGATTAAATCCAGCGGATTCCAGTTCAGACCGCATAAATCCAGCGGATTCCGGTTCAGATCGATTAAGTCCAGTGAATTCCAGTTCAGACCGATTAAATCCAGCGAATTCCAGTTCAGACCGATTAAGTCCAGCGGATTCCGGTTCAGATCGATTAAATCCAGCCAGTTCAATTTCAGATCGATTAAATCCAGCCCGTTTAATTTCAGATCGATTAAATCCAGCCAATTCCGGGTCAGACCGATTAAATCCAGCGGATTCAAGTTCAGATCAATTAAATCCAGCGGATTTTAGTTCAGACCAATTAAATCCAGCGGATTCCAGTTCAGACCAATTAAGTCCAGCGGATTCCGGTTCAGACCAATTAAATCCAGCCACTTCCAGTTCAGACCGATTAAATCCAGCGGATTCCAGTTCAGACCGATTAAGTCCAGCGGATTCCGGTTCAGATCGATTAAATCCAGCCAATTCCAGTTCAGATTGATTAAATCCAGCATATTCCAGTTCAGACCGATTAAATCCAGCCAATTCAAGTTCAGACCGATTAAATACAGCGGATTCTTGTTCAGACCGATTAAATCCAGCGGATTCCGGTTCAGATCGATTAAATCCAGCGGATTCCGGTTCAGATCGATTAAATCCAGCGGATTCCGGTTCGGATCGATTAAATCCAGCCAATTCCAATTCAAACCGATTAAATCCAGCGGATTCCGGTTCAGATCGATTAAATCCAGCCAATTCCAGTTCAGATCGATTAAATCCAGCGGATTCCGGTTCAGATCGATTAAATCCAGCCAATTCCAGTTCAGACCGATTAAATCCAGCGGATTCAAGTTCAGATAAATTAAATCCCGCCAATTTAGGTTCAGATCGATTAAATCCAGCCAATTCCAGTTCAGATTGATTAAATCCAGCATATTCCAGTTCAGACCGATTAAATCCAGCCAATTCCAGTTCAGACCGATTAAATCCAGCGGATTTTAGTTCAGATCGATTAAATCCAGCGGATTCAAGTTCAGATAAATTAAATCCCGCCAATTCAGGTTCAGATCGATTAAATCCAGCCAATTCCAATTCAGACCGATTAAATCCAGCCAATTCCAATTCAGACCGATTAAATCCAGCGGATTCCGGTTCAGATCGATTAAATCCAACCAATTCAATTTCAGATCGATTAAATCCAGCCCATTTAATTTCAGATCGATTAAATCCAGCCAATTCCGGGTCAGACCGATTAAATCCAGCAGATTCAAGTTCAGTTCAATTAAATCCAGCGAATTCCAGTTCAGACCGATTAAATCCAGCCAATTCAAGTTCAGAACGATTAAATACAGCGGATTCTTGTTCAGACCGATTAAATCCAGCGGATTCCGGTTCAGATCGATTAAATCCAGCGGATTCCGGTTCAGATCGATTAAATCCAGCGGATTCCGGTTCGGATCGATTAAATCCAGCCAATTCCAATTCAAACCGATTAAATCCAGCGGATTCCGGTTCAGATCGATTAAATCCAGCCGATTCAAGTTCAGTTCAATTAAATCCAGCGAATTCCAGTTCAGACCGATTAAATCCAGCCAATTCAAGTTCAGAACGATTAAATACAGCGGATTCTTGTTCAGACCGATTAAATCCAGCGGATTCCGGTTCAGATCGATTAAATCCAGCGGATTCCGGTTCAGATCGATTAAATCCAGCGGATTCCGGTTCGGATCGATTAAATCCAGCCAATTCCAGTTCAGACCGATTAAATCCAGCGGATTTTAGTTCAGATCGATTAAATCCAGCAGATTCAAGTTCAGATAAATTAAATCCCGCCAATTCAAGTTCAGATCGATTAAATCCAGCCAATTCCAATTCAGACCGATTAAATCCAGCGGATTCCAGTTCAGACCGCATAAATCCAGCGGATTCCGGTTCAGATCGATTAAGTCCAGTGAATTCCAGTTCAGACCGATTAAATCCAGCGAATTCCAGTTCAGACCGATTAAGTCCAGCCAATTCTATTTCAGATCGATTAAATCCAGCCAATTCAAGTTCAGACCGATTAAATCCAGCGGATTCCGGTTCAGATCGATTAAATCCAGCCAATTCCGGGTCAGACCGATTAAATCCAGCGGATTCAAGTTCAGATCAATTAAATCCAGCGGATTTTAGTTCAGACCAATTAAATCCAGCGGATTCCAGTTCAGACCAATTAAGTCCAGCGGATTCCGGTTCAGACCGATTAAATCCAGCCACTTCCAGTTCAGACCGATTAAATCCAGCGGATTCCAGTTCAGACCGATTAAGTCCAGCGGATTCCGGTTCAGATCGATTAAATCCAGCCAATTCCAGTTCAGATTGATTAAATCCAGCATATTCCAGTTCAGACCGATTAAATCCAGCCAATTCAAGTTCAGAACGATTAAATACAGCGGATTCTTGTTCAGACCGATTAAATCCAGCGGATTCCGGTTCAGATCGATTAAATCCAGCGGATTCCGGTTCAGATCGATTAAATCCAGCGGATTCCGGTTCGGATCGATTAAATCCAGCCAATTCCAATTCAAACCGATTAAATCCAGCGGATTCCGGTTCAGATCGATTAAATCCAGCCAATTCCAGTTCAGATCGATTAAATCTAGCGGATTCCGGTTCAGATCGATTAAATCCAGCCAATTCCAGTTCAGACCGATTAAATCCAGCGGATTCAAGTTCAGATAAATTAAATCCCGCCAATTTAGGTTCAGATCGATTAAATCCAGCCAATTCCAGTTCAGATTGATTAAATCCAGCATATTCCAGTTCAGACCGATTAAATCCAGCCAATTCCAGTTCAGACCGATTAAATCCAGCGGATTTTAGTTCAGATCGATTAAATCCAGCGGATTCAAGTTCAGATAAATTAAATCCCGCCAATTCAGGTTCAGATCGATTAAATCCAGCCAATTCCAATTCAGACCGATTAAATCCAGCCAATTCCAATTCAGACCGATTAAATCCAGCGGATTCCGGTTCAGATCGATTAAATCCAACCAATTCAATTTCAGATCGATTAAATCCAGCCCATTTAATTTCAGATCGATTAAATCCAGCCAATTCCGGGTCAGACCGATTAAATCCAGCGGATTCAAGTTCAGTTCAATTAAATCCAGCGAATTCCAGTTCAGACCGATTAAATCCAGCCAATTCAAGTTCAGAACGATTAAATACAGCGGATTCTTGTTCAGACCGATTAAATCCAGCGGATTCCGGTTCAGATCGATTAAATCCAGCGGATTCCGGTTCAGATCGATTAAATCCAGCGGATTCCGGTTCAGATCGATTAAATCCAACCAATTCAATTTCAGATCGATTAAATCCAGCCCATTTAATTTCAGATCGATTAAATCCAGCCAATTCCGGGTCAGACCGATTAAATCCAGCGGATTCCGGTTCAGATCGATTAAATCCAGCGGATTCCGGTTCAGATCGATTAAATCCAGCGGATTCCGGTTCAGATCGATTAAATCCAACCAATTCAATTTCAGATCGATTAAATCCAGCCCATTTAATTTCAGATCGATTAAATCCAGCCAATTCCGGGTCAGACCGATTAAATCCAGCGGATTCAAGTTCAGTTCAATTAAATCCAGCGAATTCCAGTTCAGACCGATTAAATCCAGCCAATTCAAGTTCAGAACGATTAAATACAGCGGATTCTTGTTCAGACCGATTAAATCCAGCGGATTCCGGTTCAGATCGATTAAATCCAGCGGATTCCGGTTCAGATCGATTAAATCCAGCGGATTCCGGTTCGGATCGATTAAATCCAGCCAATTCCAATTCAAACCGATTAAATCCAGCGGATTCCGGTTCAGATCGATTAAATCCAGCCAATTCCAGTTCAGATCGATTAAATCCAGCGGATTCCGGTTCAGATCGATTAAATCCAGCCAATTCCAATTCAGACCGATTAAATCCAGCCAATTCCAATTCAGACCGATTAAATCCAGCAGATTCAAGTTCAGATCGATTAAATCCAACCAATTCAATTTCAGATCGATTAAATCCAGCCCATTTAATTTCAGATCGATTAAATCCAGCCAATTCCGGGTCAGACCGATTAAATCCAGCGGATTCAAGTTCAGTTCAATTAAATCCAGCGAATTCCAGTTCAGACCGATTAAATCCAGCCAATTCAAGTTCAGAACGATTAAATACAGCGGATTCTTGTTCAGACCGATTAAATCCAGCGGATTCCGGTTCAGATCGATTAAATCCAGCGGATTCCGGTTCAGATCGATTAAATCCAGCGGATTCCGGTTCGGATCGATTAAATCCAGCCAATTCCAATTCAAACCGATTAAATCCAGCGGATTCCGGTTCAGATCGATTAAATCCAGCATATTCCAGTTCAGACCGATTAAATCCAGCCAATTCCAGTTCAGACCGATTAAATCCAGCGGATTCCGGTTCAGATCGATTAAATCCAGCCAATTCCAATTCAGACCGATTAAATCCAGCCAATTCCAATTCAGACCGATTAAATCCAGCAGATTCAAGTTCAGATCGATTAAATCCAACCAATTCAATTTCAGATCGATTAAATCCAGCCCATTTAATTTCAGATCGATTAAATCCAGCCAATTCCGGGTCAGACAGATTAAATCCAGCGGATTCAAGTTCAGATAAATTAAATCCCGCCAATTTAGGTTCAGATCGATTAAATCCAGCCAATTCCAGTTCAGATTGATTAAATCCAGCATATTCCAGTTCAGACCGATTAAATCCAGCCAATTCCAGTTCAGACCGATTAAATCCAGCGGATTTTAGTTCAGATCGATTAAATCCAGCGGATTCAAGTTCAGATAAATTAAATCCCGCCAATTCAGGTTCAGATCGATTAAATCCAGCCAATTCCAATTCAGACCGATTAAATCCAGCCAATTCCAATTCAGACCGATTAAATCCAGCGGATTCCGGTTCAGATCGATTAAATCCAACCAATTCAATTTCAGATCGATTAAATCCAGCCCATTTAATTTCAGATCGATTAAATCCAGCCAATTCCGGGTCAGACCGATTAAATCCAGCGGATTCAAGTTCAGTTCAATTAAATCCAGCGAATTCCAGTTCAGACCGATTAAATCCAGCCAATTCAAGTTCAGAACGATTAAATACAGCGGATTCTTGTTCAGACCGATTAAATCCAGCGGATTCCGGTTCAGATCGATTAAATCCAGCGGATTCCGGTTCAGATCGATTAAATCCAGCGGATTCCGGTTCGGATCGATTAAATCCAGCCAATTCCAATTCAAACCGATTAAATCCAGCGGATTCCGGTTCAGATCGATTAAATCCAGCCAATTCAATTTCAGATCGATTAAATCCAGCCCATTTAATTTCAGATCGATTAAATCCAGCCAATTCCGGGTCAGACCGATTAAATCCAGCGGATTCAAGTTCAGTTCAATTAAATCCAGCGAATTCCAGTTCAGACCGATTAAATCCAGCCAATTCAAGTTCAGAACGATTAAATACAGCGGATTCTTGTTCAGACCGATTAAATCCAGCGGATTCCGGTTCAGATCGATTAAATCCAGCGGATTCCGGTTCAGATCGATTAAATCCAGCGGATTCCGGTTCGGATCGATTAAATCCAGCCAATTCCAATTCAAACCGATTAAATCCAGCGGATTCCGGTTCAGATCGATTAAATCCAGCCAATTCCAGTTCAGATCGATTAAATCCAGCGGATTCCGGTTCAGATCGATTAAATCCAGCCAATTCCAGTTCAGACCGATTAAATCCAGCGGATTTTAGTTCAGATCGATTAAATCCAGCAGATTCAAGTTCAGATAAATTAAATCCCGCCAATTCAAGTTCAGATCGATTAAATCCAGCCAATTCCAATTCAGACCGATTAAATCCAGCGGATTCCAGTTCAGACCGCATAAATCCAGCGGATTCCGGTTCAGATCGATTAAGTCCAGTGAATTCCAGTTCAGACCGATTAAATCCAGCGAATTCCAGTTCAGACCGATTAAGTCCAGCGGATTCCGGTTCAGATCGATTAAATCCAGCCAGTTCAATTTCAGATCGATTAAATCCAGCCCGTTTAATTTCAGATCGATTAAATCCAGCCAATTCCGGGTCAGACCGATTAAATCCAGCGGATTCAAGTTCAGATCAATTAAATCCATCGGATTTTAGTTCAGACCAATTAAATCCAGCGGATTCCAGTTCAGACCAATTAAGTCCAGCGGATTCCGGTTCAGACCGATTAAATCCAGCCACTTCCAGTTCAGACCGATTAAATCCAGCGGATTCCAGTTCAGACCGATTAAGTCCAGCAGATTCCGGTTCAGATCGATTAAATCCAGCCAATTCCAGTTCAGATTGATTAAATCCAGCATATTCCAGTTCAGACCGATTAAATCCAGCCAATTCAAGTTCAGAACGATTAAATACAGCGGATTCTTGTTCAGACCGATTAAATCCAGCGGATTCCGGTTCAGATCGATTAAATCCAGCGGATTCCGGTTCAGATCGATTAAATCCAGCGGATTCCGGTTCGGATCGATTAAATCCAGCCAATTCCAATTCAAACCGATTAAATCCAGCGGATTCCGGTTCAGATCGATTAAATCCAGCCAATTCCAGTTCAGATCGATTAAATCCAGCGGATTCCGGTTCAGATCGATTAAATCCAGCCAATTCCAGTTCAGACCGATTAAATCCAGCGGATTCAAGTTCAGATAAATTAAATCCCGCCAATTTAGGTTCAGATCGATTAAATCCAGCCAATTCCAGTTCAGATTGATTAAATCCAGCATATTCCAGTTCAGACCGATTAAATCCAGCCAATTCCAGTTCAGACCGATTAAATCCAGCGGATTTTAGTTCAGATCGATTAAATCCAGCGGATTCAAGTTCAGATAAATTAAATCCCGCCAATTCAGGTTCAGATCGATTAAATCCAGCCAATTCCAATTCAGACCGATTAAATCCAGCCAATTCCAATTCAGACCGATTAAATCCAGCGGATTCCGGTTCAGATCGATTAAATCCAACCAATTCAATTTCAGATCGATTAAATCCAGCCCATTTAATTTCAGATCGATTAAATCCAGCCAATTCCGGGTCAGACCGATTAAATCCAGCGGATTCAAGTTCAGTTCAATTAAATCCAGCGAATTCCAGTTCAGACCGATTAAATCCAGCCAATTCAAGTTCAGAACGATTAAATACAGCGGATTCTTGTTCAGACCGATTAAATCCAGCGGATTCCGGTTCAGATCGATTAAATCCAGCGGATTCCGGTTCAGATCGATTAAATCCAGCCGATTCCAATTCAAACCGATTAAATCCAGCGGATTCCGGTTCAGATCGATTAAATCCAGCCAATTCCAGTTCAGATCGATTAAATCCAGCGGATTCCGGTTCAGATCGATTAAATCCAGCCAATTCCAGTTCAGACCGATTAAATCCAGCGGATTTTAGTTCAGATCGATTAAATCCAGCAGATTCAAGTTCAGATAAATTAAATCCCGCCAATTCAAGTTCAGATCGATTAAATCCAGCCAATTCCAATTCAGACCGATTAAATCCAGCGGATTCCAGTTCAGACCGCATAAATCCAGCGGATTCCGGTTCAGATCGATTAAGTCCAGTGAATTCCAGTTCAGACCGATTAAATCCAGCGAATTCAAGTTCAGACCGATTAAGTCCAGCGGATTCCGGTTCAGATCGATTAAATCCAGCCAGTTCAATTTCAGATCGATTAAATCCAGCCCGTTTAATTTCAGATCGATTAAATCCAGCCAATTCCGGGTCAGACCGATTAAATCCAGCGGATTCAAGTTCAGATCAATTAAATCCAGCGGATTTTAGTTCAGACCAATTAAATCCAGCGGATTCCAGTTCAGACCAATTAAGTCCAGCGGATTCCGGTTCAGACCGATTAAATCCAGCCACTTCCAGTTCAGACCGATTAAATCCAGCGGATTCCAGTTCAGACCGATTAAGTCCAGCGGATTCCGGTTCAGATCGATTAAATCCAGCCAATTCCAGTTCAGATTGATTAAATCCAGCATATTCCAGTTCAGACCGATTAAATCCAGCCAATTCAAGTTCAGAACGATTAAATACAGCGGATTCTTGTTCAGACCGATTAAATCCAGCGGATTCCGGTTCAGATCGATTAAATCCAGCGGATTCTTGTTCAGACCGATTAAATCCAGCGGATTCCGGTTCGGATCGATTAAATCCAGCCAATTCCAATTCAAACCGATTAAATCCAGCGGATTCCGGTTCAGATCGATTAAATCCAGCCAATTCCAGTTCAGATCGATTAAATCCAGCGGATTCCGGTTCAGATCGATTAAATCCAGCCAATTCCAGTTCAGACCGATTAAATCCAGCGGATTCAAGTTCAGATAAATTAAATCCCGCCAATTTAGGTTCAGATCGATTAAATCCAGCCAATTCCAGTTCAGATTGATTAAATCCAGCATATTCCAGTTCAGACCGATTAAATCCAGCCAATTCCAGTTCAGACCGATTAAATCCAGCGGATTTTAGTTCAGATCGATTAAATCCAGCGGATTCAAGTTCAGATAAATTAAATCCCGCCAATTCAGGTTCAGATCGATTAAATCCAGCCAATTCCAATTCAGACCGATTAAATCCAGCCAATTCCAATTCAGACCGATTAAATCCAGCGGATTCCGGTTCAGATCGATTAAATCCAACCAATTCAATTTCAGATCGATTAAATCCAGCCCATTTAATTTCAGATCGATTAAATCCAGCCAATTCCGGGTCAGACCGATTAAATCCAGCGGATTCAAGTTCAGTTCAATTAAATCCAGCGAATTCCAGTTCAGACCGATTAAATCCAGCCAATTCAAGTTCAGAACGATTAAATACAGCGGATTCTTGTTCAGACCGATTAAATCCAGCGGATTCCGGTTCAGATCGATTAAATCCAGCGGATTCCGGTTCAGATCGATTAAATCCAGCGGATTCCGGTTCAGATCGATTAAATCCAGCGGATTCCGGTTCGGATCGATTAAATCCAGCCAATTCCAATTCAAACCGATTAAATCCAGCGGATTCCGGTTCAGATCGATTAAATCCAGCCAATTCCAGTTCAGACCGATTAAATCCAGCGGATTTTAGTTCAGATCGATTAAATCCAGCAGATTCAAGTTCAGATAAATTAAATCCCGCCAATTCAAGTTCAGATCGATTAAATCCAGCCAATTCCAATTCAGTCCGATTAAATCCAGCGGATTCCAGTTCAGACCGCATAAATCCAGCGGATTCCAGTTCAGACCAATTAAGTCCAGCGGATTCCGGTTCAGACCGATTAAATCCAGCCAATTCCAGTTCAGATTGATTAAATCCAGCATATTCCAGTTCAGACCGATTAAATCCAGCCAATTCCAGTTCAGACCGATTAAATCCAGCGGATTTTAGTTCAGATCAATTAAATCCAGCGGATTTTAGTTCAGACCAATTAAATCCAGCGGATTCCAGTTCAGACCAATTAAGTCCAGCGGATTCCGGTTCAGACCGATTAAATCCAGCCAATTCCAGTTCAGATTGATTAAATCCAGCATATTCCAGTTCAGACCGATTAAATCCAGCCAATTCCAGTTCAGAACGATTAAATACAGCGGATTTTAGTTCAGATCGATTAAATCCAGCGGATTCAAGTTCAGATAAATTAAATCCCGCCAATTCAGGTTCAGATCGATTAAATCCAGCCAATTCCAATTCAGACCGATTAAATCCAGCCAATTCCAATTCAGACCGATTAAATCCAGCGGATTCCGGTTCAGATCGATTAAATCCAACCAATTCAATTTCAGATCGATTAAATCCAGCCCATTTAATTTCAGATCGATTAAATCCAGCCAATTCCGGGTCAGACCGATTAAATCCAGCGGATTCAAGTTCAGTTCAATTAAATCCAGCGAATTCCAGTTCAGACCGATTAAATCCAGCCAATTCAAGTTCAGAACGATTAAATACAGCGGATTCTTGTTCAGACCGATTAAATCCAGCGGATTCCGGTTCAGATCGATTAAATCCAGCGGATTCCGGTTCAGATCGATTAAATCCAGCGGATTCCGGTTCAGATCGATTAAATCCAGCGGATTCCGGTTCGGATCGATTAAATCCAGCCAATTCCAATTCAAACCGATTAAATCCAGCGGATTCCGGTTCAGATCGATTAAATCCAGCCAATTCCAGTTCAGACCGATTAAATCCAGCGGATTTTAGTTCAGATCGATTAAATCCAGCAGATTCAAGTTCAGATAAATTAAATCCCGCCAATTCAAGTTCAGATCGATTAAATCCAGCCAATTCCAATTCAGACCGATTAAATCCAGCGGATTCCAGTTCAGACCGCATAAATCCAGCGGATTCCGGTTCAGATCGATTAAGTCCAGTGAATTCCAGTTCAGACCGATTAAATCCAGCGAATTCCAGTTCAGACCGATTAAATCCAGCGGATTCCGGTTCAGATCGATTAAATCCAGCCAATTCCGGGTCAGACCGATTAAATCCAGCGGATTCAAGTTCAGATCAATTAAATCCAGCGGATTTTAGTTCAGACCAATTAAATCCAGCGGATTCCAGTTCAGACCAATTAAGTCCAGCGGATTCCGGTTCAGACCGATTAAATCCAGCCACTTCCAGTTCAGACCGATTAAGTCCAGCGGATTCCGGTTCAGATCGATTAAATCCAGCCAATTCCAGTTCAGATTGATTAAATCCAGCATATTCCAGTTCAGACCGATTAAATCCAGCCAATTCAAGTTCAGAACGATTAAATACAGCGGATTCTTGTTCAGACCGATTAAATCCAGCGGATTCCGGTTCAGATCGATTAAATCCAGCGGATTCCGGTTCAGATCGATTAAATCCAGCGGATTCCGGTTCAGATCGATTAAATCCAGCCAATTCCAATTCAAACCGATTAAATCCAGCGGATTCCGGTTCAGATCGATTAAATCCAGCCAATTCCAGTTCAGATCGATTAAATCCAGCGGATTCCGGTTCAGATCGATTAAATCCAGCCAATTCCAGTTCAGACCGATTAAATCCAGCGGATTCAAGTTCAGATAAATTAAATCCCGCCAATTTAGGTTCAGATTGATTAAATCCAGCATATTCCAGTTCAGACCGATTAAATCCAGCCAATTCCAGTTCAGAACGATTAAATACAGCGGATTTTAGTTCAGATCGATTAAATCCAGCGGATTCAAGTTCAGATAAATTAAATCCCGCCAATTCAGGTTCAGATCGATTAAATCCAGCCAATTCCAATTCAGACCGATTAAATCCAGCCAATTCCAATTCAGACCGATTAAATCCAGCGGATTCCGGTTCAGATCGATTAAATCCAACCAATTCAATTTCAGATCGATTAAATCCAGCCCATTTAATTTCAGATCGATTAAATCCAGCCAATTCCGGGTCAGACCGATTAAATCCAGCGGATTCAAGTTCAGTTCAATTAAATCCAGCGAATTCCAGTTCAGACCGATTAAATCCAGCCAATTCAAGTTCAGAACGATTAAATACAGCGGATTCTTGTTCAGACCGATTAAATCCAGCGGATTCCGGTTCAGATCGATTAAATCCAGCGGATTCCGGTTCAGATCGATTAAATCCAGCGGATTCCGGTTCGGATCGATTAAATCCAGCCAATTCCAATTCAAACCGATTAAATCCAGCGGATTCCGGTTCAGATTGATTAAATCCAGCCAATTCCAGTTCAGATCGATTAAATCCAGCGGATTCCGGTTCAGATCGATTAAATCCAGCCAATTCCAGTTCAGACCGATTAAATCCAGCGGATTTTAGTTCAGATCGATTAAATCCAGCAGATTCAAGTTCAGATTAATTAAATCCCGCCAATTCAAGTTCAGATCGATTAAATCCAGCCAATTCCAATTCAGACCGATTAAATCCAGCGGATTCCAGTTCAGACCGCATAAATCCAGCGGATTCCGGTTCAGATCGATTAAGTCCAGTGAATTCCAGTTCAGACCGATTAAATCCAGCGAATTCCAGTTCAGACCGATTAAGTCCAGCGGATTCCGGTTCAGATCGATTAAATCCAGCCAGTTCAATTTCAGATCGATTAAATCCAGCCCGTTTAATTTCAGATCGATTAAATCCAGCCAATTCCGGGTCAGACCGATTAAATCCAGCGGATTCAAGTTCAGATCAATTAAACCCAGCGGATTTTAGTTCAGACCGATTAAATCCAGCCACTTCCAGTTCAGACCGATTAAATCCAGCGGATTCCAGTTCAGACCGATTAAGTCCAGCGGATTCCGGTTCAGATCGATTAAATCCAGCCAATTCCAGTTCAGATTGATTAAATCCAGCATATTCCAGTTCAGACCGATTAAATCCAGCCAATTCAAGTTCAGAACGATTAAATACAGCGGATTCCGGTTCAGATCGATTAAATCCAGCGGATTCCGGTTCAGATCGATTAAATCCAGCGGATTCCGGTTCAGATCGATTAAATCCAGCGGATTCCGGTTCGGATCGATTAAATCCAGCCAATTCCAATTCAAACCGATTAAATCCAGCGGATTCCGGTTCAGATCGATTAAATCCAGCCAATTCCAGTTCAGATCGATTAAATCCAGCGGATTCCGGTTCAGATCGATTAAATCCAGCCAATTCCAGTTCAGACCGATTAAATCCAGCGGATTCAAGTTCAGATAAATTAAATCCCGCCAATTTAGGTTCAGATCGATTAAATCCAGCCAATTCCAGTTCAGATTGATTAAATCCAGCATATTCCAGTTCAGACCGATTAAATCCAGCCAATTCCAGTTCAGACCGATTAAATCCAGCTGATTTTAGTTCAGATCGATTAAATCCAGCGGATTCAAGTTCAGATAAATTAAATCCCGCCAATTCAGGTTCAGATCGATTAAATCCAGCCAATTCCAATTCAGACCGATTAAATCCAGCCAATTCCAATTCAGACCGATTAAATCCAGCGGATTCCGGTTCAGATCGATTAAATCCAACCAATTCAATTTCAGATCGATTAAATCCAGCCCATTTAATTTCAGATCGATTAAATCCAGCCAATTCCGGGTCAGACCGATTAAATCCAGCGGATTCAAGTTCAGTTCAATTAAATCCAGCGGATTCCAGTTCAGACCGCATAAATCCAGCGGATTCCGGTTCAGATCGATTAAGTCCAGTGAATTCCAGTTCAGACCGATTAAATCCAGCGAATTCCAGTTCAGACCGATTAAGTCCAGCGGATTCCGGTTCAGATCGATTAAATCCAGCCAGTTCAATTTCAGATCGATTAAATCCAGCCCGTTTAATTTCAGATCGATTAAATCCAGCCAATTCCGGGTCAGACCGATTAAATCCAGCGGATTCAAGTTCAGATCAATTAAACCCAGCGGATTTTAGTTCAGACCGATTAAATCCAGCCACTTCCAGTTCAGACCGATTAAATCCAGCGGATTCCAGTTCAGACCGATTAAGTCCAGCGGATTCCGGTTCAGATCGATTAAATCCAGCCAATTCCAGTTCAGATTGATTAAATCCAGCATATTCCAGTTCAGACCGATTAAATCCAGCCAATTCAAGTTCAGAACGATTAAATACAGCGGATTCCGGTTCAGATCGATTAAATCCAGCGGATTCCGGTTCAGATCGATTAAATCCAGCGGATTCCGGTTCAGATCGATTAAATCCAGCGGATTCCGGTTCGGATCGATTAAATCCAGCCAATTCCAATTCAAACCGATTAAATCCAGCGGATTCCGGTTCAGATCGATTAAATCCAGCCAATTCCAGTTCAGATCGATTAAATCCAGCGGATTCCGGTTCAGATCGATTAAATCCAGCCAATTCCAGTTCAGACCGATTAAATCCAGCGGATTCAAGTTCAGATAAATTAAATCCCGCCAATTTAGGTTCAGATCGATTAAATCCAGCCAATTCCAGTTCAGATTGATTAAATCCAGCATATTCCAGTTCAGACCGATTAAATCCAGCCAATTCCAGTTCAGACCGATTAAATCCAGCGGATTTTAGTTCAGATCGATTAAATCCAGCGGATTCAAGTTCAGATAAATTAAATCCCGCCAATTCAGGTTCAGATCGATTAAATCCAGCCAATTCCAATTCAGACCAATTAAATCCAGCCAATTCCAATTCAGACCGATTAAATCCAGCGGATTCCGGTTCAGATCGATTAAATCCAACCAATTCAATTTCAGATCGATTAAATCCAGCCCATTTAATTTCAGATCGATTAAATCCAGCCAATTCCGGGTCAGACCGATTAAATCCAGCGGATTCAAGTTCAGTTCAATTAAATCCAGCGAATTCCAGTTCAGACCGATTAAATCCAGCCAATTCAAGTTCAGAACGATTAAATACAGCGGATTCTTGTTCAGACCGATTAAATCCAGCGGATTCCGGTTCAGATCGATTAAATCCAGCGGATTCTGGTTCAGATCGATTAAATCCAGCGGATTCCGGTTCAGATCGATTAAATCCAGCGGATTCCGGTTCGGATCGATTAAATCCAGCCAATTCCAATTCAAACCGATTAAATCCAGCGGATTCCGGTTCAGATCGATTAAATCCAGCCAATTCCAGTTCAGATCGATTAAATCCAGCGGATTCCGGTTCAGATCGATTAAATCCAGCCAATTCCAGTTCAGACCGATTAAATCCAGCGGATTTTAGTTCAGATCGATTAAATCCAGCAGATTCAAGTTCAGATAAATTAAATCCCGCCAATTCAAGTTCAGATAAATTAAATCCCGCCAATTCAAGTTCAGATCGATTAAATCCAGCGGATTCCAGTTCAGACCGCATAAATCCAGCGGATTCCGGTTCAGATCGATTAAGTCCAGTGAATTCCAGTTCAGACCGATTAAATCCAGCGAATTCCAGTTCAGACCGATTAAGTCCAGCCAATTCTATTTCAGATCGATTAAATCCAGCCAATTCAAGTTCAGACCGATTAAATCCAGCGGATTCCGGTTAAGATCGATTAAATCCAGCCAATTCCGGGTCAGACCGATTAAATCCAGCGGATTCAAGTTCAGATCAATTAAATCCAGCGGATTTTAGTTCAGACCAATTAAATCCAGCGGATTCCAGTTCAGACCAATTAAGTCCAGCGGATTCCGGTTCAGACCGATTAAATCCAGCCACTTCCAGTTCAGACCGATTAAATCCAGCGGATTCCAGTTCAGACCGATTAAGTCCAGCGGATTCCGGTTCAGATCGATTAAATCCAGCAGATTCAAGTTCAGATAAATTAAATCCCGCCAATTCAAGTTCAGATAAATTAAATCCCGCCAATTCAAGTTCAGATTGATTAAATCCAGCGGATTCCAGTTCAGACCGCATAAATCCAGCGGATTCCGGTTCAGATCGATTAAGTCCAGTGAATTCCAGTTCAGACCGATTAAATCCAGCGAATTCCAGTTCAGACCGATTAAGTCCAGCCAATTCTATTTCAGATCGATTAAATCCAGCCAATTCAAGTTCAGACCGATTAAATCCAGCGGATTCCGGTTAAGATCGATTAAATCCAGCCAATTCCGGGTCAGACCGATTAAATCCAGCGGATTCAAGTTCAGATCAATTAAATCCAGCGGATTTTAGTTCAGACCAATTAAATCCAGCGGATTCCAGTTCAGACCAATTAAGTCCAGCGGATTCCGGTTCAGACCGATTAAATCCAGCGGATTCCGGTTCAGACCGATTAAATCCAGCGGATTCCAGTTCAGACCGATTAAGTCCAGCGGATTCCGGTTCAGATCGATTAAATCCAGCCAATTCCAGTTCAGATTGATTAAATCCAGCATATTCCAGTTCAGACCGATTAAATCCAGCGGATTCAAGTTCAGATAAATTAAATCCCGCCAATTTAGGTTCAGATCGATTAAATCCAGCCAATTCCAGTTCAGATTGATTAAATCCAGCATATTCCAGTTCAGACCGATTAAATCCAGCCAATTCCAGTTCAGACCGATTAAATCCAGCGGATTTTAGTTCAGATCGATTAAATCCAGCAGATTCAAGTTCAGATAAATTAAATCCCGCCAATTCAAGTTCAGATCGATTAAATCCAGCCAATTCCAATTCAGTCCGATTAAATCCAGCGGATTCCAGTTCAGACCGCATAAATCCAGCGGATTCCAGTTCAGACCAATTAAGTCCAGCGGATTCCGGTTCAGACCGATTAAATCCAGCCAATTCCAGTTCAGATTGATTAAATCCAGCATATTCCAGTTCAGACCGATTAAATCCAGCCAATTCCAGTTCAGACCGATTAAATCCAGCGGATTTTAGTTCAGATCAATTAAATCCAGCGGATTTTAGTTCAGACCAATTAAATCCAGCGGATTCCAGTTCAGACCAATTAAGTCCAGCGGATTCCGGTTCAGACCGATTAAATCCAGCCAATTCCAGTTCAGATTGATTAAATCCAGCATATTCCAGTTCAGACCGATTAAATCCAGCCAATTCCAGTTCAGAACGATTAAATACAGCGGATTTTAGTTCAGATCGATTAAATCCAGCGGATTCAAGTTCAGATAAATTAAATCCCGCCAATTCAGGTTCAGATCGATTAAATCCAGCCAATTCCAATTCAGACCGATTAAATCCAGCCAATTCCAATTCAGACCGATTAAATCCAGCGGATTCCGGTTCAGATCGATTAAATCCAACCAATTCAATTTCAGATCGATTAAATCCAGCCCATTTAATTTCAGATCGATTAAATCCAGCCAATTCCGGGTCAGACCGATTAAATCCAGCGGATTCAAGTTCAGTTCAATTAAATCCAGCGAATTCCAGTTCAGACCGATTAAATCCAGCCAATTCAAGTTCAGAACGATTAAATACAGCGGATTCTTGTTCAGACCGATTAAATCCAGCGGATTCCGGTTCAGATCGATTAAATCCAGCGGATTCCGGTTCAGATCGATTAAATCCAGCGGATTCCGGTTCAGATCGATTAAATCCAGCGGATTCCGGTTCGGATCGATTAAATCCAGCCAATTCCAATTCAAACCGATTAAATCCAGCGGATTCCGGTTCAGATCGATTAAATCCAGCCAATTCCAGTTCAGACCGATTAAATCCAGCGGATTTTAGTTCAGATCGATTAAATCCAGCAGATTCAAGTTCAGATAAATTAAATCCCGCCAATTCAAGTTCAGATCGATTAAATCCAGCCAATTCCAATTCAGACCGATTAAATCCAGCGGATTCCAGTTCAGACCGCATAAATCCAGCGGATTCCGGTTCAGATCGATTAAGTCCAGTGAATTCCAGTTCAGACCGATTAAATCCAGCGAATTCCAGTTCAGACCGATTAAATCCAGCGGATTCCGGTTCAGATCGATTAAATCCAGCCAATTCCGGGTCAGACCGATTAAATCCAGCGGATTCAAGTTCAGATCAATTAAATCCAGCGGATTTTAGTTCAGACCAATTAAATCCAGCGGATTCCAGTTCAGACCAATTAAGTCCAGCGGATTCCGGTTCAGACCGATTAAATCCAGCCACTTCCAGTTCAGACCGATTAAGTCCAGCGGATTCCGGTTCAGATCGATTAAATCCAGCCAATTCCAGTTCAGATTGATTAAATCCAGCATATTCCAGTTCAGACCGATTAAATCCAGCCAATTCAAGTTCAGAACGATTAAATACAGCGGATTCTTGTTCAGACCGATTAAATCCAGCGGATTCCGGTTCAGATCGATTAAATCCAGCGGATTCCGGTTCAGATCGATTAAATCCAGCGGATTCCGGTTCAGATCGATTAAATCCAGCCAATTCCAATTCAAACCGATTAAATCCAGCGGATTCCGGTTCAGATCGATTAAATCCAGCCAATTCCAGTTCAGATCGATTAAATCCAGCGGATTCCGGTTCAGATCGATTAAATCCAGCCAATTCCAGTTCAGACCGATTAAATCCAGCGGATTCAAGTTCAGATAAATTAAATCCCGCCAATTTAGGTTCAGATTGATTAAATCCAGCATATTCCAGTTCAGACCGATTAAATCCAGCCAATTCCAGTTCAGAACGATTAAATACAGCGGATTTTAGTTCAGATCGATTAAATCCAGCGGATTCAAGTTCAGATAAATTAAATCCCGCCAATTCAGGTTCAGATCGATTAAATCCAGCCAATTCCAATTCAGACCGATTAAATCCAGCCAATTCCAATTCAGACCGATTAAATCCAGCGGATTCCGGTTCAGATCGATTAAATCCAACCAATTCAATTTCAGATCGATTAAATCCAGCCCATTTAATTTCAGATCGATTAAATCCAGCCAATTCCGGGTCAGACCGATTAAATCCAGCGGATTCAAGTTCAGTTCAATTAAATCCAGCGAATTCCAGTTCAGACCGATTAAATCCAGCCAATTCAAGTTCAGAACGATTAAATACAGCGGATTCTTGTTCAGACCGATTAAATCCAGCGGATTCCGGTTCAGATCGATTAAATCCAGCGGATTCCGGTTCAGATCGATTAAATCCAGCGGATTCCGGTTCGGATCGATTAAATCCAGCCAATTCCAATTCAAACCGATTAAATCCAGCGGATTCCGGTTCAGATTGATTAAATCCAGCCAATTCCAGTTCAGATCGATTAAATCCAGCGGATTCCGGTTCAGATCGATTAAATCCAGCCAATTCCAGTTCAGACCGATTAAATCCAGCGGATTTTAGTTCAGATCGATTAAATCCAGCAGATTCAAGTTCAGATTAATTAAATCCCGCCAATTCAAGTTCAGATCGATTAAATCCAGCCAATTCCAATTCAGACCGATTAAATCCAGCGGATTCCAGTTCAGACCGCATAAATCCAGCGGATTCCGGTTCAGATCGATTAAGTCCAGTGAATTCCAGTTCAGACCGATTAAATCCAGCGAATTCCAGTTCAGACCGATTAAGTCCAGCGGATTCCGGTTCAGATCGATTAAATCCAGCCAGTTCAATTTCAGATCGATTAAATCCAGCCCGTTTAATTTCAGATCGATTAAATCCAGCCAATTCCGGGTCAGACCGATTAAATCCAGCGGATTCAAGTTCAGATCAATTAAACCCAGCGGATTTTAGTTCAGACCGATTAAATCCAGCCACTTCCAGTTCAGACCGATTAAATCCAGCGGATTCCAGTTCAGACCGATTAAGTCCAGCGGATTCCGGTTCAGATCGATTAAATCCAGCCAATTCCAGTTCAGATTGATTAAATCCAGCATATTCCAGTTCAGACCGATTAAATCCAGCCAATTCAAGTTCAGAACGATTAAATACAGCGGATTCCGGTTCAGATCGATTAAATCCAGCGGATTCCGGTTCAGATCGATTAAATCCAGCGGATTCCGGTTCAGATCGATTAAATCCAGCGGATTCCGGTTCGGATCGATTAAATCCAGCCAATTCCAATTCAAACCGATTAAATCCAGCGGATTCCGGTTCAGATCGATTAAATCCAGCCAATTCCAGTTCAGATCGATTAAATCCAGCGGATTCCGGTTCAGATCGATTAAATCCAGCCAATTCCAGTTCAGACCGATTAAATCCAGCGGATTCAAGTTCAGATAAATTAAATCCCGCCAATTTAGGTTCAGATCGATTAAATCCAGCCAATTCCAGTTCAGATTGATTAAATCCAGCATATTCCAGTTCAGACCGATTAAATCCAGCCAATTCCAGTTCAGACCGATTAAATCCAGCTGATTTTAGTTCAGATCGATTAAATCCAGCGGATTCAAGTTCAGATAAATTAAATCCCGCCAATTCAGGTTCAGATCGATTAAATCCAGCCAATTCCAATTCAGACCGATTAAATCCAGCCAATTCCAATTCAGACCGATTAAATCCAGCGGATTCCGGTTCAGATCGATTAAATCCAACCAATTCAATTTCAGATCGATTAAATCCAGCCCATTTAATTTCAGATCGATTAAATCCAGCCAATTCCGGGTCAGACCGATTAAATCCAGCGGATTCAAGTTCAGTTCAATTAAATCCAGCGGATTCCAGTTCAGACCGCATAAATCCAGCGGATTCCGGTTCAGATCGATTAAGTCCAGTGAATTCCAGTTCAGACCGATTAAATCCAGCGAATTCCAGTTCAGACCGATTAAGTCCAGCGGATTCCGGTTCAGATCGATTAAATCCAGCCAGTTCAATTTCAGATCGATTAAATCCAGCCCGTTTAATTTCAGATCGATTAAATCCAGCCAATTCCGGGTCAGACCGATTAAATCCAGCGGATTCAAGTTCAGATCAATTAAACCCAGCGGATTTTAGTTCAGACCGATTAAATCCAGCCACTTCCAGTTCAGACCGATTAAATCCAGCGGATTCCAGTTCAGACCGATTAAGTCCAGCGGATTCCGGTTCAGATCGATTAAATCCAGCCAATTCCAGTTCAGATTGATTAAATCCAGCATATTCCAGTTCAGACCGATTAAATCCAGCCAATTCAAGTTCAGAACGATTAAATACAGCGGATTCCGGTTCAGATCGATTAAATCCAGCGGATTCCGGTTCAGATCGATTAAATCCAGCGGATTCCGGTTCAGATCGATTAAATCCAGCGGATTCCGGTTCGGATCGATTAAATCCAGCCAATTCCAATTCAAACCGATTAAATCCAGCGGATTCCGGTTCAGATCGATTAAATCCAGCCAATTCCAGTTCAGATCGATTAAATCCAGCGGATTCCGGTTCAGATCGATTAAATCCAGCCAATTCCAGTTCAGACCGATTAAATCCAGCGGATTCAAGTTCAGATAAATTAAATCCCGCCAATTTAGGTTCAGATCGATTAAATCCAGCCAATTCCAGTTCAGATTGATTAAATCCAGCATATTCCAGTTCAGACCGATTAAATCCAGCCAATTCCAGTTCAGACCGATTAAATCCAGCGGATTTTAGTTCAGATCGATTAAATCCAGCGGATTCAAGTTCAGATAAATTAAATCCCGCCAATTCAGGTTCAGATCGATTAAATCCAGCCAATTCCAATTCAGACCGATTAAATCCAGCCAATTCCAATTCAGACCGATTAAATCCAGCGGATTCCGGTTCAGATCGATTAAATCCAACCAATTCAATTTCAGATCGATTAAATCCAGCCCATTTAATTTCAGATCGATTAAATCCAGCCAATTCCGGGTCAGACCGATTAAATCCAGCGGATTCAAGTTCAGTTCAATTAAATCCAGCGAATTCCAGTTCAGACCGATTAAATCCAGCCAATTCAAGTTCAGAACGATTAAATACAGCGGATTCTTGTTCAGACCGATTAAATCCAGCGGATTCCGGTTCAGATCGATTAAATCCAGCGGATTCTGGTTCAGATCGATTAAATCCAGCGGATTCCGGTTCAGATCGATTAAATCCAGCGGATTCCGGTTCGGATCGATTAAATCCAGCCAATTCCAATTCAAACCGATTAAATCCAGCGGATTCCGGTTCAGATCGATTAAATCCAGCCAATTCCAGTTCAGATCGATTAAATCCAGCGGATTCCGGTTCAGATCGATTAAATCCAGCCAATTCCAGTTCAGACCGATTAAATCCAGCGGATTTTAGTTCAGATCGATTAAATCCAGCAGATTCAAGTTCAGATAAATTAAATCCCGCCAATTCAAGTTCAGATAAATTAAATCCCGCCAATTCAAGTTCAGATCGATTAAATCCAGCGGATTCCAGTTCAGACCGCATAAATCCAGCGGATTCCGGTTCAGATCGATTAAGTCCAGTGAATTCCAGTTCAGACCGATTAAATCCAGCGAATTCCAGTTCAGACCGATTAAGTCCAGCCAATTCTATTTCAGATCGATTAAATCCAGCCAATTCAAGTTCAGACCGATTAAATCCAGCGGATTCCGGTTAAGATCGATTAAATCCAGCCAATTCCGGGTCAGACCGATTAAATCCAGCGGATTCAAGTTCAGATCAATTAAATCCAGCGGATTTTAGTTCAGACCAATTAAATCCAGCGGATTCCAGTTCAGACCAATTAAGTCCAGCGGATTCCGGTTCAGACCGATTAAATCCAGCCACTTCCAGTTCAGACCGATTAAATCCAGCGGATTCCAGTTCAGACCGATTAAGTCCAGCGGATTCCGGTTCAGATCGATTAAATCCAGCAGATTCAAGTTCAGATAAATTAAATCCCGCCAATTCAAGTTCAGATAAATTAAATCCCGCCAATTCAAGTTCAGATTGATTAAATCCAGCGGATTCCAGTTCAGACCGCATAAATCCAGCGGATTCCGGTTCAGATCGATTAAGTCCAGTGAATTCCAGTTCAGACCGATTAAATCCAGCGAATTCCAGTTCAGACCGATTAAGTCCAGCCAATTCTATTTCAGATCGATTAAATCCAGCCAATTCAAGTTCAGACCGATTAAATCCAGCGGATTCCGGTTAAGATCGATTAAATCCAGCCAATTCCGGGTCAGACCGATTAAATCCAGCGGATTCAAGTTCAGATCAATTAAATCCAGCGGATTTTAGTTCAGACCAATTAAATCCAGCGGATTCCAGTTCAGACCAATTAAGTCCAGCGGATTCCGGTTCAGACCGATTAAATCCAGCGGATTCCGGTTCAGACCGATTAAATCCAGCGGATTCCAGTTCAGACCGATTAAGTCCAGCGGATTCCGGTTCAGATCGATTAAATCCAGCCAATTCCAGTTCAGATTGATTAAATCCAGCATATTCCAGTTCAGACCGATTAAATCCAGCCAATTCAAGTTCAGAACGATTAAATACAGCGGATTCTTGTTCAGACCGATTAAATCCAGCGGATTCCGGTTCAGATCGATTAAATCCAGCGGATTCCGGTTCAGATCGATTAAATCCAGCGGATTCCGGTTCGGATCGATTAAATCCAGCCAATTCCAATTCAAACCGATTAAATCCAGCGGATTCCGGTTCAGATCGATTAAATCCAGCCAATTCCAGTTCAGATCGATTAAATCCAGCGGATTCCGGTTCAGATCGATTAAATCCAGCCAATTCCAGTTCAGACCGATTAAATCCAGCGGATTCAAGTTCAGATAAATTAAATCCCGCCAATTTAGGTTCAGATCGATTAAATCCAGCCAATTCCAGTTCAGATTGATTAAATCCAGCCAATTCCAGTTCAGACCGATTAAATCCAGCGGATTTTAGTTCAGATCGATTAAATCCAGCGGATTCAAGTTCAGATAAATTAAATCCAGCCAATTCCAATTCAGACCGATTAAATCCAGCCAATTCCAATTCAGACCGATTAAATCCAGCGGATTCCGGTTCAGATCGATTAAATCCAACCAATTCAATTTCAGATCGATTAAATCCAGCCCATTTAATTTCAGATCGATTAAATCCAGCCAATTCCGGGTCAGACCGATTAAATCCAGCGGATTCAAGTTCAGTTCAATTAAATCCAGCGAATTCCAGTTCAGACCGATTAAATCCAGCCAATTCAAGTTCAGAACGATTAAATACAGCGGATTCTTGTTCAGACCGATTAAATACAGCGGATTCCGGTTCAGATCGATTAAATCCAGCGGATTCCGGTTCAGATCGATTAAATCCAGCGGATTCCGGTTCGGATCGATTAAATCCAGCCAATTCCAATTCAAACCGATTAAATCCAGCGGATTCCGGTTCAGATCGATTAAATCCAGCCAATTCCAGTTCAGATCGATTAAATCCAGCGGATTCCGGTTCAGATCGATTAAATCCAGCCAATTCCAGTTCAGACCGATTAAATCCAGCGGATTTTAGTTCAGATCGATTAAATCCAGCAGATTCAAGTTCAGATAAATTAAATCCCGCCAATTCAAGTTCAGATCGATTAAATCCAGCCAATTCCAATTCAGACCGATTAAATCCAGCGGATTCCAGTTCAGACCGCATAAATCCACCGGATTCCGGTTCAGATCGATTAAGTCCAGTGAATTCCAGTTCAGACCGATTAAATCCAGCGAATTCCAGTTCAGACCGATTAAGTCCAGCGGATTCCGGTTCAGATCGATTAAATCCAGCCAGTTCAATTTCAGATCGATTAAATCCAGCCCGTTTAATTTCAGATCAATTAAATCCAGCCAATTCCGGGTCAGACCGATTAAATCCAGCGGATTCAAGTTCAGATCAATTAAATCCAGCGGATTTTAGTTCAGACCAATTAAATCCAGCGGATTCCAGTTCAGACCAATTAAGTCCAGCGGATTCCGGTTCAGACCGATTAAATCCAGCCACTTCCAGTTCAGACCGATTAAATCCAGCGGATTCCAGTTCAGACCGATTAAGTCCAGCGGATTCCGGTTCAGATCGATTAAATCCAGCCAATTCCAGTTCAGATTGATTAAATCCAGCATATTCCAGTTCAGACCGATTAAATCCAGCCAATTCTGGTTCAGAACGATTAAATACAGCGGATTCCGGTTCAGATCGATTAAATCCAGCGGATTCCGGTTCAGATCGATTAAATCCAGCGGATTCCGGTTCAGATCGATTAAATCCAGCGGATTCCGGTTCGGATCGATTAAATCCAGCCAATTCCAATTCAAACCGATTAAATCCAGCGGATTCCGGTTCAGATCGATTAAATCCAGCCAATTCCAGTTCAGATCGATTAAATCCAGCGGATTCCGGTTCAGATCGATTAAATCCAGCCAATTCCAGTTCAGACCGATTAAATCCAGCGGATTCAAGTTCAGATAAATTAAATCCCGCCAATTTAGGTTCAGATCGATTAAATCCAGCCAATTCCAGTTCAGATTGATTAAATCCAGCATATTCCAGTTCAGACCGATTAAATCCAGCCAATTCCAGTTCAGACCGATTAAATCCAGCGGATTTTAGTTCAGATCGATTAAATCCAGCGGATTCAAGTTCAGATAAATTAAATCCCGCCAATTCAGGTTCAGATCGATTAAATCCAGCCAATTCCAATTCAGACCGATTAAATCCAGCCAATTCCAATTCAGACCGATTAAATCCAGCGGATTCCGGTTCAGATCGATTAAATCCAACCAATTCAATTTCAGATCGATTAAATCCAGCCCATTTAATTTCAGATCGATTAAATCCAGCCAATTCCGGGTCAGACCGATTAAATCCAGCGGATTCAAGTTCAGTTCAATTAAATCCAGCGAATTCCAGTTCAGACCGATTAAATCCAGCCAATTCAAGTTCAGAACGATTAAATACAGCGGATTCTTGTTCAGACCGATTAAATCCAGCGGATTCCGGTTCAGATCGATTAAATCCAGCGGATTCTGGTTCAGATCGATTAAATCCAGCGGATTCCGGTTCAGATCGATTAAATCCAGCGGATTCCGGTTCGGATCGATTAAATCCAGCCAATTCCAATTCAAACCGATTAAATCCAGCGGATTCCGGTTCAGATCGATTAAATCCAGCCAATTCCAGTTCAGATCGATTAAATCCAGCGGATTCCGGTTCAGATCGATTAAATCCAGCCAATTCCAGTTCAGACCGATTAAATCCAGCGGATTTTAGTTCAGATCGATTAAATCCAGCAGATTCAAGTTCAGATAAATTAAATCCCGCCAATTCAAGTTCAGATAAATTAAATCCCGCCAATTCAAGTTCAGATCGATTAAATCCAGCGGATTCCAGTTCAGACCGCATAAATCCAGCGGATTCCGGTTCAGATCGATTAAGTCCAGTGAATTCCAGTTCAGACCGATTAAATCCAGCGAATTCCAGTTCAGACCGATTAAGTCCAGCCAATTCTATTTCAGATCGATTAAATCCAGCCAATTCAAGTTCAGACCGATTAAATCCAGCGGATTCCGGTTAAGATCGATTAAATCCAGCCAATTCCGGGTCAGACCGATTAAATCCAGCGGATTCAAGTTCAGATCAATTAAATCCAGCGGATTTTAGTTCAGACCAATTAAATCCAGCGGATTCCAGTTCAGACCAATTAAGTCCAGCGGATTCCGGTTCAGACCGATTAAATCCAGCCACTTCCAGTTCAGACCGATTAAATCCAGCGGATTCCAGTTCAGACCGATTAAGTCCAGCGGATTCCGGTTCAGATCGATTAAATCCAGCAGATTCAAGTTCAGATAAATTAAATCCCGCCAATTCAAGTTCAGATAAATTAAATCCCGCCAATTCAAGTTCAGATTGATTAAATCCAGCGGATTCCAGTTCAGACCGCATAAATCCAGCGGATTCCGGTTCAGATCGATTAAGTCCAGTGAATTCCAGTTCAGACCGATTAAATCCAGCGAATTCCAGTTCAGACCGATTAAGTCCAGCCAATTCTATTTCAGATCGATTAAATCCAGCCAATTCAAGTTCAGACCGATTAAATCCAGCGGATTCCGGTTAAGATCGATTAAATCCAGCCAATTCCGGGTCAGACCGATTAAATCCAGCGGATTCAAGTTCAGATCAATTAAATCCAGCGGATTTTAGTTCAGACCAATTAAATCCAGCGGATTCCAGTTCAGACCAATTAAGTCCAGCGGATTCCGGTTCAGACCGATTAAATCCAGCGGATTCCGGTTCAGACCGATTAAATCCAGCGGATTCCAGTTCAGACCGATTAAGTCCAGCGGATTCCGGTTCAGATCGATTAAATCCAGCCAATTCCAGTTCAGATTGATTAAATCCAGCATATTCCAGTTCAGACCGATTAAATCCAGCCAATTCAAGTTCAGAACGATTAAATACAGCGGATTCTTGTTCAGACCGATTAAATCCAGCGGATTCCGGTTCAGATCGATTAAATCCAGCGGATTCCGGTTCAGATCGATTAAATCCAGCGGATTCCGGTTCGGATCGATTAAATCCAGCCAATTCCAATTCAAACCGATTAAATCCAGCGGATTCCGGTTCAGATCGATTAAATCCAGCCAATTCCAGTTCAGATCGATTAAATCCAGCGGATTCCGGTTCAGATCGATTAAATCCAGCCAATTCCAGTTCAGACCGATTAAATCCAGCGGATTCAAGTTCAGATAAATTAAATCCCGCCAATTTAGGTTCAGATCGATTAAATCCAGCCAATTCCAGTTCAGATTGATTAAATCCAGCATATTCCAGTTCAGACCGATTAAATCCAGCCAATTCCAGTTCAGACCGATTAAATCCAGCGGATTTTAGTTCAGATCGATTAAATCCAGCGGATTCAAGTTCAGATAAATTAAATCCAGCCAATTCCAATTCAGACCGATTAAATCCAGCCAATTCCAATTCAGACCGATTAAATCCAGCGGATTCCGGTTCAGATCGATTAAATCCAACCAATTCAATTTCAGATCGATTAAATCCAGCCCATTTAATTTCAGATCGATTAAATCCAGCCAATTCCGGGTCAGACCGATTAAATCCAGCGGATTCAAGTTCAGTTCAATTAAATCCAGCGAATTCCAGTTCAGACCGATTAAATCCAGCCAATTCAAGTTCAGAACGATTAAATACAGCGGATTCTTGTTCAGACCGATTAAATACAGCGGATTCCGGTTCAGATCGATTAAATCCAGCGGATTCCGGTTCGGATCGATTAAATCCAGCCAATTCCAATTCAAACCGATTAAATCCAGCGGATTCCGGTTCAGATCGATTAAATCCAGCCAATTCCAGTTCAGATCGATTAAATCCAGCGGATTCCGGTTCAGATCGATTAAATCCAGCCAATTCCAGTTCAGACCGATTAAATCCAGCGGATTTTAGTTCAGATCGATTAAATCCAGCAGATTCAAGTTCAGATAAATTAAATCCCGCCAATTCAAGTTCAGATCGATTAAATCCAGCCAATTCCAATTCAGACCGATTAAATCCAGCGGATTCCAGTTCAGACCGCATAAATCCACCGGATTCCGGTTCAGATCGATTAAGTCCAGTGAATTCCAGTTCAGACCGATTAAATCCAGCGAATTCCAGTTCAGACCGATTAAGTCCAGCGGATTCCGGTTCAGATCGATTAAATCCAGCCAGTTCAATTTCAGATCGATTAAATCCAGCCCGTTTAATTTCAGATCGATTAAATCCAGCCAATTCCGGGTCAGACCGATTAAATCCAGCGGATTCAAGTTCAGATCAATTAAATCCAGCGGATTTTAGTTCAGACCAATTAAATCCAGCGGATTCCAGTTCAGACCAATTAAGTCCAGCGGATTCCGGTTCAGACCGATTAAATCCAGCCACTTCCAGTTCAGACCGATTAAATCCAGCGGATTCCAGTTCAGACCGATTAAGTCCAGCGGATTCCGGTTCAGATCGATTAAATCCAGCCAATTCCAGTTCAGATTGATTAAATCCAGCATATTCCAGTTCAGACCGATTAAATCCAGCCAATTCTGGTTCAGAACGATTAAATACAGCGGATTCCGGTTCAGATCGATTAAATCCAGCGGATTCCGGTTCAGATCGATTAAATCCAGCGGATTCCGGTTCAGATCGATTAAATCCAGCGGATTCCGGTTCGGATCGATTAAATCCAGCCAATTCCAATTCAAACCGATTAAATCCAGCGGATTCCGGTTCAGATCGATTAAATCCAGCCAATTCCAGTTCAGATCGATTAAATCCAGCGGATTCCGGTTCAGATCGATTAAATCCAGCCAATTCCAGTTCAGACCGATTAAATCCAGCGGATTCAAGTTCAGATAAATTAAATCCCGCCAATTTAGGTTCAGATCGATTAAATCCAGCCAATTCCAGTTCAGATTGATTAAATCCAGCATATTCCAGTTCAGACCGATTAAATCCAGCCAATTCCAGTTCAGACCGATTAAATCCAGCGGATTTTAGTTCAGATCGATTAAATCCAGCGGATTCAAGTTCAGATAAATTAAATCCCGCCAATTCAGGTTCAGATCGATTAAATCCAGCCAATTCCAATTCAGACCGATTAAATCCAGCGGATTCCGGTTCAGATCGATTAAATCCAACCAATTCAATTTCAGATCGATTAAATCCAGCCCATTTAATTTCAGATCGATTAAATCCAGCCAATTCCGGGTCAGACCGATTAAATCCAGCGGATTCAAGTTCAGTTCAATTAAATCCAGCGAATTCCAGTTCAGATCGATTAAATCCAGCGGATTCCGGTTCAGATCGATTAAATCCAGCCAATTCCAGTTCAGACCGATTAAATCCAGCGGATTCAAGTTCAGATAAATTAAATCCCGCCAATTTAGGTTCAGATCGATTAAATCCAGCCAATTCCAGTTCAGATTGATTAAATCCAGCATATTCCAGTTCAGACCGATTAAATCCAGCCAATTCCAGTTCAGACCGATTAAATCCAGCGGATTTTAGTTCAGATCGATTAAATCCAGCGGATTCAAGTTCAGATAAATTAAATCCCGCCAATTCAGGTTCAGATCGATTAAATCCAGCCAATTCCAATTCAGACCGATTAAATCCAGCGGATTCCGGTTCAGATCGATTAAATCCAACCAATTCAATTTCAGATCGATTAAATCCAGCCCATTTAATTTCAGATCGATTAAATCCAGCCAATTCCGGGTCAGACCGATTAAATCCAGCGGATTCAAGTTCAGTTCAATTAAATCCAGCGAATTCCAGTTCAGACCGATTAAATCCAGCCAATTCAAGTTCAGAACGATTAAATACAGCGGATTCTTGTTCAGACCGATTAAATCCAGCGGATTCCGGTTCAGATCGATTAAATCCAGCGGATTCTGGTTCAGATCGATTAAATCCAGCGGATTCCGGTTCAGATCGATTAAATCCAGCGGATTCCGGTTCGGATCGATTAAATCCAGCCAATTCCAATTCAAACCGATTAAATCCAGCGGATTCCGGTTCAGATCGATTAAATCCAGCCAATTCCAGTTCAGATCGATTAAATCCAGCGGATTCCGGTTCAGATCGATTAAATCCAGCCAATTCCAGTTCAGACCGATTAAATCCAGCGGATTTTAGTTCAGATCGATTAAATCCAGCAGATTCAAGTTCAGATAAATTAAATCCCGCCAATTCAAGTTCAGATAAATTAAATCCCGCCAATTCAAGTTCAGATCGATTAAATCCAGCGGATTCCAGTTCAGACCGCATAAATCCAGCGGATTCCGGTTCAGATCGATTAAGTCCAGTGAATTCCAGTTCAGACCGATTAAATCCAGCGAATTCCAGTTCAGACCGATTAAGTCCAGCCAATTCTATTTCAGATCGATTAAATCCAGCCAATTCAAGTTCAGACCGATTAAATCCAGCGGATTCCGGTTAAGATCGATTAAATCCAGCCAATTCCGGGTCAGACCGATTAAATCCAGCGGATTCAAGTTCAGATCAATTAAATCCAGCGGATTTTAGTTCAGACCAATTAAATCCAGCGGATTCCAGTTCAGACCAATTAAGTCCAGCGGATTCCGGTTCAGACCGATTAAATCCAGCCACTTCCAGTTCAGACCGATTAAATCCAGCGGATTCCAGTTCAGACCGATTAAGTCCAGCGGATTCCGGTTCAGATCGATTAAATCCAGCAGATTCAAGTTCAGATAAATTAAATCCCGCCAATTCAAGTTCAGATAAATTAAATCCCGCCAATTCAAGTTCAGATTGATTAAATCCAGCGGATTCCAGTTCAGACCGCATAAATCCAGCGGATTCCGGTTCAGATCGATTAAGTCCAGTGAATTCCAGTTCAGACCGATTAAATCCAGCGAATTCCAGTTCAGACCGATTAAGTCCAGCCAATTCTATTTCAGATCGATTAAATCCAGCCAATTCAAGTTCAGACCGATTAAATCCAGCGGATTCCGGTTAAGATCGATTAAATCCAGCCAATTCCGGGTCAGACCGATTAAATCCAGCGGATTCAAGTTCAGATCAATTAAATCCAGCGGATTTTAGTTCAGACCAATTAAATCCAGCGGATTCCAGTTCAGACCAATTAAGTCCAGCGGATTCCGGTTCAGACCGATTAAATCCAGCGGATTCCGGTTCAGACCGATTAAATCCAGCGGATTCCAGTTCAGACCGATTAAGTCCAGCGGATTCCGGTTCAGATCGATTAAATCCAGCCAATTCCAGTTCAGATTGATTAAATCCAGCATATTCCAGTTCAGACCGATTAAATCCAGCCAATTCAAGTTCAGAACGATTAAATACAGCGGATTCTTGTTCAGACCGATTAAATCCAGCGGATTCCGGTTCAGATCGATTAAATCCAGCGGATTCCGGTTCAGATCGATTAAATCCAGCGGATTCCGGTTCGGATCGATTAAATCCAGCCAATTCCAATTCAAACCGATTAAATCCAGCGGATTCCGGTTCAGATCGATTAAATCCAGCCAATTCCAGTTCAGATCGATTAAATCCAGCGGATTCCGGTTCAGATCGATTAAATCCAGCCAATTCCAGTTCAGACCGATTAAATCCAGCGGATTCAAGTTCAGATAAATTAAATCCCGCCAATTTAGGTTCAGATCGATTAAATCCAGCCAATTCCAGTTCAGATTGATTAAATCCAGCATATTCCAGTTCAGACCGATTAAATCCAGCCAATTCCAGTTCAGACCGATTAAATCCAGCGGATTTTAGTTCAGATCGATTAAATCCAGCGGATTCAAGTTCAGATAAATTAAATCCAGCCAATTCCAATTCAGACCGATTAAATCCAGCCAATTCCAATTCAGACCGATTAAATCCAGCGGATTCCGGTTCAGATCGATTAAATCCAACCAATTCAATTTCAGATCGATTAAATCCAGCCCATTTAATTTCAGATCGATTAAATCCAGCCAATTCCGGGTCAGACCGATTAAATCCAGCGGATTCAAGTTCAGTTCAATTAAATCCAGCGAATTCCAGTTCAGACCGATTAAATCCAGCCAATTCAAGTTCAGAACGATTAAATACAGCGGATTCTTGTTCAGACCGATTAAATACAGCGGATTCCGGTTCAGATCGATTAAATCCAGCGGATTCCGGTTCAGATCGATTAAATCCAGCGGATTCCGGTTCGGATCGATTAAATCCAGCCAATTCCAATTCAAACCGATTAAATCCAGCGGATTCCGGTTCAGATCGATTAAATCCAGCCAATTCCAGTTCAGATCGATTAAATCCAGCGGATTCCGGTTCAGATCGATTAAATCCAGCCAATTCCAGTTCAGACCGATTAAATCCAGCGGATTTTAGTTCAGATCGATTAAATCCAGCAGATTCAAGTTCAGATAAATTAAATCCCGCCAATTCAAGTTCAGATCGATTAAATCCAGCCAATTCCAATTCAGACCGATTAAATCCAGCGGATTCCAGTTCAGACCGCATAAATCCACCGGATTCCGGTTCAGATCGATTAAGTCCAGTGAATTCCAGTTCAGACCGATTAAATCCAGCGAATTCCAGTTCAGACCGATTAAGTCCAGCGGATTCCGGTTCAGATCGATTAAATCCAGCCAGTTCAATTTCAGATCGATTAAATCCAGCCCGTTTAATTTCAGATCGATTAAATCCAGCCAATTCCGGGTCAGACCGATTAAATCCAGCGGATTCAAGTTCAGATCAATTAAATCCAGCGGATTTTAGTTCAGACCAATTAAATCCAGCGGATTCCAGTTCAGACCAATTAAGTCCAGCGGATTCCGGTTCAGACCGATTAAATCCAGCCACTTCCAGTTCAGACCGATTAAATCCAGCGGATTCCAGTTCAGACCGATTAAGTCCAGCGGATTCCGGTTCAGATCGATTAAATCCAGCCAATTCCAGTTCAGATTGATTAAATCCAGCATATTCCAGTTCAGACCGATTAAATCCAGCCAATTCTGGTTCAGAACGATTAAATACAGCGGATTCCGGTTCAGATCGATTAAATCCAGCGGATTCCGGTTCAGATCGATTAAATCCAGCGGATTCCGGTTCAGATCGATTAAATCCAGCGGATTCCGGTTCGGATCGATTAAATCCAGCCAATTCCAATTCAAACCGATTAAATCCAGCGGATTCCGGTTCAGATCGATTAAATCCAGCCAATTCCAGTTCAGATCGATTAAATCCAGCGGATTCCGGTTCAGATCGATTAAATCCAGCCAATTCCAGTTCAGACCGATTAAATCCAGCGGATTCAAGTTCAGATAAATTAAATCCCGCCAATTTAGGTTCAGATCGATTAAATCCAGCCAATTCCAGTTCAGATTGATTAAATCCAGCATATTCCAGTTCAGACCGATTAAATCCAGCCAATTCCAGTTCAGACCGATCAAATCCAGCGGATTTTAGTTCAGATCGATTAAATCCAGCGGATTCAAGTTCAGATAAATTAAATCCCGCCAATTCAGGTTCAGATCGATTAAATCCAGCCAATTCCAATTCAGACCGATTAAATCCAGCCAATTCCAATTCAGACCGATTAAATCCAGCGGATTCCGGTTCAGATCGATTAAATCCAACCAATTCAATTTCAGATCGATTAAATCCAGCCCATTTAATTTCAGATCGATTAAATCCAGCCAATTCCGGGTCAGACCGATTAAATCCAGCGGATTCAAGTTCAGTTCAATTAAATCCAGCGAATTCCAGTTCAGACCGATTAAATCCAGCCAATTCAAGTTCAGAACGATTAAATACAGCGGATTCTTGTTCAGACCGATTAAATCCAGCGGATTCCGGTTCAGATCGATTAAATCCAGCGGATTCTGGTTCAGATCGATTAAATCCAGCGGATTCCGGTTCAGATCGATTAAATCCAGCGGATTCCGGTTCGGATCGATTAAATCCAGCCAATTCCAATTCAAACCGATTAAATCCAGCGGATTCCGGTTCAGATCGATTAAATCCAGCCAATTCCAGTTCAGATCGATTAAATCCAGCGGATTCCGGTTCAGATCGATTAAATCCAGCCAATTCCAGTTCAGACCGATTAAATCCAGCGGATTTTAGTTCAGATCGATTAAATCCAGCAGATTCAAGTTCAGATAAATTAAATCCCGCCAATTCAAGTTCAGATAAATTAAATCCCGCCAATTCAAGTTCAGATCGATTAAATCCAGCGGATTCCAGTTCAGACCGCATAAATCCAGCGGATTCCGGTTCAGATCGATTAAGTCCAGTGAATTCCAGTTCAGACCGATTAAATCCAGCGAATTCCAGTTCAGACCGATTAAGTCCAGCCAATTCTATTTCAGATCGATTAAATCCAGCCAATTCAAGTTCAGACCGATTAAATCCAGCGGATTCCGGTTAAGATCGATTAAATCCAGCCAATTCCGGGTCAGACCGATTAAATCCAGCGGATTCAAGTTCAGATCAATTAAATCCAGCGGATTTTAGTTCAGACCAATTAAATCCAGCGGATTCCAGTTCAGACCAATTAAGTCCAGCGGATTCCGGTTCAGACCGATTAAATCCAGCCACTTCCAGTTCAGACCGATTAAATCCAGCGGATTCCAGTTCAGACCGATTAAGTCCAGCGGATTCCGGTTCAGATCGATTAAATCCAGCAGATTCAAGTTCAGATAAATTAAATCCCGCCAATTCAAGTTCAGATAAATTAAATCCCGCCAATTCAAGTTCAGATTGATTAAATCCAGCGGATTCCAGTTCAGACCGCATAAATCCAGCGGATTCCGGTTCAGATCGATTAAGTCCAGTGAATTCCAGTTCAGACCGATTAAATCCAGCGAATTCCAGTTCAGACCGATTAAGTCCAGCCAATTCTATTTCAGATCGATTAAATCCAGCCAATTCAAGTTCAGACCGATTAAATCCAGCGGATTCCGGTTAAGATCGATTAAATCCAGCCAATTCCGGGTCAGACCGATTAAATCCAGCGGATTCAAGTTCAGATCAATTAAATCCAGCGGATTTTAGTTCAGACCAATTAAATCCAGCGGATTCCAGTTCAGACCAATTAAGTCCAGCGGATTCCGGTTCAGACCGATTAAATCCAGCGGATTCCGGTTCAGACCGATTAAATCCAGCGGATTCCAGTTCAGACCGATTAAGTCCAGCGGATTCCGGTTCAGATCGATTAAATCCAGCCAATTCCAGTTCAGATTGATTAAATCCAGCATATTCCAGTTCAGACCGATTAAATCCAGCCAATTCAAGTTCAGAACGATTAAATACAGCGGATTCTTGTTCAGACCGATTAAATCCAGCGGATTCCGGTTCAGATCGATTAAATCCAGCGGATTCCGGTTCAGATCGATTAAATCCAGCGGATTCCGGTTCGGATCGATTAAATCCAGCCAATTCCAATTCAAACCGATTAAATCCAGCGGATTCCGGTTCAGATCGATTAAATCCAGCCAATTCCAGTTCAGATCGATTAAATCCAGCGGATTCCGGTTCAGATCGATTAAATCCAGCCAATTCCAGTTCAGACCGATTAAATCCAGCGGATTCAAGTTCAGATAAATTAAATCCCGCCAATTTAGGTTCAGATCGATTAAATCCAGCCAATTCCAGTTCAGATTGATTAAATCCAGCATATTCCAGTTCAGACCGATTAAATCCAGCCAATTCCAGTTCAGACCGATTAAATCCAGCGGATTTTAGTTCAGATCGATTAAATCCAGCGGATTCAAGTTCAGATAAATTAAATCCAGCCAATTCCAATTCAGACCGATTAAATCCAGCCAATTCCAATTCAGACCGATTAAATCCAGCGGATTCCGGTTCAGATCGATTAAATCCAACCAATTCAATTTCAGATCGATTAAATCCAGCCCATTTAATTTCAGATCGATTAAATCCAGCCAATTCCGGGTCAGACCGATTAAATCCAGCGGATTCAAGTTCAGTTCAATTAAATCCAGCGAATTCCAGTTCAGACCGATTAAATCCAGCCAATTCAAGTTCAGAACGATTAAATACAGCGGATTCTTGTTCAGACCGATTAAATACAGCGGATTCCGGTTCAGATCGATTAAATCCAGCGGATTCCGGTTCAGATCGATTAAATCCAGCGGATTCCGGTTCGGATCGATTAAATCCAGCCAATTCCAATTCAAACCGATTAAATCCAGCGGATTCCGGTTCAGATCGATTAAATCCAGCCAATTCCAGTTCAGATCGATTAAATCCAGCGGATTCCGGTTCAGATCGATTAAATCCAGCCAATTCCAGTTCAGACCGATTAAATCCAGCGGATTTTAGTTCAGATCGATTAAATCCAGCAGATTCAAGTTCAGATAAATTAAATCCCGCCAATTCAAGTTCAGATCGATTAAATCCAGCCAATTCCAATTCAGACCGATTAAATCCAGCGGATTCCAGTTCAGACCGCATAAATCCACCGGATTCCGGTTCAGATCGATTAAGTCCAGTGAATTCCAGTTCAGACCGATTAAATCCAGCGAATTCCAGTTCAGACCGATTAAGTCCAGCGGATTCCGGTTCAGATCGATTAAATCCAGCCAGTTCAATTTCAGATCGATTAAATCCAGCCCGTTTAATTTCAGATCGATTAAATCCAGCCAATTCCGGGTCAGACCGATTAAATCCAGCGGATTCAAGTTCAGATCAATTAAATCCAGCGGATTTTAGTTCAGACCAATTAAATCCAGCGGATTCCAGTTCAGACCAATTAAGTCCAGCGGATTCCGGTTCAGACCGATTAAATCCAGCCACTTCCAGTTCAGACCGATTAAATCCAGCGGATTCCAGTTCAGACCGATTAAGTCCAGCGGATTCCGGTTCAGATCGATTAAATCCAGCCAATTCCAGTTCAGATTGATTAAATCCAGCATATTCCAGTTCAGACCGATTAAATCCAGCCAATTCTGGTTCAGAACGATTAAATCCAGCGGATTCCGGTTCAGATCGATTAAATCCAGCGGATTCCGGTTCAGATCGATTAAATCCAGCGGATTCCGGTTCAGATCGATTAAATCCAGCGGATTCCGGTTCGGATCGATTAAATCCAGCCAATTCCAATTCAAACCGATTAAATCCAGCGGATTCCGGTTCAGATCGATTAAATCCAGCCAATTCCAGTTCAGATCGATTAAATCCAGCGGATTCCGGTTCAGATCGATTAAATCCAGCCAATTCCAGTTCAGACCGATTAAATCCAGCGGATTCAAGTTCAGATAAATTAAATCCCGCCAATTTAGGTTCAGATCGATTAAATCCAGCCAATTCCAGTTCAGATTGATTAAATCCAGCATATTCCAGTTCAGACCGATTAAATCCAGCCAATTCCAGTTCAGACCGATTAAATCCAGCGGATTTTAGTTCAGATCGATTAAATCCAGCGGATTCAAGTTCAGATAAATTAAATCCCGCCAATTCAGGTTCAGATCGATTAAATCCAGCCAATTCCAATTCAGACCGATTAAATCCAGCCAATTCCAATTCAGACCGATTAAATCCAGCGGATTCCGGTTCAGATCGATTAAATCCAACCAATTCAATTTCAGATCGATTAAATCCAGCCCATTTAATTTCAGATCGATTAAATCCAGCCAATTCCGGGTCAGACCGATTAAATCCAGCGGATTCAAGTTCAGTTCAATTAAATCCAGCGAATTCCAGTTCAGACCGATTAAATCCAGCCAATTCAAGTTCAGAACGATTAAATACAGCGGATTCTTGTTCAGACCGATTAAATCCAGCGGATTCCGGTTCAGATCGATTAAATCCAGCGGATTCTGGTTCAGATCGATTAAATCCAGCGGATTCCGGTTCAGATCGATTAAATCCAGCGGATTCCGGTTCGGATCGATTAAATCCAGCCAATTCCAATTCAAACCGATTAAATCCAGCGGATTCCGGTTCAGATCGATTAAATCCAGCCAATTCCAGTTCAGATCGATTAAATCCAGCGGATTCCGGTTCAGATCGATTAAATCCAGCCAATTCCAGTTCAGACCGATTAAATCCAGCGGATTTTAGTTCAGATCGATTAAATCCAGCAGATTCAAGTTCAGATAAATTAAATCCCGCCAATTCAAGTTCAGATAAATTAAATCCCGCCAATTCAAGTTCAGATCGATTAAATCCAGCGGATTCCAGTTCAGACCGCATAAATCCAGCGGATTCCGGTTCAGATCGATTAAGTCCAGTGAATTCCAGTTCAGACCGATTAAATCCAGCGAATTCCAGTTCAGGCCGATTAAGTCCAGCCAATTCTATTTCAGATCGATTAAATCCAGCCAATTCAAGTTCAGACCGATTAAATCCAGCGGATTCCGGTTAAGATCGATTAAATCCAGCCAATTCCGGGTCAGACCGATTAAATCCAGCGGATTCAAGTTCAGATCAATTAAATCCAGCGGATTTTAGTTCAGACCAATTAAATCCAGCGGATTCCAGTTCAGACCAATTAAGTCCAGCGGATTCCGGTTCAGACCGATTAAATCCAGCCACTTCCAGTTCAGACCGATTAAATCCAGCGGATTCCAGTTCAGACCGATTAAGTCCAGCGGATTCCGGTTCAGATCGATTAAATCCAGCAGATTCAAGTTCAGATAAATTAAATCCCGCCAATTCAAGTTCAGATAAATTAAATCCCGCCAATTCAAGTTCAGATTGATTAAATCCAGCGGATTCCAGTTCAGACCGCATAAATCCAGCGGATTCCGGTTCAGATCGATTAAGTCCAGTGAATTCCAGTTCAGACCGATTAAATCCAGCGAATTCCAGTTCAGACCGATTAAGTCCAGCCAATTCTATTTCAGATCGATTAAATCCAGCCAATTCAAGTTCAGACCGATTAAATCCAGCGGATTCCGGTTAAGATCGATTAAATCCAGCCAATTCCGGGTCAGACCGATTAAATCCAGCGGATTCAAGTTCAGATCAATTAAATCCAGCGGATTTTAGTTCAGACCAATTAAATCCAGCGGATTCCAGTTCAGACCAATTAAGTCCAGCGGATTCCGGTTCAGACCGATTAAATCCAGCGGATTCCGGTTCAGACCGATTAAATCCAGCGGATTCCAGTTCAGACCGATTAAGTCCAGCGGATTCCGGTTCAGATCGATTAAATCCAGCCAATTCCAGTTCAGATTGATTAAATCCAGCATATTCCAGTTCAGACCGATTAAATCCAGCCAATTCAAGTTCAGATCGATTAAATCCAGCCAATTCCGGGTCAGACCGATTAAATCCAGCGGATTCAAGTTCAGTTCAATTAAATCCAGCGAATTCCAGTTCAGACCGATTAAATCCAGCCAATTCAAGTTCAGAACGATTAAATACAGCGGATTCTTGTTCAGACCGATTAAATCCAGCGGATTCCGGTTCAGATCGATTAAATCCAGCGGATTCTGGTTCAGATCGATTAAATCCAGCGGATTCCGGTTCAGATCGATTAAATCCAGCGGATTCCGGTTCGGATCGATTAAATCCAGCCAATTCCAATTCAAACCGATTAAATCCAGCGGATTCCGGTTCAGATCGATTAAATCCAGCCAATTCCAGTTCAGACCGATTAAATCCAGCGGATTTTAGTTCAGATCGATTAAATCCAGCAGATTCAAGTTCAGATAAATTAAATCCCGCCAATTCAAGTTCAGATAAATTAAATCCCGCCAATTCAAGTTCAGATCGATTAAATCCAGCGGATTCCAGTTCAGACCGCATAAATCCAGCGGATTCCGGTTCAGATCGATTAAGTCCAGGGAATTCCAGTTCAGACCGATTAAATCCAGCGAATTCCAGTTCAGACCGATTAAGTCCAGCCAATTCTATTTCAGATCGATTAAATCCAGCCAATTCAAGTTCAGACCGATTAAATCCAGCGGATTCCGGTTAAGATCGATTAAATCCAGCCAATTCCGGGTCAGACCGATTAAATCCAGCGGATTCAAGTTCAGATCAATTAAATCCAGCGGATTTTAGTTCAGACCAATTAAATCCAGCGGATTCCAGTTCAGACCAATTAAGTCCAGCGGATTCCGGTTCAGACCGATTAAATCCAGCCACTTCCAGTTCAGACCGATTAAATCCAGCGGATTCCAGTTCAGACCGATTAAGTCCAGCGGATTCCGGTTCAGATCGATTAAGTCCAGTGAATTCCAGTTCAGACCGATTAAATCCAGCGAATTCCAGTTCAGACCGATTAAGTCCAGCCAATTCTATTTCAGATCGATTAAATCCAGCCAATTCAAGTTCAGACCGATTAAATCCAGCGGATTCCGGTTAAGATCGATTAAATCCAGCCAATTCCGGGTCAGACCGATTAAATCCAGCGGATTCAAGTTCAGATCAATTAAATCCAGCGGATTTTAGTTCAGACCAATTAAATCCAGCGGATTCCAGTTCAGACCAATTAAGTCCAGCGGATTCCGGTTCAGACCGATTAAATCCAGCGGATTCCGGTTCAGACCGATTAAATCCAGCGGATTCCAGTTCAGACCGATTAAGTCCAGCGGATTCCGGTTCAGATCGATTAAATCCAGCCAATTCCAGTTCAGATTGATTAAATCCAGCATATTCCAGTTCAGACCGATTAAATCCAGCCAATTCAAGTTCAGAACGATTAAATACAGCGGATTCTTGTTCAGACCGATTAAATCCAGCGGATTCCGGTTCAGATCGATTAAATCCAGCGGATTCCGGTTCAGATCGATTAAATCCAGCGGATTCCGGTTCGGATCGATTAAATCCAGCCAATTCCAATTCAAACCGATTAAATACAGCGGATTCCGGTTCAGATCGATTAAATACAGCCAATTCCAGTTCAGATCGATTAAATCCAGCGGATTCCGGTTCAGATCGATTAAATCCAGCCAATTCCAGTTCAGACCGATTAAATCCAGCGGATTCAAGTTCAGATAAATTAAATCCCGCCAATTTAGGTTCAGATCGATTAAATCCAGCCAATTCCAGTTCAGATTGATTAAATCCAGCATATTCCAGTTCAGACCGATTAAATCCAGCCAATTCCAGTTCAGACCGATTAAATCCAGCGGATTTTAGTTCAGATCGATTAAATCCAGCGGATTCAAGTTCAGATAAATTAAATCCAGCCAATTCCAATTCAGACCGATTAAATCCAGCCAATTCCAATTCAGACCGATTAAATCCAGCGGATTCCGGTTCAGATCGATTAAATCCAACCAATTCAATTTCAGATCGATTAAATCCAGCCCATTTAATTTCAGATCGATTAAATCCAGCCAATTCCGGGTCAGACCGATTAAATCCAGCGGATTCAAGTTCAGTTCAATTAAATCCAGCGAATTCCAGTTCAGACCGATTAAATCCAGCCAATTCAAGTTCAGAACGATTAAATACAGCGGATTCTTGTTCAGACCGATTAAATCCAGCGGATTCCGGTTCAGATCGATTAAATCCAGCGGATTCCGGTTCAGATCGATTAAATCCAGCGGATTCCGGTTCGGATCGATTAAATCCAGCCAATTCCAATTCAAACCGATTAAATCCAGCGGATTCCGGTTCAGATCGATTAAATCCAGCCAATTCCAGTTCAGATCGATTAAATCCAGCGGATTCCGGTTCAGATCGATTAAATCCAGCCAATTCCAGTTCAGACCGATTAAATCCAGCGGATTTTAGTTCAGATCGATTAAATCCAGCAGATTCAAGTTCAGATAAATTAAATCCCGCCAATTCAAGTTCAGATCGATTAAATCCAGCCAATTCCAATTCAGACCGATTAAATCCAGCGGATTCCAGTTCAGACCGCATAAATCCAGCGGATTCCGGTTCAGATCGATTAAGTCCAGTGAATTCCAGTTCAGACCGATTAAATCCAGCGAATTCCAGTTCAGACCGATTAAGTCCAGCGGATTCCGGTTCAGATCGATTAAATCCAGCCAGTTCAATTTCAGATCGATTAAATCCAGCCCGTTTAATTTCAGATCAATTAAATCCAGCCAATTCCGGGTCAGACCGATTAAATCCAGCGGATTCAAGTTCAGATCAATTAAATCCAGCGGATTTTAGTTCAGACCAATTAAATCCAGCGGATTCCAGTTCAGACCAATTAAGTCCAGCGGACTCCGGTTCAGACCGATTAAATCCAGCCACTTCCAGTTCAGACCGATTAAATCCAGCGGATTCCAGTTCAGACCGATTAAGTCCAGCGGATTCCGGTTCAGATCGATTAAATCCAGCCAATTCCAGTTCAGATTGATTAAATCCAGCATATTCCAGTTCAGACCGATTAAATGCAGCCAATTCAAGTTCAGAACGATTAAATACAGCGGATTCCGGTTCAGATCGATTAAATCCAGCGGATTCCGGTTCAGATCGATTAAATCCAGCGGATTCCGGTTCAGATCGATTAAATCCAGCGGATTCCGGTTCGGATCGATTAAATCCAGCCAATTCCAATTCAAACCGATTAAATCCAGCGGATTCCGGTTCAGATCGATTAAATCCAGCCAATTCCAGTTCAGATCGATTAAATCCAGCGGATTCCGGTTCAGATCGATTAAATCCAGCCAATTCCAGTTCAGACCGATTAAATCCAGCGGATTCAAGTTCAGATAAATTAAATCCCGCCAATTTAGGTTCAGATCGATTAAATCCAGCCAATTCCAGTTCAGATTGATTAAATCCAGCATATTCCAGTTCAGACCGATTAAATCCAGCCAATTCCAGTTCAGACCGATTAAATCCAGCGGATTTTAGTTCAGATCGATTAAATCCAGCGGATTCAAGTTCAGACAAATTAAATCCCGCCAATTCAGGTTCAGATCGATTAAATCCAGCCAATTCCAATTCAGACCGATTAAATCCAGCCAATTCCAATTCAGACCGATTAAATCCAGCGGATTCCGGTTCAGATCGATTAAATCCAACCAATTCAATTTCAGATCGATTAAATCCAGCCCATTTAATTTCAGATCGATTAAATCCAGCCAATTCCGGGTCAGACCGATTAAATCCAGCGGATTCAAGTTCAGTTCAATTAAATCCAGCGAATTCCAGTTCAGACCGATTAAATCCAGCCAATTCAAGTTCAGAACGATTAAATACAGCGGATTCTTGTTCAGACCGATTAAATCCAGCGGATTCCGGTTCAGATCGATTAAATCCAGCGGATTCCGGTTCAGATCGATTAAATCCAGCGGATTCCGGTTCAGATCGATTAAATCCAGCGGATTCCGGTTCGGATCGATTAAATCCAGCCAATTCCAATTCAAACCGATTAAATCCAGCGGATTCCGGTTCAGATCGATTAAATCCAGCCAATTCCAGTTCAGATCGATTAAATCCAGCGGATTCCGGTTCAGATCGATTAAATCCAGCCAATTCCAGTTCAGACCGATTAAATCCAGCGGATTTTAGTTCAGATCGATTAAATCCAGCAGATTCAAGTTCAGATAAATTAAATCCCGCCAATTCAAGTTCAGATCGATTAAATCCAGCCAATTCCAATTCAGACCGATTAAATCCAGCGGATTCCAGTTCAGACCGCATAAATCCAGCGGATTCCGGTTCAGATCGATTAAATCCAGCGGATTCCGGTTCAGATCGATTAAATCCAGCGGATTCCGGTTCGGATCGATTAAATCCAGCCAATTCCAATTCAAACCGATTAAATCCAGCGGATTCCGGTTCAGATCGATTAAATCCAGCCAATTCCAGTTCAGATCGATTAAATCCAGCGGATTCCGGTTCAGATCGATTAAATCCAGCCAATTCCAGTTCAGACCGATTAAATCCAGCGGATTCAAGTTCAGATAAATTAAATCCCGCCAATTTAGGTTCAGATCGATTAAATCCAGCCAATTCCAGTTCAGATTGATTAAATCCAGCATATTCCAGTTCAGACCGATTAAATCCAGCCAATTCCAGTTCAGACCGATTAAATCCAGCGGATTTTAGTTCAGATCGATTAAATCCAGCGGATTCAAGTTCAGATAAATTAAATCCAGCCAATTCCAATTCAGACCGATTAAATCCAGCCAATTCCAATTCAGACCGATTAAATCCAGCGGATTCCGGTTCAGATCGATTAAATCCAACCAATTCAATTTCAGATCGATTAAATCCAGCCCATTTAATTTCAGATCGATTAAATCCAGCCAATTCCGGGTCAGACCGATTAAATCCAGCGGATTCAAGTTCAGTTCAATTAAATCCAGCGAATTCCAGTTCAGACCGATTAAATCCAGCCAATTCAAGTTCAGAACGATTAAATACAGCGGATTCTTGTTCAGACCGATTAAATCCAGCGGATTCCGGTTCAGATCGATTAAATCCAGCGGATTCCGGTTCAGATCGATTAAATCCAGCGGATTCCGGTTCGGATCGATTAAATCCAGCCAATTCCAATTCAAACCGATTAAATCCAGCGGATTCCGGTTCAGATCGATTAAATCCAGCCAATTCCAGTTCAGATCGATTAAATCCAGCGGATTCCGGTTCAGATCGATTAAATCCAGCCAATTCCAGTTCAGACCGATTAAATCCAGCGGATTTTAGTTCAGATCGATTCAATCCAGCAGATTCAAGTTCAGATAAATTAAATCCCGCCAATTCAAGTTCAGATCGATTAAATCCAGCCAATTCCAATTCAGACCGATTAAATCCAGCGGATTCCAGTTCAGACCGCATAAATCCAGCGGATTCCGGTTCAGATCGATTAAGTCCAGTGAATTCCAGTTCAGACCGATTAAATCCAGCGAATTCCAGTTCAGACCGATTAAGTCCAGCGGATTCCGGTTCAGATCGATTAAATCCAGCCAGTTCAATTTCAGATCGATTAAATCCAGCCAATTCCGGGTCAGACCGATTAAATCCAGCGGATTCAAGTTCAGATCAATTAAATCCAGCGGATTTTAGTTCAGACCAATTAAATCCAGCGGATTCCAGTTCAGACCAATTAAGTCCAGCGGATTCCGGTTCAGACCGATTAAATCCAGCCACTTCCAGTTCAGACCGATTAAATCCAGCGGATTCCAGTTCAGACCGATTAAGTCCAGCGGATTCCGGTTCAGATCGATTAAATCCAGCCAATTCCAGTTCAGATTGATTAAATCCAGCATATTCCAGTTCAGACCGATTAAATCCAGCCAATTCAAGTTCAGAACGATTAAATACAGCGGATTCCGGTTCAGATCGATTAAATCCAGCGGATTCCGGTTCAGATCGATTAAATCCAGCGGATTCCGGTTCAGATCGATTAAATCCAGCGGATTCCGGTTCGGATCGATTAAATCCAGCCAATTCCAATTCAAACCGATTAAATCCAGCGGATTCCGGTTCAGATCGATTAAATCCAGCCAATTCCAGTTCAGATCGATTAAATCCAGCGGATTCCGGTTCAGATCGATTAAATCCAGCGAATTCCAGTTCAGACCGATTAAATCCAGCCAATTCAAGTTCAGAACGATTAAATACAGCGGATTCTTGTTCAGACCGATTAAATCCAGCGGATTCCGGTTCAGATCGATTAAATCCAGCGGATTCCGGTTCAGATCGATTAAATCCAGCGGATTCCGGTTCGGATCGATTAAATCCAGCCAATTCCAATTCAAACCGATTAAATCCAGCGGATTCCGGTTCAGATCGATTAAATCCAGCCAATTCCAGTTCAGATCGATTAAATCCAGCGGATTCCGGTTCAGATCGATTAAATCCAGCCAATTCCAGTTCAGACCGATTAAATCCAGCGGATTTTAGTTCAGATCGATTCAATCCAGCAGATTCAAGTTCAGATAAATTAAATCCCGCCAATTCAAGTTCAGATCGATTAAATCCAGCCAATTCCAATTCAGACCGATTAAATCCAGCGGATTCCAGTTCAGACCGCATAAATCCAGCGGATTCCGGTTCAGATCGATTAAGTCCAGTGAATTCCAGTTCAGACCGATTAAATCCAGCGAATTCCAGTTCAGACCGATTAAGTCCAGCGGATTCCGGTTCAGATCGATTAAATCCAGCCAGTTCAATTTCAGATCGATTAAATCCAGCCAATTCCGGGTCAGACCGATTAAATCCAGCGGATTCAAGTTCAGATCAATTAAATCCAGCGGATTTTAGTTCAGACCAATTAAATCCAGCGGATTCCAGTTCAGACCAATTAAGTCCAGCGGATTCCGGTTCAGACCGATTAAATCCAGCCACTTCCATTTCAGACCGATTAAATCCAGCGGATTCCAGTTCAGACCGATTAAGTCCAGCGGATTCCGGTTCAGATCGATTAAATCCAGCCAATTCCAGTTCAGATTGATTAAATCCAGCATATTCCAGTTCAGACCGATTAAATCCAGCCAATTCAAGTTCAGAACGATTAAATACAGCGGATTCCGGTTCAGATCGATTAAATCCAGCGGATTCCGGTTCAGATCGATTAAATCCAGCGGATTCCGGTTCAGATCGATTAAATCCAGCGGATTCCGGTTCGGATCGATTAAATCCAGCCAATTCCAATTCAAACCGATTAAATCCAGCGGATTCCGGTTCAGATCGATTAAATCCAGCCAATTCCAGTTCAGATCGATTAAATCCAGCGGATTCCGGTTCAGATCGATTAAATCCAGCCAATTCCAGTTCAGACCGATTAAATCCAGCGGATTCAAGTTCAGATAAATTAAATCCCGCCAATTTAGGTTCAGATCGATTAAATCCAGCCAATTCCAGTTCAGATTGATTAAATCCAGCATATTCCAGTTCAGACCGATTAAATCCAGCCAATTCCAGTTCAGACCGATTAAATCCAGCGGATTTTAGTTCAGATCGATTAAATCCAGCGGATTCAAGTTCAGACAAATTAAATCCCGCCAATTCAGGTTCAGATCGATTAAATCCAGCCAATTCCAATTCAGACCGATTAAATCCAGCCAATTCCAATTCAGACCGATTAAATCCAGCGGATTCCGGTTCAGATCGATTAAATCCAACCAATTCAATTTCAGATCGATTAAATCCAGCCCATTTAATTTCAGATCGATTAAATCCAGCCAATTCCGGGTCAGACCGATTAAATCCAGCGGATTCAAGTTCAGTTCAATTAAATCCAGCGAATTCCAGTTCAGACCGATTAAATCCAGCCAATTCAAGTTCAGAACGATTAAATACAGCGGATTCTTGTTCAGACCGATTAAATCCAGCGGATTCCGGTTCAGATCGATTAAATCCAGCGGATTCCGGTTCAGATCGATTAAATCCAGCGGATTCCGGTTCAGATCGATTAAATCCAGCGGATTCCGGTTCGGATCGATTAAATCCAGCCAATTCCAATTCAAACCGATTAAATCCAGCGGATTCCGGTTCAGATCGATTAAATCCAGCCAATTCCAGTTCAGATCGATTAAATCCAGCGGATTCCGGTTCAGATCGATTAAATCCAGCCAATTCCAGTTCAGACCGATTAAATCCAGCGGATTTTAGTTCAGATCGATTAAATCCAGCAGATTCAAGTTCAGATAAATTAAATCCCGCAAATTCAAGTTCAGATCGATTAAATCCAGCCAATTCCAATTCAGACCGATTAAATCCAGCGGATTCCAGTTCAGACCGCATAAATCCAGCGGATTCCGGTTCAGATCGATTAAGTCCAGTGAATTCCAGTTCAGACCGATTAAATCCAGCGAATTCCAGTTCAGACCGATTAAGTCCAGCCAATTCTATTTCAGATCGATTAAATCCAGCCAATTCAAGTTCAGACCGATTAAATCCAGCGGATTCCGGTTCAGATCGATTAAATCCAGCCAATTCCGGGTCAGACCGATTAAATCCAGCGGATTCAAGTTCAGATCAATTAAATCCAGCGGATTTTAGTTCAGACCAATTAAATCCAGCGGATTCCAGTTCAGACCAATTAAGTCCAGCGGATTCCGGTTCAGACCGATTAAATCCAGCCACTTCCAGTTCAGACCGATTAAATCCAGCGGATTCCAGTTCAGACCGATTAAGTCCAGCGGATTCCGGTTCAGATCGATTAAATCCAGCCAATTCCAGTTCAGATTGATTAAATCCAGCATATTCCAGTTCAGACCGATTAAATCCAGCCAATTCAAGTTCAGAACGATTAAATACAGCGGATTCTTGTTCAGACCGATTAAATCCAGCGGATTCCGGTTCAGATCGATTAAATCCAGCGGATTCCGGTTCAGATCGATTAAATCCAGCGGATTCCGGTTCGGATCGATTAAATCCAGCCAATTCCAATTCAAACCGATTAAATCCAGCGGATTCCGGTTCAGATCGATTAAATCCAGCCAATTCCAGTTCAGATCGATTAAATCCAGCGGATTCCGGTTCAGATCGATTAAATCCAGCCAATTCCAGTTCAGACCGATTAAATCCAGGGGATTTTAGTTCAGATCGATTAAATCCAGCGGATTCAAGTTCAGATAAATTAAATCCCGCCAATTTAGGTTCAGATCGATTAAATCCAGCCAATTCCAGTTCAGATTGATTAAATCCAGCATATTCCAGTTCAGACCGATTAAATCCAGCCAATTCCAGTTCAGACCGATTAAATCCAGCGGATTTTAGTTCAGATCGATTAAATCCAGCGGATTCAAGTTCAGATAAATTAAATCCCGCCAATTCAGGTTCAGATCGATTAAATCCAGCCAATTCCAATTCAGACCGATTAAATCCAGCCAATTCCAATTCAGACCGATTAAATCCAGCGGATTCCGGTTCAGATCGATTAAATCCAACCAATTCAATTTCAGATCGATTAAATCCAGCCCATTTAATTTCAGATCGATTAAATCCAGCCAATTCCGGGTCAGACCGATTAAATCCAGCGGATTCAAGTTCAGTTCAATTAAATCCAGCGAATTCCAGTTCAGACCGATTAAATCCAGCCAATTCCGGGTCAGACCGATTAAATCCAGCGGATTCAAGTTCAGTTCAATTAAATCCAGCGAATTCCAGTTCAGACCGATTAAATCCAGCCAATTCAAGTTCAGAACGATTAAATACAGCGGATTCTTGTTCAGACCGATTAAATCCAGCGGATTCCGGTTCAGATCGATTAAATCCAGCGGATTCCGGTTCAGATCGATTAAATCCAGCGGATTCCGGTTCGGATCGATTAAATCCAGCCAATTCCAATTCAAACCGATTAAATCCAGCGGATTCCGGTTCGGATCGATTAAATCCAGCCAATTCCAGTTCAGATCGATTAAATCCAGCGGATTCCGGTTCAGATCGATTAAATCCAGCCAATTCCAATTCAGACCGATTAAATCCAGCCAATTCCAATTCAGACCGATTAAATCCAGCAGATTCAAGTTCAGATCGATTAAATCCAACCAATTCAATTTCAGATCGATTAAATCCAGCCCATTTAATTTCAGATCGATTAAATCCAGCCAATTCCGGGTCAGACCGATTAAATCCAGCGGATTCAAGTTCAGTTCAATTAAATCCAGCGAATTCCAGTTCAGACCGATTAAATCCAGCCAATTCAAGTTCAGAACGATTAAATACAGCGGATTCTTGTTCAGACCGATTAAATCCAGCGGATTCCGGTTCAGATCGATTAAATCCAGCGGATTCCGGTTCAGATCGATTAAATCCAGCGGATTCCGGTTCGGATCGATTAAATCCAGCCAATTCCAATTCAAACCGATTAAATCCAGCGGATTCCGGTTCAGATCGATTAAATCCAGCCAATTCCAGTTCAGATCGATTAAATCCAGCGGATTCCGGTTCAGATCGATTAAATCCAGCCAATTCCAGTTCAGACCGATTAAATCCAGCGGATTTTAGTTCAGATCGATTAAATCCAGCAGATTCAAGTTCAGATAAATTAAATCCCGCCAATTCAAGTTCAGATCGATTAAATCCAGCCAATTCCAATTCAGACCGATTAAATCCAGCGGATTCCGGTTCAGATCGAATAAATCCAGTGAATTCCAGTTCAGACCGATTAAATCCAGCGAATTCCAGTTCAGACCGATTAAGTCCAGCCAATTCTATTTCAGATCGATTAAATCCAGCCAATTCAAGTTCAGACCGATTAAATCCAGCGGATTCCGGTTCAGATCGATTAAATCCAGCCAATTCCGGGTCAGACCGATTACATCCAGCGGATTCAAGTTCAGATCAATTAAATCCAGCGGATTTTAGTTCAGACCAATTAAATCCAGCGGATTCCAGTTCAGACCAATTAAGTCCAGCGGATTCCGGTTCAGACCGATTAAATCCAGCCACTTCCAGTTCAGACCGATTAAATCCAGCGGATTCCAGTTCAGACCGATTAAGTCCAGCGGATTCCGGTTCAGATCGATTAAATCCAGCCAATTCCAGTTCAGATTGATTAAATCCAGCATATTCCAGTTCAGACCGATTAAATCCAGCCAATTCAAGTTCAGAACGATTAAATACAGCGGATTCTTGTTCAGACCGAATAAATCCAGCGGATTCCAGTTCAGATCGATTAAATCCAGCGGATTCCGGTTCAGATCGATTAAATCCAGCGGATTCCGGTTCGGATCGATTAAATCCAGCCAATTCCAATTCAAACCGATTAAATCCAGCGGATTCCGGTTCAGATCGATTAAATCCAGCCAATTCCAGTTCAGATCGATTAAATCCAGCGGATTCCGGTTCAGATCGATTAAATCCAGCCAATTCCAGTTCAGACCAATTAAATCCAGCGGATTCAAGTTCAGATAAATTAAATCCCGCCAATTTAGGTTCAGATCGATTAAATCCAGCCAATTCCAGTTCAGATTGATTAAATCCAGCATATTCCAGTTCAGACCGATTAAATCCAGCCAATTCCAGTTCAGACCGATTAAATCCAGCGGATTTTAGTTCAGATCGATTAAATCCAGCGGATTCAAGTTCAGATAAATTAAATCCCGCCAATTCAGGTTCAGATCGATTAAATCCAGCCAATTCCAATTCAGACCGATTAAATCCAGCCAATTCCAATTCAGACCGATTAAATCCAGCGGATTCCGGTTCAGATCGATTAAATCCAACCAATTCAATTTCAGATCGATTAAATCCAGCCCATTTAATTTCAGATCGATTAAATCCAGCCAATTCCGGGTCAGACCGATTAAATCCAGCGGATTCCGGTTCAGATCGATTAAATCCAGCCAATTCCAGTTCAGACCGATTAAATCCAGCGGATTCAAGTTCAGTTCAATTAAATCCAGCGAATTCCAGTTCAGACCGATTAAATCCAGCCAATTCAAGTTCAGAACGATTAAATACAGCGGATTCTTGTTCAGACCGATTAAATCCAGCGGATTCCGGTTCAGATCGATTAAATCCAGCGGATTCCGGTTCAGATCGATTAAATCCAGCGGATTCCGGTTCGGATCGATTAAATCCAGCCAATTCCAATTCAAACCGATTAAATCCAGCGGATTCCGGTTCAGATCGATTAAATCCAGCCAATTCCAGTTCAGATCGATTAAATCCAGCGGATTCCGGTTCAGATCGATTAAATCCAGCCAATTCCAGTTCAGACCGATTAAATCCAGCGGATTTTAGTTCAGATCGATTAAATCCAGCAGATTCAAGTTCAGATAAATTAAATCCCGCCAATTCAAGTTCAGATCGATTAAATCCAGCCAATTCCAATTCAGACCGATTAAATCCAGCGGATTCCAGTTCAGACCGCATAAATCCAGCGGATTCCGGTTCAGATCGATTAAGTCCAGTGAATTCCAGTTCAGACCGATTAAATCCAGCGAATTCCAGTTCAGACCGATTAAGTCCAGCCAATTCTATTTCAGATCGATTAAATCCAGCCAATTCAAGTTCAGACCGATTAAATCCAGCGGATTCCGGTTCAGATCGATTAAACCCAGTCTATTCCGGTTTAGACAAATGAAATCCAATGGTATTAGACCAATTCATTCTGGCGATTTCCATTTGTATTTGAAAACCAAAACAGCGTTTCATTACTAACAAAACTGGTCTGACAAGATTGTCATGGCTGCAAACACCTCTCCTTGGACAGGACTGTAGGTGTAGCAGGCAGGTGATCCAGGTGCAGCAAGTGGTTCCAGTGTAGCAGACGGTGGTCCAGGTGTAGCAGGCAGGTGATCCAGGTGCAGCAGGTGGTCCAGGTGTAGCAGAAGGTCCAGGTTCAGAAGACGGTCCAGGTGTAGCAGTAGGTCCAAGTGCAGCAGCTGGTCCAGGTGGAGCACATGGTCCAGGTGTAGCAGACAGGTGGTCCAGGTGCAGCAGACAGGTGGTCCAGGTGCAGCAGACAGGTGGTCCAGGTGCAGCAGACAGGTGGTCCAGGTGCAGCAGACAGGTGGTCCAGGTGCAGCAGACAGGTGGTCCAGGTGCAGCAGACAGGTGGTCCAGGTGCAGCAGACAGGTGGTCCAGGTGCAGCAGACAGGTGGTCCAGGTGTAGCAGACAGGTGGTCCAGGCGTAGCAGACAGGCGGTCCAGGCGTAGCAGACAGGCGGTCCAGGTGTAGCAGACAGGTGGTCCAGGTGTAGCAGACAGGCGGTCCAGGTGTAGCAGACAGGCGGTCCAGGCGTAGCAGACAGGCGGTCCAGGCGTAGCAGACAGGCGGTCCAGGTGCAGCAGGTGGTCCAGGTGTAGCAGACAGGTGGTCCAGGTGCAGCAGGCGGTCCAGGCGTAGCAGACAGGCGGTCCAGGTGTAGCAGACAGGTGGTCCAGGTGCAGCAGACAGGTGGTCCAGGTGCAGCAGACAGGCGGTCCAGGTGCAGCAGACAGGCGGTCCAGGTGCAGCAGACAGGCGGTCCAGGTGTAGCAGACAGGCGGTCCAGGTGCAGCAGACAGGCGGTCCAGGTGTAGCAGACAGGCGGTCCAGGCGTAGCAGACAGGCGGTCCAGGCGTAGCAGACAGGCGGTCCAGGCGTAGCAGACAGGCGGTCCAGGTGTAGCAGACAGGTGGTCCAGGTGTAGCAGACAGGCGGTCCAGGCGTAGCAGACAGGCGGTCCAGGTGTAGCAGACAGGCGGTCCAGGCGTAGCAGACAGGCGGTCCAGGTGTAGCAGACAGGCGGTCCAGGCGTAGCAGACAGGCGGTCCAGGTGTAGCAGACAGGCGGTCCAGGTGTAGCAGACAGGTGGTCCAGGTGTAGCAGACAGGCGGTCCAGGTGTAGCAGACAGGTGGTCCAGGTGTAGCAGACAGGCGGTCCAGGTGTAGCAGACAGGTGGTCCAGGTGTAGCAGACAGGCGGTCCAGGTGTAGCAGACAGGTGGTCCAGGTGTAGCAGACAGGCGGTCCAGGTGTAGCAGACAGGTGGTCCAGGTGTAGCAGACAGGCGGTCCAGGTGCAGCAGGTGGTCCAGGTGCGACAGGCGGTCCAGGTGTAGCAGACAGGTGGTCCAGGTGCAGCAGGTGGTCCAGGTGTAGCAGGTGGTCCAGGTGCAGCAGGCGGTCCAGGTGTAGCAGACAGGTGGTCCAGGTGCAGCAGGTGGTCCAGGTGCAGCAGGTGGTCCAGGTGTAGCAGACAGGTGGTCCAGGTGTAGCAGACAGGTGGTCCAGGTGCAGCAGGTGGTCCAGGTGTAGCAGGTGGTCCAGGTGCAGCAGGCGGTCCAGGTGTAGCAGACAGGTGGTCCAGGTGCAGCAGGTGGTCCAGGTGTAGCAGACAGGTGGTCCAGGTGTAGCAGACAGGTGGTCCAGGTGCAGCAGGTGGTCCAGGTGTAGCAGACAGGTGGTCCAGGTGCAGCAGGTGGTCCAGGTGTAGCAGACAGGTGGTCCAGGTGCAGCAGGTGGTCCAGGTGTAGCAGACAGGTGGTCCAGGTGCAGCAGGTGGTCCAGGTGTAGCAGACAGGTGGTCCAGGTGCAGCAGGTGGTCCAGGTGTAGCAGACAGGTGGTCCAGGTGCAGCAGGTGGTGATGTCCATCCCGTCTCCACCAGATAAAATACTACATTTTACAACTTTATCTGTTAGAATTTCTTCCTCATTTTCCAGAAAATTCCTCTTTTTCCTGCAGAACCGTCATGGAAATGAGATGGATTAATAATTATCAGGGTGTCGGCCTGACCTTTTATGGCCAACATGTGGGCGTGGCCAGATGTTCACTGTGTTAAATTTAGTGTTGATCCTGATTTATGAAGGAAACAGGCGTGGGAACCTGGAAGGTTCTCCTGGTTTCCGTGCGGACGCCGCCTGGAGGCAGCGTTGCTGCACCAGTCAAACCAACCGCCAGCTTGAAGAGTCGAAGCTGAAACAGGCCTGGAACAGAACATTCAGTTTCATGCATGAACCTACTAAAGGAAGCTTTCTGAACTACTCTAAACTATGCAGAACATTCTGTGGCATGATGGACTCCCGGCGGTCTGGAAAAGCTCAACAGACGGACCTTTAGACCCTAAAGACTGAAATCCATCTTTACACACTCCCTCTTGACAGACCCGGTCCGACGGACCCGGCTTGATGACCTCTGGGGTTGGAGGAACTAACACCTTTCTTTATATAAATGAATCTGATGGAAACTTGATTTTAAAAAAATTTATTGGAACAAAAGATTAGCTGAATCAGACTTCTTGTCGACCAGATCCAGGTTTATTTGTGGTTTTAACCAGTTTTCAGGATTTCAGCATCATGTGGAAAGAAGAGAATAAAGAAAGCATCTGATTTCAGGGAAGAAAATCTTTCCAAATGATTTTAAATGCTCATCAGGTTATTGAACACCTCATTAAAAACATATAAATCAGCTGCTCAAAACCCAGTAAAACCAGTACCAAAGAGGTTTCCATATTAGCACAGCCTGAAGCCCCACCTGCCTGCTGCAGACGCCCAAAAGCAAACCAAACGCACCCGGAGCAGCCAGGAAACCCGCTGAGAAATTTACAAAGAAAGAAAATGAGAAATGAGGAGGTTGAGTTTGAGCTACAGCAGATGATACGGACTCAGGGCGGGCCTGAAAAGACAAAAACACACACATTAACACACATACTTTTTATCTGAGACAATCTGAGGGAATCTGGCGCAATCCCACATAATCTGAGGACAATTATCATCTGGCATCATTTAATCTCAACGAAGTTGAGAGGGAGTTAGAACAGGCTCCGCCTCCTGCCGAGACACCGCCCAGCACGGGCTCCACCTCCTCCCGAGACACCGCCCAGCCCGGGCTCCGCCTCCTGCACGTGCACGCCCCGCCCAGCCGCATGCACGCCCCGCCCAGCCGCATGCACCCGCCGTGGACGAAGTTGCTCGTTAAATATGAAATTAGTAAGAGCAGAAACCTCCGTCAAGCACGATATTAAAGAATCCAAAGTCGGGAAAAAGATAACCTCCTTGGTGGAGGTAACAACCGGGTCCATTGCACATAAAGCAGACATATTTAAAAACTAATTAACAACAAATAAAGTGATAAATAACCTCCATGTTCTGTTAGCGGGATAGTTCTGTGTGAGCCTGTCAGTGGGAGAAATGCGAAATCACACGCGCACTAAGCGTGTTCCATCCAGACTGTTATTCTACAGTCCTGAATGAAGGTCTAAAAGATCAAAGGAAAAAAATGTAAGAAAAATATTTAACGCTGTACTGTAAATATGTAATGTTTTTGTGGTTTTTCCTTGATTTTTATATAGATCCACCAAGGAGGTTGCGTTTTACACGGCTTTATCGGTTTATGTTCAAGATAACTCAAAAAGCTATGGACAGATTTTCATGAAATTTTCATGAGTTGTTGGAAATGTAAAAAAGGAAGAACTGAATTAATTCTGGTGCTGATCCGGATCACCGTTTGGATCCAGGAACGTTTTTAAAGGATTCTAAAACATTGTGTTTTGTGGAGGTTTGCGCTCTCCAAGTGTTTTTCTAGTTTGGAGTTTGAAGCTTGGAGTTTGGTTAGAGGCCTGACAAAGTGCCATCCATTTCTTCACACTTTTAAACAACAACAACAAAAAGATCTGAAGCATGATGCCCCGTAGAGCCGGCCTTGAAGGGACCTGAAATGGAACTTTTCGGCATACGACTGGTGTGTTCTTACCTTTGTCCTGTTCCAGGTCTGATGTCACCTCCTGATCCGATTGGACAGGAGGTCTGTAGGGTGGCGGCTGTCTGATGGGGGGAGGAGCCACTTCTGGTTTCTAAAACAAACAAAAGCGGTTCTGAGTACACAACTTTAGGACGGTCCAGGTCTGACCCAATCTGGTCTGTGTCTAGAAAAGATAGACAGCCACCAGCTGCTCACGCAACCATAAAAACTCTCATACTAAGTGAATAGATCAGATAACATCCATCCATCCATCTTCTGCCGCTTATCCGGGGTCGGGTCGCGGGGGCAGCAGCCTAAGCAGGGAAGCCCAGACTTCCCTCTCCCCAGCCACATTTACCAACTCTGCGGGGGGGATCCCGAGGCGTTCCCAGGCCAGCCGAGAGATATAATCCCTCCAGCGTGTCCTGGGTCTTCCCCGGGGTCTCCTCCCAGAGGGACGTGCCTGGAACACCTCACCAGGGAGGTCCAGGAGGCATCCTGACCAGATGCCCGAGCCACCTCAACTGGTTCCTCTCGATGCGGAGGAGCAGCGGCTCTACTCTGAGCCCCTCCAGGATGACCGAGCTCCTCACCCTATCTCTAAGGGAGAGCCCGGCCACCCTGCGGAGGAAACTCATTTCAGCCGCCTGTATACGAGATCTCCTTCTTTCGGTCACGACCCACAGCTCATGACCATAGGTGAGGGTAGGAACGTAGATCGACTGGTAAATCGAGAGCTTCGCCTTCTGGCTCAGCTCCTTCTTCACCACGACAGACCGGCGCAGAGCCCGCATTACTGCAGACGCCGCACCGATCCGTCTGTCGATCTCACGCTCCATCCTTCCCTCACTCGTGAACAAGACCCCGAGATATTTAAACTCCTCCACTTGAGGCAGGACCTGACTCCCGACCCGGAGAGGACAATCCACCCTATTCCGGCTGAGGACCATGGTCTCAGATTTGGAGGTGCTGATTCTCATCCCAGCCGCTTCACACTCGGCCACGAATCGCTCAAGTGAGAGCTGGAGATCACGACCAGATGAATCCAGAATGGTTGAAGCTCTGCTGAAGGTGGGAGTTGAAGCTCGCTCTGACGGGGGACTCAGCCAGACGTTCCCAGCAGACCCTCACAACACGTTTGGGCCTGCCAGATCTGACCGGCTTCCTCCCCCACCATCTGAGCCAACTCACCACCAGGTGGTGATCAGTTGAAGCTCCGCCCCCCTCTTCACCCGAGTGTCCAAGGCATGTGGCCGCAGGTCCGATGATACAACTAAGAAATCGATCATTGAACTGCGGCCCAGGGAATCCTGATGCCAGGTGTACATATGGACACTCTTATGCTGGAACATGGTGTTCGTTATGGACAATCCATGACGAGCACAGAAGTCCAATAACAAAACACCATTTGGGTTCAGAGGGGGGGGGACCATGCCTCCCAATCACTCCCCTCCAGGTCTCACTGTCATTGCCCACGTGAGCATTGAAGTCCCCCAGCAGAACAATGGAGTCCCCAGAAGGAGCACCCTCCAGCACTCCCCCCAAGGACTCCAGAAAGGGTGGGTACTCTGAACTGCTGTTCGGTGCATAAGCACAGACAACAGTCAGGACCCGTCCCCCCACCCGGAGGCGGAGGGAAACTACCCTTTCATCCACCGGGGTAAACCCCAACGTGCAGGCACCAAGCTGGGGGCTGATGAGAATGCCCACACCTGCTCGGCGCCTCTCACCATGAGCAACTCCAGAGTGGAAGAAGGTCCAGCCCCTCTCGAGGGTTCTGGTTCCAGAGCCCAAGCCATGCGTCGAGGTGAGTCCAACTATATCTAGTCGGAACCGCTCAACCTCGCGCACAAGCTCAGGCTCCTTCCCCACCAGAGAGGTGACGTTCCAGGTCCCTAGAGCCAGCTTCTGCAGCCGGGGATCGGACCGCCAGGGTCCCCGCCTCTTGCTGCCGCCCAGCTCACATTGCACCCGACCCCTACGGCTCCTCCCGCAGATGGTGAGCCCACGGGAGGTGGGGCCCATGTAACCCTTTCGGGCTGAGCCCAACCGGGCTCCATGGGTAAAGGCCCGGCCACCAGACGTTTGTTCTCGTACCCCGCCTCCAGGCCTGGCTCCAGAGGGAATCCTGGTCACCCGCGTCCAGGCAAGGACACCTAGACACCTGTTTACCATGGGTGACCCTACCAGGGGCATAAAGCCCCCGACAACATAGCTGCTAAGAACTTTCGGACACACAAACCCCTCCAGATAAGATAATAATAAACATCTATCTATCAATGTCTATCTATTAAATACCAGTAACTAGGTCTGCAGGACCTTCTGGACTTAGACAGATCCCTTGAAAATTTCAGACTCAGGCTTCTGGATGTTTTTAAACATTTGTGTTTAATTTCACTGCTTTCCCAGTTTTCCCAGAACACAAAAAACAAGATCTGCTGTCAACACATGGAGCAACAAAAGGGAAAGTCAAACATCACAGAGACATCCGAACAGCAACTACTAAAATGGGAGGTGGAGGTGAAATCCATTTGGGTTCATATGGGCGGTCTGAACCGACTGCAGAGTCCAAGAATGCATCGTCTCACCTCTCCGAACCAATCTAAAACCACAATAAAACCAAACAATCTGTGCAGTAACCTCAAGGCTTCCATAAACTGTCTCCCGCTGCCCCCCGCAGGCCTCCCGCAGGACTCCCGCTGCCCCCCGCAGGACTCCCGCAGGACTCCCGCTGCCCCCCGCAGGACTCCCGCTGCCCCCCGCAGGACTCCCGCTGCCCCCCGCAGGACTCCCGCAGGACTCCCGCTGCCCCCCGCAGGACTCCCGCTGCCCCCCGCTGCCCCCCGCAGGCCTCCCGCTGCCCCCCGCAGGACTCCCGCTGCCCCCCGCTGCCCCCCGCAGGCCTCCCGCTGCCCCCCGCAGGCCTCCCGCTGCCCCCCGCAGGACTCCCGCAGGACTCCCGCTGCCCCCCGCAGGACTCCCGCTGCCCCCCGCTGCCCCCCGCAGGACTCCCGCAGGCCTCCCGCTGCCCCCCGCAGGACTCCCGCTGCCCCCCGCAGGACTCCCGCAGGCCCCCCGCTGCCCCCCG
>NC_136626.1:2706264-2798764 GCF_933228915.1 Telmatherina bonti | reverse complement strand
ACACACTCTCTCCATCCAGCTGGACCTGGACCAGGTGGAGGTTCAAGACCTCGGATAACCAGCTGAAGGAATCCGGTTCTTTACATGTTAGTTGGAGAGAAAAAACACAGAAGGTTCTTTACAGCATCTGTTCTCAGGTGTGTCTCACCTGCGGGGAGGTCCCCAGTGGCTGAAGGCAGGAGTTTCTTCTCCCTCCCCCTCCTCTCTCTTAGGAAGCTCACTGCAAACAGTTATAGTTGCCATTATTCCCACATTATTCCCACATTATTCCTAATGATCTCCCAAACTCTGTCCGCTCTGCAGAGTCCCTGTCTACTTTCAGACCCAGCTGAAGACTCAGCTCTTCAAGGAGAACTTCAACACTTAGTTTAGCTGTATTTGTTGGAAAGTTGGAGAACTTAGTCCCCAGTCCCCCCCCCCGCTATGCCCCCAGTCCCCCCCCCGCTATGCCCCCAGTCCTCCCCCCGCTATGCCCCCAGTCCTCCCCCCGCTATGCCCCCAGTCCTCCCCCCGCTATGCCCCCAGTCCTCCCCCCCCCCCGCTATGCCCGCGTTCCCCCCCCCCCGCTATGCCCCCAGTCCTCCCTCCCCCCGCTATGCCCCCAGTCCCCCCCCCCCGCTATGCCCCCAGTCCTCCCCCCGCTATGCCCCCAGTCCTCCCTCCCCCCGCTATGCCCCCAGTCCCCCCCCCCCCGCTATGCCCCCAGTCCTCCCCCCGCTATGCCCCCAGTCCTCCCCCCGCTATGCCCCCAGTCCTCCCCCCCCCGTAAATCATTCATCAGAACAGATTTTCCATCAGATCTGAACTTTTACCGGTTCTGTGCAAAAATAAAACAAAAAACAAAAATAAAATCTTAAAGAATTTCTATGCTGACCGGACCAGGCCAGAACCGGACCAGGCCCGAACCGGACCAGGCCCGAAAGGGACCAGGCCCGAAAGGGACCAGGCCCGAACCGGACCAGGCCCGAAAGGGACCAGGCCCGAAAGGGACCAGGCCCGAACCGGACCAGGCCAGAACCGGACCAGGCCCGAAAGGGACCAGGCCCGAACCGGACCAGGCCCGAACCGGACCAGGCCCGAAAGGGACCAGGCCCGAACCGGACCAGGCCAGAACCGGACCAGGCCCGAAAGGGACCAGGCCCGAACCGGACCAGGCCAGAACCGGACCAGGGAAGCTGGTCTTCTACCTGTGGACTCCTCTGATTGGCAGAAAGGCTCCTCCTTGGCTCCGCCTCTTCTTCCTCACTATGGCAACCGCCCTGATGGACCTCAATAGGAAGAAAACATTCATTTCTGAATTTTCAGTCAGAACCAAAAGAACCGGTCCAGAACCTTTGTCATCTGGTGCCTCATTGGAAAACCACATGAGGGCGCCAGAGGACCAAGATGGAAGCGGGTCAGGGAGGAAGACCTTCATCATCATCAACTTAAACCAGCAGAACCGTCTGAGGATTGGGTCAGAACATCCTCCCTCGTAACCGGATCCAGAACCTCATATTTCTGGGTTTTTGTTCTGACCCGGTAGATCAGAGCTGGGTCAAGTTCTGGCTAATTCTGGCAAATAACGAAGATGAAGATGATGTTCTACCTGGGTTACAGAACCTTTCAAACAGAACCAGCCGACCCAAACATTCACTAACAGGATGAAAAGGTACTGACTCGGTATCGGTATCAGTCAGGGTCAGCTCGGAGACAGCTTCAGAGTCTCTGGAGTCCAGATGTCCTGTGAACGCATCAGCTGTGAGAGTTCTGGTTCTGATCAACTCAACGACAGTTCGGACCCGGGTCAGTTACTCACCTAGAACCTGGTTTCCCACAGACACAATGCTGTCCCGGTCCGATCTCTGCCGGTCCTCCTGAACCGACCTGCTCCTCACCTGGTAGGACAAACCAGACGTCAGAAGCAAAACACCGGGCCGGAACCAGGAAACTGGATCAGAACCAGGAAACTGGGATGGAACCAGGAAACTGGATCAGAACCAGGAAACTGGATCAGAACCAGGAAACTGGGATGGAACCAGGAAACTGGATCAGAACCAGGAAACTGGGATGGAACCAGGAAACTGGATCAGAACCAGGAAACTGGATCAGAACCAGGAAACTGGGATGGAACCAGGAAACTGGATCAGAACCAGGAAACTGGGATGGAACCAGGAAACTGGATCAGAACCAGGAAACTGGATCAGAACCAGGAAACTGGGATGGAACCAGGAAACTGGATCAGAACCAGGAAACTGGATCAGAACCAGGAAACTGGGATGGAACCAGGAAACCGGGCCGGAACCAGGAAACTGGATCAGAACCAGGAAACTGGGATGGAACCAGGAAACCAAGCCAGAACCAGCTCACCTCCTCTGCTCCTCCAGGCTGGAACTTCCACTCCTCCCCAGATGGAGGAAGCTTCCTGGAGAAGGAACTCTCCTCCTCCTCCTCCTCCTCCTCCTCCTCCTCCTCCTCCTCCTCCTCCTTCTCATCCACAGCCATCTCCCGGCTCTCCTCCAACGGGAGGTGGTGGGAGGAGGTGTAGCGAGGAGGACCTCCATCCAGGATCAGCTCCTCCTCATCATGAAGCTCCTGGAGGAGGACTGATCCGACACCAGAACCCTGGAACACAAACGAGTTTGGATCAACAGAAATGAAGACAAGCTGAGTGTGAACCCAAACAGAGGTTCTGATGGTGCCGGACCGACCCGGTGAACTTCAGCAGGAATTTGGACCCTGGCCCAGGTTCTGGTTCTGGACTCCTGACTGGGCGTATTGACATGTCATCTCAGCATGGCAGCGGCGCTAAGGAACTGGTTTCTGTCCCAGAACCCGACCCGACCAGAACTCCTTCCCACAAAGTCACTAAAGTTTACAACAGCAGTTCTGGATCGGGTCGGGTCAGGATGGGTCAATAAACCTCTTCTTCCTTCCACAGCAGCCGTAACGTGACGTACCCTGTCCCGGACCGGACCGCACCGCACCGAGATGAACCGGACCGCACCGAGATGAACCGGACCGCAGCGCACCGAGATGAACCGGACCGCACCGCACCGAGATGAACCGGACCGCACCGCACCGAGATGAACCGGACCGCACCGAGATGAACCGGACCGCACCGCACCGAGATGAACCGGACCGGACCGCACCGCACCGAGATGAACCGGACCGCACCGCACCGAGATGAACCGGACCGCACCGCACCGAGATGAACCGCACCGCACCGAGATGAACCGGACCGCAGCGCACCGAGATGAACCGGACCGCACCGAGATGAACCGGACCGCACCGAGATGAACCGGACCGCACCGAGATGAACCGGACCGCACCGCACCGAGATGAACCGGACCGCACCGCACCGAGATGAACCGGACCGCACCGAGATGAACCGGACCGCACCGCACCGAGATGAACCGGACCGCAGCGCACCGAGATGAACCGGACCGCAGCGCACCGAGATGAACCGGACCGCACCGAGATGAACCGGACCGCAGCGCACCGAGATGAACCGGACCGCACCGAGATGAACCGGACCGCACCGAGATGAACCGGACCGCAGCGCACCGAGATGAACCGGACCGCACCGAGATGAACCGGACCGCACCGAGATGAACCGGACCGCAGCGCACCGAGATGAACCGGACCGCACCGAGATGAACCGCACCGCACCGAGATGAACCGGACCGCACCGAGATGAACCGGACCGCAGCGCACCGAGATGAACCGGACCGCACCGAGATGAACCGCACCGCACCGAGATGAACCGGACCGCACCGAGATGAACCGGACCGCACCGAGATGAACCGGACCGCACCGAGATGAACCGGACCGCAGCGCACCGAGATGAACCGGACCGCACCGAGATGAACCGCACCGCACCGAGATGAACCGGACCGCACCGAGATGAACCGGACCGCACCGAGATGAACCGGACCGCACCGAGATGAACCGGACCGCAGCGCACCGAGATGAACCGGACCGCACCGAGATGAACCGCACCGCACCGAGATGAACCGCACCGCACCGAGATGAACCGGACCGCACCGAGATGAACCGGACCGCAGCGCACCGAGATGAACCGGACCGCACCGCACCGAGATGAACCGGACCGCAGCGCACCGAGATGAACCGGACCGCAGCGCACCGAGATGAACCGGACCGCAGCGCACCGAGATGAACCGGACCGCACCGAGATGAACCGGACCGCACCGAGATGAACCGGACCGCACCGAGATGAACCGGACCGCACCGAGATGAACCGGACCGCAGCGCACCGAGATGAACCGGACCGCACCGCACCGAGATGAACCGGACCGCAGCGCACCGAGATGAACCGGACCGCACCGCACCGAGATGAACCGGACCGCAGCGCACCGAGATGAACCGGACCGCAGCGCACCGAGATGAACCGGACCGCAGCGCACCGAGATGAACCGGACCGCACCGCACCGAGATGAACCGGACCGCAGCGCACCGAGATGAACCGGACCGCACCGCACCGAGATGAACCGGACCGCAGCGCACCGAGATGAACCGGACCGCACCGAGATGAACCAGACCGCACCGAGATGAACCGGACCGCACCGCACCGAGATGAACCGGACCGCACCGAGATGAACCGGACCGCACCGAGATGAACCAGACCGCACCGAGATGAACCGGACCGCACCGCACCGAGATGAACCGGACCGCAGCGCACCGAGATGAACCGGACCGCACCGAGATGAACCAGACCGCACCGAGATGAACCGGACCGAACCGCATCCAACTGGTTGGTGGGTTTAACCTCCATCTCTGCAGCTTCTAGAAGGAAACAAGGCTGATCAGGGTGGAAATGAGGAGGAGTTGATGAGGAGGTGATGAGGAGGAGGAGGAGGTGGGTGGTGAGGGTGATGAGGAGATGATGAGGAGGAGGAGGTGATGAGGAGGTGATGATGAGGAGGTGGTGAGGAGATGAGGAGGGTGATGATGAGGAGGGGAGGAGGTGGTGATGATGAGGAGGAGAGGAGGAGGAGGTGGTGGTGAGGAGGAGGAGGTGATGAGGAGGAGGAGGTGGTGGTGAGGAGGTGATGAGGATGATGAGGAGGTAATGAGGAGGAGATGAGGAGGAGGTGGTGATGAGGAGGAGGAGGTGATGATGAGCGTGATGAGGAGGAGATGATGAGAAGGAGATGATGAGGGTGATGAGGAGGAGGTGATAATGAGGAGGAGGTGATGAGGAGGAGGTGATGAGGTGATGAGGAGGTAATGAGGAGGAGATGATGAGGAGGAGGAGGTGATGATTAGGTGATGAGGAGGAGGAGGTGGTGGTGAGGAGGAGGTGAGGATGATGAGGAGGTAATGAGGAGGAGATGATGAGGGTGATGAGGAGGAGGATGAGGAGGTGATGATGAGGAGGTGGTGATGATGAGGAGGAGGGTGATGAGGAGGAGGTGAGAAGGTGATGAGGAGGAGGAGGTGAGGATGATGAGGAGGTAATGAGGAGGTGATGAGGAGGAGGAGGAGGTGGGTGGTGAGGGTGATGAGATGATGATGAGGAGGAGGTGATGAGGAGGTGATGATGAGGAGGTGGTGAGGAGATGAGGAGGGTGATGAGGAGGAGGATGAGGAGGTGATGATGAGGAGGTGATGATGAGGAGGTGGTGATGAGGAGGTGATGAGGAGGAGGAGGTGATGAGGAGGTGATGATGAGGAGGTGGTGAGGAGATGAGGAGGGTGATGATGAGGAGGGGAGGAGGTGGTGATGATGAGGAGGAGAGGAGGAGGAGGTGGTGGTGAGGAGGAGGAGGTGATGAGGAGGAGGAGGTGGTGGTGAGGAGGTGATGAGGATGATGAGGAGGTAATGAGGAGGAGATGAGGAGGAGGTGGTGATGAGGAGGAGGAGGTGATGATGAGCGTGATGAGGAGGAGATGATGAGAAGGAGATGATGAGGGTGATGAGGAGGAGGTGATAATGAGGAGGAGGTGATGAGGAGGAGGTGATGAGGTGATGAGGAGGTAATGAGGAGGAGATGATGAGGAGGAGGAGGTGATGATTAGGTGATGAGGAGGAGGAGGTGGTGGTGAGGAGGAGGTGAGGATGATGAGGAGGTAATGAGGAGGAGATGATGAGGGTGATGAGGAGGAGGATGAGGAGGTGATGATGAGGAGGTGGTGATGATGAGGAGGAGGGTGATGAGGAGGAGGTGAGAAGGTGATGAGGAGGAGGAGGTGAGGATGATGAGGAGGTAATGAGGAGGTGATGAGGAGGAGGAGGAGGTGGGTGGTGAGGGTGATGAGATGATGATGAGGAGGAGGTGATGAGGAGGTGATGATGAGGAGGTGGTGAGGAGATGAGGAGGGTGATGAGGAGGAGGATGAGGAGGTGATGATGAGGAGGTGATGATGAGGAGGTGGTGATGAGGAGGTGATGATGAGGAGGTGGTGATGAGGAGGAGAGGAGGAGGAGGTGGTGAGGAGGAGGAGGTGATGAGGAGGAGGAGGTGGTGGTGAGGAGGTGATGAGGTGATGATGAGGATGATGAGGAGGTAATGAGGAGGAGATGAGGAGGAGGTGGTGATGATGAGCGTGATGAGGAGGAGATGATGAGATGAGGAGGGTGATGAGGAGGAGGTGATAATGAGGAGGTGGTGATGAGGAGGGTGATGATGAGGAGGAGGTGATGATGAGGTGATGAGGAGGTAATGAGGAGGAGATGATGATGAGGAGGAGGTGATGATTAGGTGATGAGGAGGAGGAGGTGGTGGTGAGGAGGAGGTGAGGATGATGAGGAGGTAATGAGGAGGAGATGATGAGGGTGATGAGGAGGAGGATGAGGAGGTGATGATGAGGAGGTGGTGATGATGAGGAGGAGGTGGTGATGATGATGAGGAGGGTGATGAGGAGGAGGTGAGAAGCTGATGAGGAGGAGGTGGTGATGATGATGAGGAGGGTGATGAGGAGGAGGTGAGAAGGTGATGAGGAGGAGGAGGTGATGAGGAGGAGGAGGTGGTGGTGAGGAGGTGATGAGGAGGTGATGATGAGGTAATGAGGAGGAGATGATGAGGAGGAGGAGGTGGTGGTGAGGAGGTGATGAGGAGGTGATGATGAGGATGATGAGGAGGTAATGAGGAGGAGATGATGAGGATGATGAGGAGGAGATGAGGAGGAGGAGGTGAGAAGGTGATGAGGAGGAGGAGGTGATGAGGATGAGGAGGTAATGAGGAGGTGGTGATGAGGAGGAGGAGGTGGTGGTGAGGAGGTGATGAGGAGGTGATGATGAGGATGATGAGGTAATGAGGAGGAGATGAGGATGATGAGGAGGTAATGAAGAGGAGATGATGAGGAGGAGGGTGATGAGGAGGAGGAGGTGATGAGCGTGATGAGGAGGAGATGATGAGGGTGATGAGGAGGAGGATGAGGAGGTGATGAGGAGGTGATGAGGGTGATGAGGAGGAGGATGAGGAGGTGATGAGGAGGTGGTGAGGAGGTGATGAGGAGGTGATGATGAGGATGATGAGGTAATGAGGAGGAGGAGGTGATGAGGAGGAGGAGGTGATGATGAGATGAGGAGGGTGATGAGGAGGAGGTGATAATGAGGAGGTGGTGATGAGGAGGGTGATGATGAGGAGGAGGTGATGATGAGGTGATGAGGAGGTAATGAGGAGGAGATGATGATGAGGAGGAGGTGATGATTAGGTGATGAGGAGGAGGAGGTGGTGGTGAGGAGGAGGTGAGGATGATGAGGAGGTAATGAGGAGGAGATGATGAGGGTGATGAGGAGGAGGATGAGGAGGTGGTGATGATGAGGAGGATGAGGAGGTGATGAGGAGGTGATGAGGGTGATGAGGAGGAGGATGAGGAGGTGATGAGGAGGTGGTGAGGAGGTGATGAGGAGGTGATGATGAGGATGATGAGGTAATGAGGAGGAGGAGGTGATGAGGAGGAGGAGGTGATGATGAGATGAGGAGGGTGATGAGGAGGAGGCGGTGATGAGGAGGAGGAGGAGGAGGAGATGAGGGTGATGAGGAGGAGGTGATAATGAGGAGGTGGTGATGAGGAGGGTGATGATGAGGAGGAGGTGATGATGAGGTGATGAGGAGGTAATGAGGAGGAGATGATGATGAGGAGGAGGTGATGATTAGGTGATGAGGAGGAGGAGGTGGTGGTGAGGAGGAGGTGAGGATGATGAGGAGGTAATGAGGAGGAGATGATGAGGGTGATGAGGAGGAGGATGAGGAGGTGGTGATGATGAGGAGGATGAGGAGGAGGGTGATGATGAGGAGGGTGATGAGGAGGAGGTGATGAGGAGGAGGAGGTGAGGAGGAGGAGGAGATGATGAGGGTGATGAGGAGGAGGATGAGGAGGTGATGAGAAGGTGATGAGGAGGAGGAGGTGGTGGTGAGGAGGTGATGAGGAGGTGATGATGAGGATGATGAGGAGGTAATGAGGAGGAGGTGGTGATGAGGATGAGGAGGTAATGAGGAGGAGATGATGAGGTGGTGATGAGGAGGTGATGAGGAGGTGATGATGAGGATGATGAGGTAATGAGGAGGAGATGAGGAGGAGATGATGAGGATGATGAGGAGGTGATGATGAGGAGGGTGATGATGAGGAGGAGGTGATGATGAGGTGATGAGGAGGTAATGAGGAGGAGATGATGATGAGGAGGAGGTGATGATTAGGTGATGAGGAGGAGGAGGTGGTGGTGAGGAGGAGGTGAGGATGATGAGGAGGTAATGAGGAGGAGATGATGAGGGTGATGAGGAGGAGGATGAGGAGGTGATGATGAGGAGGTGGTGATGATGAGGAGGAGGAGGTGGTGATGATGATGAGGAGGGTGATGAGGAGGAGGAGGTGATGAGGAGGAGGAGGTGAGGATGATGAGGAGGTAATGAAGAGGAGATGAGGAGGGTGATGAGGAGGAGGAGGAGGCGGTGATGAGGAGGAGGCGGTGATGACGAGGAGGAGGAGGAGGAGGCGGTGATGAGGAGGAGGCGGTGATGACGAGGAGGAGGAGGAGATGAGGGTGATGAGGAGGAGGTGATAATGAGGAGGTGGTGATGAGGAGGGTGATGATGAGGAGGAGGTGATGATGAGGGGATGAGGAGGTAATGAGGAGGAGATGATGATGAGGAGGAGGTGATGATTAGGTGATGAGGAGGAGGAGGTGGTGGTGAGGAGGAGGTGAGGATGATGAGGAGGTAATGAGGAGGAGATGATGAGGGTGATGAGGAGGAGGATGAGGAGGTGATGATGAGGAGGTGGTGATGATGAGGAGGAGGTGGTGATGATGATGAGGAGGGTGATGAGGAGGAGGAGGTGATGAGGAGGAGGAGGTGATGAGGAGGAGGAGGTAATGAGGAGGAGATGATGAGGGTGATGAGGAGGAGGATGAGGAGGTGATGAGAAGGTGATGAGGAGGAGGAGGTGATGAGGAGGAGGAGGTGGTGGTGAGGAGGTGATGATGAGGAGGTAATGAGGAGGAGATGATGAGGATGATGAGGGTGATGAGGAGGAGGAGGTGAGGATGATGATGAGGAGGGTGATGATGAGGAGGAGGTGAGAAGGTGATGAGGAGGAGGAGGTGATGAGGATGAGGAGGTAATGAGGAGGAGATGATGAGGGTGATGAGGAGGAGGATGAGGAGGTGATGATGAGGAGGTGGTGGTGAGGAGGTGATGAGGAGGTGATGATGAGGATGATGAGGTAATGAGGAGGAGATGAGGAGGAGGTGATGAGGAGGAGATGATGAGGGTGATGAGGAGGAGGAGGTGATGAGGAGGAGGAGGTGATGATGAGATGAGGAGGGTGATGAGGAGGAGGAGGAGGCGGTGAGGAGGAGGAGGCGGTGATGACGAGGAGGAGGAGGAGATGAGGGTGATGAGGAGGTGATGAGGGTGATGAGGAGGTGATGAGGAGGAGGAGGTGATGAGGAGGTGATGAGGAGGATACGTCTCAGATGAAACGTGTGAAACTCCCTCTGATGACGTAACGCCTCCTCAATGCGCCTCCTCAGCAGATCTGAGGGAGATCCTGCTCCTCCCATCGCCGGCGAGACATTCAACGCAGCGGAAGTATTAATGACAACACTTTGGCTAATTTACCTCCTCAAGGACTCGGCGTTTAATGGAGGCGAGGAGCAGCTCATCACACTAACAGCACCTCCTCAGACTGATGGGAGGTCCGGATCCAGAAGATTTAAAGACCTTTCATCTGTCTGCCATGAGACGATGAAGACAGCTGGGAAGGGAAGAGGAGGGAGGAAAAAAAGGAGACGGGATGAGGAGTCGGGATGAGGAGTCGGGATGAGGAGTCGGGATGAGGAGTCGGGATGAGGAGACGGGATGAGGAGACGGGATGAGAAATTGGGATGAGGAGTCAGGATGAGGAGACGGGATGAGAAATTGGGATGAGGAGTCAGGATGAGGAGACGGGATGAGAAATTGGGATGAGGAGTCGGGATGAGGAGACGGGATGAGGAGACGGGATGAGAAATTGGGATGAGGAGTCGGGATGAGGAGACGGGATGAGGAGTCGGGATCAGGAGTCGGGATGAGGAGACGGGATCAGGAGTCTGGATGAGGAGTCTGGATGAGGAGTCGGGATCAGGAGACGGGATAAGAAATTGGGATGAGGAGACGGGATGAGGAGACGGGATCAGGAGACGGGATGAGAAGATGGGATGAGAAATTGGGATCAGGAGTCGGGATGAGGAGTCGGGATCAGGAGACGGGATGAGGAGACGGGATGAGAAATTGGGATAAGGAGACGGGATCAGGAGTCGGGATGAGAAATTGGGATGAGGAGATGGGATCAGGAGTCGGGATGGGGAGTCGGGATCAGGAGACGGGATGAGGAGACGGGATGAGAAATTGGGATAAGGAGACGGGATGAGGAGACGGGATGAGGAGTCTGGATGAGGAGTCTGGATCAGGAGTCGGGATGAGAAATTGGGATGAGGAGATGGGATCAGGAGTCGGGATGAGGAGACGGGATCAGGAGTCGGGATGAGGAGACGGGATGAGGAGACGGGATGAGGAGTCGGGATGAGGAGACGGGATGAGAAATTGGGATGAGGAGACGGGATGAGGAGTCGGGATGAGGAGATGGGATGAGGAGATGGGATGAGAAATTGGGATAAGGAGACGGGATCAGGAGTCGGGATGAGGAGACGGGATGAGGAGTCTGGATGAGGAGACGGGATGAGGAGTCTGGATGAGGAGTCGGGATCAGGAGTCGGGATGAGAAATTGGGATGAGGAGATGGCATCAGGAGATGGGATGAGGAGATGGGATGAGAAATTGGGATGAGGAGACTGGATGAGGAGACGGGATGAGGAGTCGGGAGATGAGAATCAAGGACCAGGAGTAAAGTATCCAGAGTATCTGGTTGGATACTGTGGGTCATGTGATTTAAAAGGAACGTGTGATTGGGGGCGGGGCTTCTTGCAGTCTTTCTTTTATCCTACCAAGAAGAAGAAACCAGGAAGTCATGTGACTGCAGTCAAACCTCTGCTTGTGACCTCAAACAGTTAACAAGGTGCAACAGCGTGGTTCTGACGGGCCTAGCCGGCGGGCTTTATGGGGACCATCAGACCCATAATGTCAGATTAAACTTCACAGAAACTAGATGAAGTGAACATAATCTATGATAGATACGATTAATTTGATCATCCAAATCAGATTACATTCTCTATAACCTACAGACTAAACTCCACAATCTACATCAGATTAAACTCCACAATCTACATCAGATTAAACTCCACAATCTACATCAGATTAAACTCCACAATCTACAGATTAAACTCCATAATCTACATCAGATTAAACTTTATAATCTACATCAGATTAAACTTTATCTACATCAGATTCAACTCCACAATCTACATCAGATTAAAGTCCACAATCTACATCAGATTAAACTCCATAATCTACATCAGATTAAACTTTATAATTACATCAGATTAACATTTATAATCTACATCAGATTAAACGATATATTCTACATCAGATTAAACACCATAATCTACATCCGATTAAACTCCACAATCTAATTACATCAGATTAAACTTTATAATCTACATCAGATTAAACTATACAATCTAAATCAGATTAAACTTTATAATCTACATCAGATTAAACACCATAATCTACATTATATTAAACTCCACAATCTACATCAGATTAAACTCCATAATCTACATCAGATTAAACTTTATAATTACATCAGATTAACATTTATAATCTACATCAGATTAAACGATATATTCTACATCAGATTAAACACCATAATCTACATCCGATTAAACTCCACAATCTAATTACATCAGTTTAAACTTTATAATCTACATCAGATTAAACTATACAATCTAAATCAGATTAAACTTTATAATCTACATCAGATTAAATTTTATAATCTACACCATATTAAACTTTATAATCTACATCAGATTAAACTACAAAATCTATATCAGATTAGACTCCATAACAGATTTAACTTTATAATCTACATCAGATTAAACTTTATAATATACATGAGATTAAACTCCATAATCTACATCAGATTAAAGTTTATAATCTACATCATATTAAACTCCACAATCTACATCAGATTAAACTCCATAATCTACATCAGATTAAACTTTATAATCTACATCAGATTAATTTTGTAATGTACATCAGATCAAACTTTATAATCTACATCAGATTAAACTACATAATCTACATCGGATTAAACTTTATAATCTACATCAGATCAAACACCATAATCTATATCGGATTAAACTCCACAATCTAATTACATCAGATTAAACTCCATAATCTACATCAGATTAAAATCCAAAATCTACATCAGATTAGACTCCATAATCTACATCGTATTAAACTTTATCATCTACATGAGATTAAACTCCATAATCTACATCAGATTAAACTTTATAATCTATATCAGATTAAAGTTAATAATCTAAATCAGATTAAAGTATATAATCTACATCAGATTAAACTCCATAATCTACATCATATTAAACTCCATAATCTACATCAGATTAAACTCCATAATCTACATCAGATTAAACTTTATAATCTACATCAGATTAAATTATAATCTACATCAGATTAAATTCCAAAATCTACATCAGATTAGACTCAATCAACTTCAGATTAAATTTTATAATCTACATCAGATTATTTTATAATCCACAGAGTAAATTTTATAATCGACATCAGATTAAACTTTATAATCTACATCAGATTAAATTTTATAATCTACATCAGATTTATCTCAAATCTACATCAGATTAGACTCCATAATCAACTTCAGATTAAACTTTATAATCTACATCAGATTATTTTATAAACCACATCAGATTAAACGTTATAATCGACATCAGATTAAACGTTATAATCTACATCAGATTAAACGTTATAATCTACATCAGATTAAATTTTATAATCTACATCAGATTAAACTCCAAAATCTACATCAGATTAGACTCCATAATCAACTTCAGAGTAAATTTTATAATCGACATCAGATTAAACTTTATAATCGACATCAGATTAAACTTTATAATCTACATCAGATTAAACTTTATAATATACATGAGATTAAACTTTATAATATACATGAGGTTGAAGTCCACAACCTACATCAGATTAAACTCCACAATCTACATCAGATTAAACTCCACAATCTACATCAGATTAAACTCCACAATCTACATCAGATTAAACTCCGCAATCTACATCAGATTAAACTTTATAATCTACATCAGATTAAAGTCGACAATCTACACCAAAATAAACTCCATAATCTACAGATTAAATTTTATAATCTACATAACATTTTATAATCTACATCAGATTAAACCTTATAATCTACATCAGATTAAACCTTATAATCTACATCAGATTAAACCTTATAATCTACATCAGATTAAACCTTATAATCTACATCAGATTAAACCTTATAATATACATCACATAAAACTCCATAATTTACATCAGATAAAACTCCATAATCTACATCAGATTAAACTCCATAATCTACATCAGATTAAATTTATAATCTACATCACATTAAACTTTATAATCTACATGAGATTAAACTATATAATCTACATCAGATTAAACTTCATAATCTACATCAGATTAAAGTTTATAATCTACATCAGATTAAAGTATATAATCTACATCAGATTAAAGTATATAATCTACATCAGATTAAACTCCATAATCTACATCATATTAAACTCCATAATCTGCATCAGATTAAACTTTATAATCTACAGATTAAATTTTATAATCTACATCAGATTAAACTCCAAAATCTACATCAGATTAGACTCCATAATCAACTTCAGATTAAATTTTGTAATCTACATCAGATTATTTTATAATCTACATCAGAGTAAATTTTATAATCGACATCAGATTAAACTTTATAATCGACATCAGATTAAACTTTATAATCTACATCATATTAACCTTTATAATCTACATCAGATTAAACTTTATAATATACATGAGATTAAAGTCCACAACCTACATCAGATTAAACTCCACAATCTACATCAGATTAAACTCCACAATTTACATCAGATTAAACTCCACAATTTACATCAGATTAAACTCCACAATTTACATCAGATTAAACTCCACAATCTACATCAGATTAAACTCCGCAATCTACATCAGATTATTTTATAATCGACAGAGTAAATTTAATAATCGACATCAGATTAAACTTTATAATCTACATCAGAATAAACTTTATAATGTACATCAGATTAAACTCCATAATCTACATCAGATTAAACTTTATAATCTACATCACATTAAACTTTATAATCTACATGAGATTAAACTTTATAATCTACATGAGATTAAACTTTATAATCTACATGAGATTAAACTTTATAATCTACATCAGATTAAAGTATATAATCTACATCAGATTAAAGTATATAATCTACATCAGATTAAACTCCATAATCTACATCATATTAAACTCCATAATCTACATCAGATTAAATTTAATAATCTACATCAGATTAAATTTTGTAATCTACATCAAATTATTTTATAATCCACATCAGAGTAAATTTTATAATCTACATCAGATTAAAGTATATAATCTACATCAGATTAAAGTATATAATCTACATCAGATTAAACTCCATAATCTACATCATATTAAACTCCATAATCTACATCAGATTAAAGTATATAATCTACATCAGATTAAATTTTATAATCTACATCAGATTAGACTCCAAAATCTACATCAGATTAAACTTTAAAATCTACATCAGATTATTTTATAATCGACAGAGTAAATGTAATAATCGACATCAGATTAAACTTTATAATCTACATCAGATTAAACTCCACAATCTACATCAGATTAAACTCCACAATCTACATCAGATTAAACCTTATAATCTACAGATTAAACACCATAATCTACATTATATTAAACTCCACAATCTACATCAGATTAAACTCCATAATCTACATCAGATTAAACTCCATAATCTACATCAGATTAAACCTTATAATCTACATCAGATCAAACTTTATAATCTACATCACATTAAACTCCATAATTCCTAGAAGATTATCACCATGTCTTACTGACGTGTCAACAAACATGACCGTGTCATGACGCATCACTGAAAGACATTACATGTTGACGTGTCACATGGCAGATGTGTTGCCGCCGTTGTGACGTGCAATCAGACATGTAATCATACATCATCCTGTTGCTGTCATGTCAGATGTGTTTCTGTACCAGATGGAGGCAGAAACACGATCAACAGTCTCAGGTTAGACTAGGCCCAGCAGGACTCCAGAACGCCCTAAATCCCCAGAACTCCGTCCTGCAGTCATTCTGCAGTACTGAAGTGATGTCGGAGGACCAGAGTGTCCTCAAAGAACCCCCTCCCCCCACCTCCACCTCACTTAAGAGATGCTGCAGGTTGAGCTGATGGAGCACTTTCTACCATTCAGCCATCAGCTGAGTCAGCAGAGCAGGAGGAAGGTGAAAGAGGAGAGAGAGATGGAGGGATGAAGGAGGACGAGAGGAAACATGACGTCCTGCAGAGCTTCATCACAACCAACAGCAGCTCTCCGTCCCATTACTGACACCGTTAATGACCCGATTAAAGCCCACAGAACCAGTACAACACACACAAACTGTCTCTCACACACACACTCACACACCAACGACTTGATGTCTCTGCTTCTTAAGTCATAATTTCATTTGTCCAGGATCAGGTCCATGTCCAGGGGTCAAGGATCAGAGCTGATCCAGGGTGCAGGATCAAGTCTGGGTCCAGGTTCCAGATACTGAATAGCTGCTTGTTGAGCCTGTCACAGTTCCCAACCGGACCAAACCAAATTATCATGTTTAGAAGGAGAAACGGATCCGGGTCCAGTTTTTCTGATCCAGAACCAGCAGATAAAAATTGGAGGAAAAGGTTAATACAGAATCAACCAGAAGGGGGTTCTTTGAGACAGGTCGCCGGTACCGATGGGACTCACCGGGACATTTCAGGGACGGGTCCAGGTCCAGCACCGGGACATTTCAGGGACGGGTCCAGGTCCAGCAGTAGGACATTTCAGGGACGGGTCCAGGTCCAGCACCAGGATATTTCAGGGACGGGTCCAGGTCCAGCAGTAGGACATTTCAGGGACGGGTCCAGGTCCAGCAGTAGGACATTTCAGGGACGGGTCCAGGTCCAGCAGTAGGACATTTCAGGGACGGGTCCAGGTCCAGCAGTAGGACATTTCAGGGACGGGTCCAGGTCCAGCAGTAGGACATTTCAGGGACGGGTCCAGGTCCAGCAGTAGGACATTTCAGGGACGGGTCCAGGTCCAGCAGTAGGACATTTCAGGGACGGGTCCAGGTCCAGCACCGGGACATTTCAGGGACGGGTCCAGGTCCAGCACCGGGACATTTCAGGGACGGGTCCAGGTCCAGCAGTAGGACATTTCAGGGACGGGTCCAGGTCCAGCAGTAGGACATTTCAGGGACGGGTCCAGGTCCAGCACCAGGACATTTCAGGGACGGGTCCAGGTCCAGCAGTAGGACATTTCAGGGACGGGTCCAGGTCCAGCAGTAGGACATTTCAGGGACGGGTCCAGGTCCAGCAGTAGGACATTTCAGGGACGGGTCCAGGTCCAGCAGTAGGACATTTCAGGGACGGGTCCAGGTCCAGCAGTAGGACATTTCAGGGACGGGTCCAGGTCCAGCAGTAGGACATTTCAGGGACGGGTCCAGGTCCAGCAGTAGGACATTTCAGGGACGGGTCCAGGTCCAGCACCGGGACATTTCAGGGACGGGTCCAGGTCCAGCACCGGGACATTTCAGGGACGGGTCCAGGTCCAGCAGTAGGACATTTCAGGGACGGGTCCAGGTCCAGCAGTAGGACATTTCAGGGACGGGTCCAGGTCCAGCAGTAGGACATTTCAGGGACGGGTCCAGGTCCAGCAGTAGGACATTTCAGGGACGGGTCCAGGTCCAGCAGTAGGACATTTCAGGGACGGGTCCAGGTCCAGCAGTAGGACATTTCAGGGACGGGTCCAGGTCCAGCAGTAGGACATTTCAGGGACGGGTCCAGGTCCAGCAGTAGGACATTTCAGGGACGGGTCCAGGTCCAGCAGTAGGACATTTCAGGGACGGGTCCAGGTCCAGCAGTAGGACATTTCAGGGACGGGTCCAGGTCCAGCAGTAGGACATTTCAGGGACAGGTCCAGGTCCAGCAGTAGGACATTTCAGGGACGGGTCCAGGTCCAGCACCGGGACATTTCAGGGACGGGTCCAGGTCCAGCACCGGGACATTTCAGGGACGGGTCCAGGTCCAGCAGTAGGACATTTCAGGGACGGGTCCAGGTCCAGCACCAGGACATTTCAGGGACGGGTCCAGGTCCAGCAGTAGGACATTTCAGGGACAGGTCCAGGTCCAGCAGTAGGACATTTCAGGGACGGGTCCAGGTCCAGCACCGGGACATTTCAGGGACGGGTCCAGGTCCAGCACCGGGACATTTCAGGGACGGGTCCAGGTCCAGCAGTAGGACATTTCAGGGACGGGTCCAGGTCCAGCAGTAGGACATTTCAGGGACGGGTCCAGGTCCAGCAGTAGGACATTTCAGGGACGGGTCCAGGTCCAGCACCGGGACATTTCAGGGACGGGTCCAGGTCCAGCAGTAGGACATTTCAGGGACGGGTCCAGGTCCAGCACCGGGACATTTCAGGGACGGGTCCAGGTCCAGCAGTAGGACATTTCAGGGACGGGTCCAGGTCCAGCAGTAGGACATTTCAGGGACAGGTCCAGGTCCAGCAGTAGGACATTTCAGGGACGGGTCCAGGTCCAGCACCGGGACATTTCAGGGACGGGTCCAGGTCCAGCACCGGGACATTTCAGGGACGGGTCCAGGTCCAGCACCAGGACATTTCAGGGACGGGTCCAGGTCCAGCAGTAGGACATTTCAGGGACGGGTCCAGGTCCAGCAGTAGGACATTTCAGGGACGGGTCCAGGTCCAGCAGTAGGACATTTCAGGGACGGGTCCAGGTCCAGCAGTAGGACATTTCAGGGACGGGTCCAGGTCCAGCACCGGGACATTTCAGGGACGGGTCCAGGTCCAGCAGTAGGACATTTCAGGGACGGGTCCAGGTCCAGCAGTAGGACATTTCAGGGACAGGTCCAGGTCCAGCAGTAGGACATTTCAGGGACGGGTCCAGGTCCAGCACCGGGACATTTCAGGGACGGGTCCAGGTCCAGCACCGGGACATTTCAGGGACGGGTCCAGGTCCAGCACCAGGACATTTCAGGGACGGGTCCAGGTCCAGCAGTAGGACATTTCAGGGACGGGTCCAGGTCCAGCAGTAGGACATTTCAGGGACGGGTCCAGGTCCAGCAGTAGGACATTTCAGGGACGGGTCCAGGTCCAGCACCGGGACATTTCAGGGACGGGTCCAGGTCCAGCACCGGGACATTTCAGGGACGGGTCCAGGTCCAGCACCAGGACATTTCAGGGACGGGTCCAGGTCCAGCAGTAGGACATTTCAGGGACGGGTCCAGGTCCAGCAGTAGGACATTTCAGGGACGGGTCCAGGTCCAGCAGTAGGACATTTCAGGGACGGGTCCAGGTCCAGCAGTAGGACATTTCAGGGACGGGTCCAGGTCCAGCAGTAGGACATTTCAGGGACGGGTCCAGGTCCAGCAGTAGGACATTTCAGGGACAGGTCCAGGTCCAGCAGTAGGACATTTCAGGGACGGGTCCAGGTCCAGCACCGGGACATTTCAGGGACGGGTCCAGGTCCAGCACCGGGACATTTCAGGGACGGGTCCAGGTCCAGCACCGGGACATTTCAGGGACGGGTCCGGCACCGGACATGGTCATGTATCAGAACTTGACTTCTGATGAAGGCCATTTGAGAAAATGACTAGAAGAGAACTGGATCAAGACTAGTTGACCGTCAGTCTGAAGCTTACCTGCGGAACGGATTCTGGAGACACCTGAATCCTGTCCTCTGGTCTCGTCACCGGGGCCTCCACCTGCAAACCAAATAAGGGTCAGGTGATAATTTGTAACCAAGTTGTAAACCTGGACCATCTGGATCTTCTAACATTAATTTAAGTTCTGGACCTACCACCAGAGGTTTGCGGATGCCCAACTGGACAGTACCGGGTGGAGCAGACTTCAGGACCTCCACAGCCTGATCCAGACCCAGAAGGTCCAACTGGGTGTGGTTGACGGACACAAGCTGGTCTCCAGGAAGTAAACCACCTTGACGCTCCGCAGAACCACCAGGAACCAGAGACCTGATCACCATCACACAGCGACTGGGGTCTAATGGGTCCTGAAGAACCAGAAAGTTCATGGCTTTAGGTCCAGCAGAGATGAGCTCATTCCCCAGAAACAGACCAGGCAGAACCTTGCAGCAGCTCATCAGACCAGATCTTTAAGCCACTTTCCTACCTGCTATCAGAAGAACTGGAGATAAAATTGAAGAAAAACCCAGGTGCTGGGTCCCCTCCCTGAGCGGTCACCTTATGGTGGTGGAGGGGTTTGTGTGTCCCAAAGATCCTAGCAGCTATGTTGTCTGGGGGATTTATACACCTGGTAGGGTCACCATGGCAAACAGGTGTCTAGGGGAGGGACCAGACTAAGTGCGGCACAAAGACCTCGATGATGACGACGACCATGGGCAGAAATGTCCCCTTGCCTGGACGCGGGTTACCGGGACCCCCCTCTGGAGACAGGCCTGGGGGTGGGTCACGAGAGCAAGCGTCTGGCCTTCGCCCATGGGGCCCATTCGGGCTCAGCCTGAAAGGGTTACATGGGCCCCACCTCCCGTGGGCTCACCATCTGCAGGAGGAGCCGTAGGGGTCGGGTGCAGTGTGAGCTGGGCGGCAGCAAGAGGCGGGGACCCTGGCGGTCCGATCCCCGGCTGCAGAAGCTGGCTCTAGGGACGTGGAACGTCACCTCTCTGGTGAGGAAGGAGCCTGAGCTTGTGCGCGAGGTTGAGCGGTTCCGACTAGATATAGTTGGACTCACCTCGACGCATGGCTTGGGCTCTGGAACCAGAACCCTCGAGAGGGGCTGGACCTTCTTCCACTCTGGAGTTGCTCATGGTGAGAGGCGCCGAGCAGGTGTGGGCATTCTCATCAGCCCCCAGCTTGGTGCCTGCACGTTGGGGTTTACCCCGGTGGATGAAAGGGTAGTTTCCCTCCGCCTCCGGGTGGGGGGACGGGTCCTGACTGTTGTCTGTGCTTATGCACCGAACAGCAGTTCAGAGTACCCACCCTTTCTGGAGTCCTTGGAGGGAGTGCTGGAGGGTGCTCCTTCTGGGGACTCCATTGTTCTGCTGGGGGACTTCAATGCTCACGTGGGCAACGACAGTGAGACCTGGAGGGGAGTGATTGGGAGGCATGGTCCCCCCCCTCTGAACCCAAATGGTGTTTTGTTATTGGACTTCTGTGCTCGTCATGGATTGTCCATAACGAACACCATGTTCCAGCATAAGAGTGTCCATATGTACACCTGGCATCAGGACTCCCTGGGCCGCAGTTCAATGATCGATTTCTTAGTTGTATCATCGGACCTGCGGCCACATGCCTTGGACACTCGGGTGAAGAGGGGGGCGGAGCTTCAACTGATCACCACCTGGTGGTGAGTTGGCTCAGATGGTGGGGGGGGGGAGCCGGTCAGATCTGGCAGGCCCAAACGTGTTGTGAGGGTCTGCTGGGAACGTCTGGCTGAGTCCCCCGTCAGAGCGAGCTTCAACTCCCACCTTCAGCAGAGCTTCAACCATGTCCCGAGTGAGGCGGGGGACATTGAGTCTGAATGGGCTGTGTTCCGTGCCTCTATTGTTGAGGCGGGCTGTCCTGGCTGACACGCCTCTGCAGCATTGCGTGGACATCGGGGGCAGTGCCGCTGGACTGGCAGACTGGGGTGGTGGTCCCCCTTTTTAAGAAGGGGGACCGGAGGGTGTGTTCCAATTACAGGGGAATCACACTCCTCAGCCTCCCTGGTAAGGTCTATTCAGGGGTCCTGGAGAGGAGGGTCCGCCGGATAGTCGAACTTGCAGAGTTGGCAAATGTGGCTGGGGAGAGGGAAGTCTGGGCTTCCCTACTTAGGCTGCTGCCCCCGCGACCCGACCCCGGATAAGCAGCAGAAGATGGACGGATGTTGCAGCAGCGGGCTAAATGAGGTTTATGTTTGTAGTGTGGATTTGAAGGATCCTTCTAATTAGAGAATACTTATCACCACTATTACGTATGCAACCGACGAATCTGCACGTTAACCCTGAATTAGGAGACAGCTGGCAACCTCCTCCTGATGGAACCACTCTGGACCAGCGCTCAACGCGATGCCTTAACAGTACGGTAGGACATCAGATGTTTACATTTTGAGTTGAGCTGTGATTGAAGATCAAATTAAAACTAGAAGGTTCTGGATCTGGAACTGGGGTCCAAATGGTTAAAGTTCAGAAACCACATGAAAATCAAAGCAAACAGTCCGTGATCCAAGTGCCCCTGATCAGGGTTTGTTCTCAGAGTGATTGACGAGTGATTAAGTTTCTAATCAACTGAATAATTATCACGGAGTCCAGAACCAGAATCAGGATTACCTGGTAGTCCAGGATGCTGAATCCGAGTCCTCTCTCTTTCTCCTTTTGCAACTCCACAATATGAACATCTGGGGACCAGAGAGCCAGTTCTCCATCATCATCCTCATCTTCCTGATGGCTGTGGTGAAGGTTCTGGTCCGTCCACCCTTCCTCTGCAGGAGAATCCTGAACAAGAACATACAGGATGACAGTACCGGTTGTTCATCTTTCATCTGGAAACCCGGTCCGCGTAGTTCCACGCCATCCAGAACCCGGTCCACGTAGTTACACGCCATCCAGAACCCGGTCCACGTAGTTCCACGCCATCCAGAACCCGGTCCACGTAGTTACACGCCATCCAGAACCCGGTCCACGTAGTTCCACGCCATCCAGAACCCGGTCCACGTAGTTCCACGCCATCCAGAACCCGGTCCACGTAGTTACACGCCATCCAGAACCCGGTCCACGTAGTTCCACGCCATCCAGAACCCGGTCCGCGTAGTTCCACGCCATCCAGAACCCGGTCCGCGTAGTTACACGCCATCCAGAACCCGGTCCACGTAGTTCCACGCCATCCAGAACCCGGTCCACGTAGTTCCACGCCATCCAGAACCCGGTCCACGTAGTTCCACGCCATCCAGAACCCGGTCCACGTAGTTCCACGCCATCCAGAACCCGGTCCACGTAGTTCCACGCCACCCAGAACCCGGTCCTCACAGTTCCACGCCATCCAGAACCCGGTCCACGTACTTCCACGCCACCCAGAACCCGGTCCGCGTAGTTCCACGCCACCCAGAACCCGGTCCGCGTAGTTCCACGCCATCCAGAACCCGGTCCACGTAGTTCCACGCCATCCAGAACCCGGTCCACGTAGTTCCACGCCATCCAGAACCCGGTCCTCACAGTTCCACGCCATCCAGAACCCGGTCCTCACAGTTCCACGCCATCCAGAACCCGGTCCGCGTAGTTCCACGCCACCCAGAACCCGGTCCACGTACTTCCACGCCACCCAGAACCCGGTCCACGTAGTTCCACGCCACCCAGAACCCGGTCCTCGCAGTTCCACGCCACCCAGAACCCGGTCCTCGCAGTTCCACGCCATCCAGAACCCGGTCCTCGCAGTTCCACGCCATCCAGAACCCGGTCCTCACAGTTCCACGCCACCCAGAACCCGGTCCGCGTACTTCCACGCCACCCAGAACCCGGTCCGCGTAGTTCCATGCCACCCAGAACCCGGTCCTCGCAGTTCCACGCCATCCAGAACCCGGTCCTCGCAGTTCCACGCCATCCAGAACCCGGTCCTCACAGTTCCACGCCATCCAGAACCCGGTCCTCACAGTTCCACGCCATCCAGAACCCGGTCCTCACAGTTCCACGCCATCCAGAACCCGGTCCGCGTACTTCCACGCCACCCAGAACCCGGTCCGCGTAGTTCCACGCCACCCAGAACCCGGTCCGCGTAGTTCCACGCCACCCAGAACCCGGTCCGCGTGGTTCCACGCCACCCAGAACCCGGTCCGCGTAGTTCCACGCCACCCAGAACCCGGTCCGCGTAGTTCCACGCCGTCCAGAACCCGGTCCGCGTAGTTCCACGCCGCCCAGAACCCGGTCCGCGTAGTTCCACGCCGCCCAGAACCCGGTCCGCGTAGTTCCACGCCGCCCAGAACCCGGTCCGCGTAGTTCCACGCCGCCCAGAACCCGGTCCGCGTAGTTCCACGCCGCCCAGAACCCGGTCCGCGTAGTTCCACGCCGCCCAGAACCCGGTCCGCGTAGTTCCACGCCGCCCAGAACCCGGTCCGCGTAGTTCCACGCCGTCCAGAACCCGGTCCGCGTAGTTCCACGCCGTCCAGAACCCGGTCCATGCGTTTAGACCCGTCCAGAACCCGGTCCATGCGTTTAGACCCGTCCAGAACCCGGTCCATGCGTTTAGACCCGTCCAGAACCCGGTCCATGCGGTTAGACCCGTCCAGAACCCGGTCCATGCGGTTAGACCCGTCCAGAACCCGGTCCATGTGATCCCAACTGAGCGCGTGCGGACCGAACCCGACCGAACCCGTCCAGAACCCGGTTCGTGCGTTTAGACCCGTCCAGAACCCGGTTCGTGCGGTTAGACCCGTCCAGAACCCGGTTCGTGCGGTTAGACCCGTCCAGAACCCGGTTCGTGCGTTTAGACCCGTCCAGAACCCGGTTCGTGCGTTTAGACCCGTCCAGAACCCGGTTCGTGCGGTTAGACCCGTCCAGAACCCGGTTCGTGCGGTTAGACCCGTCCAGAACCCGGTTCGTGCGGTTAGACCCGTCCAGAACCCGGTTCGTGCGTTTAGACCCGTCCAGAACCCGGTTCGTGCGTTTAGACCCGTCCAGAACCCGGTTCGTGCGGTTAGACCCGTCCAGAACCCGGTTCATGCGGTTAGACCCGTCCAGAACCCGGTTCATGCGTTTAGACCCGTCCAGAACCCGGTTCATGCGTTTAGACCCGTCCAGAACCCGGTTCATGCGGTTAGACCCGTCCAGAACCCGGTTCATGCGGTTAGACCCGTCCAGAACCCGGTTCATGCGGTTAGACCCGTCCAGAACCCGGTTCATGCGGTTAGACCCGTCCAGAACCCGGTTCATGCGGTTAGACCCGTCCAGAACCCGGTTCATGCGATTAGACCCGTCCAGAACCGGTCCGTCTTACCGGTCTCCGGTCCACACGTGTGACGTCATCTCTCAGGAGAATCGATGAAAGTTTCATCTCAATCTGATAAAAGCAAAAATACATTTTATTTAACAGAAACAGATGATGAGAATATTTCCTGTCGCCAGAACCAACCTCCTCTAGTCCGGGTTCTGATGGCTGTGTTGGTTCTCGTACCGGTTCTGGTACCGGTTCCGGTTCCTGCTCAGACATGGGGAGTCTGCAGCAGACCAGAGTAAACGGAGGAGGCACCTCTTTGAGGAACGACACCACTTCCCGTCGGGACTTCCCGTACAGCTGAACATCGTTCACCTGGAGACGGAACCAGAACCGCTTCATGTCAAATGGACCCAAAATGTGGGAACAACAACAGACGTGACGGACCCTGGTCCTGTTTCCTTCTGACTGGGTCTTCACAGTAAATGGATGTTTTTACCTCCAGCAGCTCGTCCTCTGGTCTCAGGACCCCGTGCTGGTCCGCCGGGCCCCCGGGGGCCACAGAGGAGATGTAGTGATGTCCATCGAAGGAGTCCAGCTCCACACCGAGTCGCAGGGTGTGGATGGGCAGCAGCTGGACCAACAAACCAAACATCAGAACACAAAATCTACCTGGAACCAGTCGATCAGAGCTCGGTCCGCACGCGCTCAGTTGGGATCACCTTGGATGACTTCTGCAGCTCTTCATCGCCATCGATGAGCGGATCGAGCTTCACCACCTGACAGACAGACACAGTCAGTCCTGGTTCTGTTATTCGGGTCCAACTCAGCAAATCTGGACTCACCAGAACTTGATAGTTCGGTCCGAGAGCCTGTTCCCACTTAGTCCTCAGATCCATGTCTGTAGCTGCGTGGCACACACACACACCGAGAGAAACGACAAAAACTTCACTGTAAAACTTCAACAGTCCAGAACGGGTCACATGACCTTCGGTTCACCGCCGCCACCTGAATTCTGGTCCAACTGGACCACTGACTGGGACGGGTGGAACCAGAACCATCTCTACCAGAACCCTCTCTGGACGGGTCTTTCGGGTCTATAACCTCATGTTGTCTTGGGTTCAGAAGACGGACGGATCCGGCAGTTCTGGAGCGGCTGCAGAACCTCTTCAGAATTCATGGACAGAAATAGAAGTGGTGCCGTAAGCAGAACCAGCATGCGTGTGCACGTTTAATGCATGTGAGCACACACACACACACACACACACACACACACACACACACACACACACGGATGAGTTCTGCACAGCAGAGCGACGGATGTGGATGCAGATTCAGAACCGGACCGTCTCCCAGCAGTTGGACCTCCTTGGCTCCGACGGATCACACTGATTGCATTAGCATAGCTAACCCCAGCATAGCTAACCCTAGCATAGCTAACCCTAGCAAAGCTAACCCCAGCATAGCTAACCCCAGCAAAGCTAACCCCAGCAAAGCTAACCCCAGCAAAGCTAACCCCAGCATAGCTAACCCCAGCATAGCTAACCCCAGCATAGCTAACCCCAGCAAAGCTAACCCCAGCATAGCTAACCCCAGCATAGCTAACCCCAGCATAGCTAACCCCAGCATAGCTAACCCCAGCAAAGCTAACCCCAGCATAGCTAACCCCAGCATAGCTAACCCCAGCATAGCTAACCCCAGCATAGCTAACCCCAGCAAAGCTAACCCCAGCATAGCTAACCCCAGCATAGCTAACCCCAGCAAAGCTAACCCCAGCATAGCTAACCCCAGCATAGCTAACCCCAGCATAGCTAACCCCAGCAAAGCTAACCCCAGCATAGCTAACCCCAGCATAGCTAACCCCAGCAAAGCTAACCCCAGCATAGCTAACCCCAGCAAAGCTAACCCCAGCATAGCTAACCCCAGCATAGCTAACCCCAGCAAAGCTAACCCCAGCATAGCTAACCCCAGCATAGCTAACCCCAGCATAGCTAACCCCAGCGCAGGGAGTCATCTGCAGAGTGGGGCTGAAAGGACCCGGGGACGCGTCCGTCCTTAGCTATGTCCTTCAGGGTCCACGCATGTAGAGGGCAGTCGGTTCAGTTTCAGGGTTGGGACTCACCTTTGGTGGTCTGGGACCAGTTCTGGTTCTCTGCTTCCCGCTTCGCCCTCGTGGAGTTTGGAGCTGAAGTCCTGGTCTCTACAGACCTCTGCAGAACCACACGGGACGACCCCCTTTCCCCTGAAACAGAGGATGCAAGAGAACTGAAAACGGAAGACGGAGAAACCAGAAGGTGGTTCTTTATGAGGTCTAAACCACAGCAATGTGTGATGACAGTCCCAGTGTTCCCAGTAAAACTGCTCCTGTGGAGGGAACCAGTAAAACCTGAATAAGAAGGGAACATCTGGGCCCTCCTTCGGGTCATGTGACTGCAAATCTGTCCAATCGTTTCTGGTTTCAATCAGACACGGGAAGTAGTCGAACAATCATGTGACCACTGATCATTTTTCATAGAGGTGGTGCTCATGACCTTTGACCTCCGAGTTTACATTCTCCATGGAGACTTGAAGCAGTTTGCAAATGAAAACTCCTCCTCCTCCTAATCCAGGATTGTATGAGTCCCACACACCGGCTAACTGGCCTACGGAGGGTTTTGTACGCCGGACAACTTTATAAATGAGGTCCGGGTCCAGAGACCTGGTCTGGTCGTAGATCAGCCAAAACCAGCCGACTGGTCCCAAACTGGGCATGATGGGAAACAATAAAAACACTCAATGAGTCCAACAGATCCAAACCCATGTGTTCCCAGTACCTTTATCCAGGGATCTCTCAAGAACCCGGGCCTTCTTCCTGACCAGGGTGAGAACCACAGTCTGACCCGTCTGCTTCATCACCTCCAGAACCTCCTGGTTGGTCCAACCATGGAGACTGATGCCGTCCAGCTGCAGATGACAAGACAGTTTCAGCAGGACAGAACCCAGTTCTGAACCGACCTGGGTCCGCCTAATCCTGGATCACTACAGGACCTACATCTGGTTCTGATTTGGTCCATCTGGATCCTGATGACAGTCTGACACCACACAGAACCTGCAGGTTCTAGCTCTGATTTCCTCCACCTGGAGCAGGTCCTGGTTCTGCTCCTGGTGCAGGACAGCAGAACCAGGACCTGCTGGAGTCCTCCATGTGAACCATAACCTCTGACATACTCACAGCGATGAGGCGGTCATAGACCCGGATGTTCCCACTTTTATCCGCTGCGCTGCCTGGAACCACATGTTTAACAAACACTCCCACAGCGTCTGAACACAGATCAGGAACACGGATTAATAACAAGATCGGAAACACGGATCAGGAACACGGATTAATAACAAGATCGGAAACACGGATCAGGAACACAGATCGGAAACACGGATCAGGAACACGGATTAATAAGATCGGAAACACGGATCAGGAACACGGATCGGAAACACGGATCGGAAACATGGATCAGGAACACGGATCGGAAACACGGATCAGGAACACGGATCGGAAACACGGATCGGAAACACGGATCAGGAACACGGATCGGAAACACGGATCAGGAACACGGATCAGGAACACGGATCGGAAACATGGATCAGGAACACGGATCGGAAACACGGATCAGGAACACGGATCGGAAACACGGATCAGGAACACGGATCGGAAACACGGATCGGAAACACGGATCAGGAACACGGATCGGAAACACGGATTAATAAGATCGGAAACACGGATCAGGAACACGGATTAATAACAAGATCGGAAACACGGATCAGGAACACGGATTAATAACAAGATCGGAAACACGGATCAGGAACACGGATTAATAAGATCGGAAACACGGATCAGGAACACGGATTAATAACAAGATCGGAAACACGGATCAGGAACACAGATCGGAAACACGGATCAGGAACACGGATTAATAAGATCGGAAACACGGATCAGGAACACGGATCGGAAACACGGATCAGGAACACGGATCGGAAACACGGATCAGGAACACGGATCGGAAACACGGATCGGAAACACGGATCAGGAACACGGATCGGAAACACGGATTAATAAGATCGGAAACACGGATCAGGAACACGGATTAATAACAAGATCGGAAACACGGATCAGGAACACGGATTAATAACAAGATCGGAAACACGGATCAGGAACACGGATTAATAACAAGATCGGAAACACGGATCAGGAACACGGATTAATAACAAGATCGGAAACACGGATCAGGAACACAGATCGGAAACACGGATCAGGAACACGGATTAATAAGATCGGAAACACGGATCAGGAACACGGATCGGAAACACGGATCGGAAACATGGATCAGGAACACGGATCGGAAACACGGATCAGGAACACGGATCAGGAACACAGATCGGAAACACGGATTAATAAGATCGGAAACACGGATCAGAAACACGGATCGGAAACACGGATCAGGAACACGGATTAATAAGATCGGAAACACGGATCAGGAACACGGATCGGAAACACGGATCAGGAACACGGATCGGAAACACGGATCAGAAACACGGATCAGAAACACGGATCAGGAACACAGATTAATAAGATCGGAAACACGGATCAATAAGATCAGAAACACAGATCAGGAACACGGATCGGAAACACGGATCAGGAACACGGATCAGGAACACGGATCGGAAACACGGATCGGAAACACAGATCAGAAACACGGATCAGGAACACAGATTAATAAGATCGGAAACACAGATCAGGAACACGGATCAATAAGATCAGAAACACGGATCGGTAACATAGATCAGTAATATAGATCAAGAACACGGATCAGGAACATTGATTGGAAACACGGATCGGAAACACGGACTTGAAACATGGATTGGAAACATGGATTGGAAACATGGATTGGAAACACGGATCAGGAACACAGATCGGGAACACGGATCAATAAGATCAGAAACACGGATCGGTAACATAGATCAGTAATATAGATCAAGAACACGGATCAGGAACATTGATTGGAAACACGGATCGGAAACACGGACTTGAAACATGGATCGGAAACACGGATCGGAAACACGGACTTGAAACATGGATCGGAAACACGGATCGGGAACACGGCGCCTACCTGGACTGGTCAGTGGGTTGTATCCGATGATGGAGATGCCGAGACTCTGCCCGTCCTTCTTGGTGAGCAGGACCTCATGGATCTCGTAGCCCTCCAGGTTGGGCTGAAACAACGAAACCGGTCTCACACCTCAAATCCAAGGCGCTGGCATTGCCATGACAACCAGCCTACTCACCGTCTCACTGACCCTCTGGTGAGGCGGCGCTTTGGAAGGCCGGGACGCTACCGATGCAACAGGAGCAGAGTCTGGTGGTGGTGGCGGTGCTGCCGACCTCTGGCCTCGGGGGTCTCTGGCAATCAGCATTGTCACATGACTCCCACAACTCTGCAGGACCTGGACCACCTGGTCACTTGTGAGACCGCTGGTGGGCGTGGCCCCGATGCGGAGGATGTGGTCACCTGTACGGAGTCGCCCGTCCTGATTGGTGAAGAGGACGATGACAGGTTTATATGTTCCTGGTCGGAAAAGGAGAGTTCTACCTGAGACAACATAACCAGAACTTTGATCAGGATTCACCTTGTCTGCAACGCTGTCTGGGATCAGAGTCCGGACCACCACGCCACTGGTCTTCCCGCCAACGATGCCAAAACCCAGACCAGATCCATCACTGACCAGCTGGATCTCCTCCAGGTGCCCCCACTGATCCTGGAACAGATGAGACTGCAGAGATCAAAAGAGACTTGCTGAGACCTGAGAAGACTTGATCTGATAAGACCCAATTTAACTTGATGTGACACTGGGGTGTGGACTGGCCCTCACCGGGTGGTGGTCTGGGGCACTTTGTTGGCGTTGGCTGGGCCGTCTGCCAGTGGGGGGGTACTCTGGGGGTACTGCCAGAGGTACTCTGTCAACCCACGCCAAGTGGCCGGTGGGTTGGCGTTTGCCAAGGCCGGGCGACACGAAGGCCGGGCGACACGAAGGCCCGGCGACACGAAGGCCCGGCGACACGAAGGCCGGGCGACACGAAGGCCCGGCGACACGAAGGCCCGGCGACACGAAGGCCGGGCGACACGAAGGCCCGGCGACACGAAGGCCCGGCGACACGAAGGCCCGGCGACACGAAGGCCGGGCGACACGAAGGCCGGGCGACACGAAGGCCCGGCGACACGAAGGCCCGGCGACACGAAGGCCGGGCGACACGAAGGCCCGGCGACACGAAGGCCCGGCGACACGAAGGCCCGGCGACACGAAGGCCGGGCGACACGAAGGCCCGGCGACACGAAGGCCCGGCGACACGAAGGCCCGGCGACACGAAGGCCGGGCGACACGAAGGCCCGGCGACACGAAGGCCCGGCGACACGAAGGCCCGGCGACACGAAGGCCGGGCGACACGAAGGCCCGGCGACACGAAGGCCGGGCGACACGAAGGCCCGGCGACACGAAGGCCCGGCGACACGAAGGCCCGGCGACACGAAGGCCGGGCGACACGAAGGCCGGGCGACACGAAGGCCCGGCGACACGAAGGCCCGGCGACACGAAGGCCGGGCGACACGAAGGCCGGGCGACACGAAGGCCCGGCGACACGAAGGCCCGGCGGCACGAAGGCCGGGCGACACGAAGGCCGGGCGACACGAAGGCCCGGCGACACGAAGGCCGGGCGACACGAAGGCCCGGCGACACGAAGGCCCGGCGACACGAAGGCCGGGCGACACGAAGGCCGGGCGACACGAAGGCCCGGCGACACGAAGGCCCGGCGACACGAAGGCCCGGCGACAAGAAGGCCCGGCTCTGATTGACGTCATGTTTAACGGAGCCAGAGGGAGAAAAACAACTGAGCTTTTCACCCCCCAACCAGAACCACTTCCAGAAAGTCCAGCCTGGTGAGTCCACAATCCCCTACCGATGAGCTGATCTACAGCCGCCGGATCAATAAGAGGGAACAATTCAATCGCTGACAGAAACAGACAGATCCAGCTAAAAACAATCTGGAGTCTGGAAAGGGGACTTCTGTCTGAATATGGCAACACAACGTTGGCCGGACATTTGCATACCGTGCTGGTGGGTGTGGCCAACTGAGCCAGGTCATTGGGGGGGTGGTCCCGGGTCACCACCAGCTCCACCTTCTCTCCAGGCTGCTGCAGGAGGTTCAGAACCTGCTGCTGGCCGACACCAGAGTCCAGAGGCCTGCCGTTAATCACCAGGATCTGGTCCCGTTCCTGAAGACGGCCGTCCCTGCAGCAGAACCCAGACCCGATCAAAAGGAGAGAACGGGGGAGGACAAGCGGAAATGGACAGAAACAGGAAGAAACGGCATGGAATGAACCTGTGAGCGATTCCTCCATCCTGGATGTGCTTGACGAAGATTCCCTTACGGCTGCTTCCTGAAGGATTCAGGCCCACCACACTGAAGCCCAGTCCACCAGAGACGGGCCGGGTCAAGGTGACCAGATGGGTGGGACGTCCCTGTACGGATATAGACAGTTAGAGGTTTGATTACGTGATCTTCCTCAGCCTGTCGTGGCTTCGCACACCTTCGCTGTAGTGATGATCCACTTCTGAAGACTGTCTGAAAGGGGCGGGGTCTGATGGATGGGAGGAGACGAGCCATTGGCTGGAACTGATGTGGAAGACAGAGTGGGCAGGACCAAACTGCTGACTGGATCAGCAGAGCTCATGATCAGCTGACCCTTCTTTGTCAAGGTGAAGTCACCGCAGGTGTCAGGAGGGATGGTGTTCATCTGGAGTGGGGAAAGGAGGGGTGGTGGGAGGAGGGTGAGGGGTTAGACATTGTGTAGACATCACGACTTGGTATCAAGTTGTTGAGTCATCACGAGAAGTGCTTGTGTAGTCACCACGTCGTCTACTTATCAAGTCAACGAGTCATCACGTCCCGTAGCCATCATGTCATCACGTCCCGTAGCCATCATGTCATCACGTCACCACGTCCCGTAGCCATCATGTCATCACGTCCCGTAGCCATCATGTCATCATGTCCCGTAGCCATCATGTCATCACGTCCCGTAGCCATCATGTCATCACGTCATCACGTCCCGTAGCCATCATGTCATCACGTCCCGTAGCCATCATGTCATCACGTCATCACGTCATCACGTCCCGTAGCCATCACGTCATCACGTCATCACGTCCCGTAGCCATCACGTCATCACGTCCCGTAGCCATCACGTCATCACGTCCCGTAGCCATCACGTCATCACGTCATCACGTCCCGTAGCCATCACGTCATCACGTCATCACGTCCCGTAGCCATCACGTCATCACGTCCCGTAGCCATCACGTCATCACATCCCGTAGCCATCACGTCATCACATCCCGTAGCCATCATGTCATCACGTCATCACGTCATCACGTCCCGTAGCCATCACGTCATCACGTCCCGTAGCCATCATGTCATCACGTCCCGTAGCCATCACGTCATCACGTCCCGTAGCCATCATGTCATCACGTCATCACGTCATCACGTCCCGTAGCCATCACGTCATCACGTCATCACGTCCCGTAGCCATCACGTCATCACGTCCCGTAGCCATCACGTCATCACGTCCCGTAGCCATCATGTCATCACGTCATCACGTCATCACGTCCCGTAGCCATCACGTCATCACGTCATCACGTCCCGTAGCCATCACGTCATCACGTCCCGTAGCCATCATGTCATCACGTCCCGTAGCCATCATGTCATCACGTCATCACGTCCCGTAGCCATCACGTCATCACATCCCGTAGCCATCACGTCATCACATCCCGTAGCCATCATGTCATCACGTCATCACGTCATCACGTCCCGTAGCCATCACGTCATCACGTCCCGTAGCCATCATGTCATCACGTCATCACGTCCCGTAGCCATCACGTCATCACGTCCCGTAGCCATCATGTCATCACGTCATCACGTCCCGTAGCCATCACGTCATCACGTCCCGTAGCCATCATGTCATCACGTCCCGTAGCCATCATGTCATCACGTCATCACGTCCCGTAGCCATCACGTCATCACATCCCGTAGCCATCACGTCATCACATCCCGTAGCCATCATGTCATCACGTCATCACGTCATCACGTCCCGTAGCCATCACGTCATCACGTCCCGTAGCCATCATGTCATCACGTCCCGTAGCCATCACGTCATCACGTCCCGTAGCCATCATGTCATCACGTCATCACGTCATCACGTCCCGTAGCCATCATGTCATCACGTCATCACGTCCCGTAGCCATCACGTCATCACGTCCCGTAGCCATCATGTCATCACGTCCCGTAGCCATCACGTCATCACGTCCCGTAGCCATCATGTCATCACGTCCCGTAGCCATCACGTCATCACGTCATCACGTCCCGTAGCCATCACGTCATCACGTCATCACGTCCCGTAGCCATCACGTCATCACGTCCCATAGCCATCACGTCATCACGTCATCACGTCCCGTAGCCATCACGTCATCACGTCCCATAGCCATCACGTCATCACGTCCCGTAGCCATCACGTCATCACGTCCCGTAGCCATCACGTCATCACGTCCCGTAGCCATCACGTCATCACGTCCCGTAGCCATCACGTCATCACGTCATCACGTCCCGTAGCCATCACGTCATCACGTCCCGTAGCCATCACGTCATCACGTCCCGTAGCCATCACGTCATCACGTCCCGTAGCCATCACGTCATCACGTCATCACGTCCCGTAGCCATCACGTCATCACGTCCCGTAGCCATCATGTCATCACGTCCCGTAGCCATCACGTCATCACGTCCCGTAGCCATCATGTCATCACGTCATCACGTCATCACGTCCCGTAGCCATCATGTCATCACGTCCCGTAGCCATCACGTCATCACGTCCCGTAGCCATCACGTCATCACGTCCCGTAGCCATCACGTCATCACGTCCCGTAGCCATCACGTCATCACGTCCCGTAGCCATCACGTCATCACGTCCCATAGCCATCACGTCATCACGTCCCGTAGCCATCACGTCATCACGTCATCACGTCCCATAGCCATCACGTCATCACGTCCCGTAGCCATCATGTCATCACGTCCCGTAGCCATCATGTCATCACGTCCCGTAGCCATCATGTCATCACGTCCCGCAGCCATCATGTCATCACGTCATCACGTCCCGCAGCCATCATGTCATCACGTCATCACGTCCCGCAGCCATCATGTCATCACGTCATCACGTCCCGCAGCCATCACGTCATCACGTCCCGTAGCCATCACGTCATCACGTCCCGCAGCCATCATGTCATCACGTCCCGTAGCCATCACGTCATCACGTCCCGTAGCCATCACGTCATCACGTCCCGTAGCCATCATGTCATCACGTCCCGTAGCCATCACGTCATCACGTCATCACGTCCCGTAGTCATCATGTCATCACGTCCCGTAGCCATCATGTCATCACGTCATCACGTCCCGTAGCCATCATGTCATCACGTCATCACGTCCCGTAGCCATCACGTCATCACGTCATCACGTCCCGTAGTCATCATGTCATCACGTCCCGTAGCCATCATGTCATCATGTCATCACGTCCCGTAGCCATCATGTCATCACGTCATCACGTCCCGTAGCCATCATGTCATCACGTCCCGTAGCCATCACGTCATCACGTCCCGTAGCCATCACGTCATCACGTCCCGTAGCCATCATGTCATCACGTCCCGTAGCCATCACGTCATCACGTCATCACGTCCCGTAGCCATCATGTCATCACGTCCCGTAGCCATCACGTCATCACGTCCCGTAGCCATCATGTCATCACGTCCCGTAGCCATCACGTCATCACGTCATCACGTCCCGTAGCCATCATGTCATCACGTCATCACGTCCCGTAGCCATCATGTCATCACGTCCCGTAGCCATCATGTCATCACGTCCCGTAGCCATCATGTCATCACGTCCCGTAGCCATCACGTCATCATGTCCCGTAGCCATCACGTCATCACGTCCCGTAGCCATCATGTCATCACGTCCCGTAGCCATCATGTCATCACGTCCCGTAGCCATCACGTCATCACGTCCCGTAGCCATCATGTCATCACGTCATCACGTCCCGTAGCCATCATGTCATCACGTCCCGTAGCCATCATGTCATCACGTCCCGTAGCCATCATGTCATCACGTCCCGTAGCCATCATGTCATCACGTCCCGTAGCCATCACGTCATCACGTCCCGTAGCCATCACGTCATCACGTCCCGTAGCCATCACGTCATCACGTCCCGTAGCCATCACGTCATCACGTCCCGTAGCCATCACGTCATCACGTCCCGCAGCCATCACGTCATCACGTCCCGTAGCCATCACGTCATCACGTCCCGTAGCCATCACGTCATCACGTCCCGTAGCCATCACGTCATCACGTCATCACGTCCCGTAGCCATCATGTCATCACGTCCCGTAGCCATCATGTCATCACGTCCCGTAGCCATCACGTCATCACGTCATCACGTCCCGTAGCCATCATGTCATCACGTCATCACGTCCCGTAGCCATCACGTCATCACGTCCCGCAGCCATCATGTCATCACGTCCCGTAGCCATCACGTCATCACGTCCCGTAGCCATCACGTCATCACGTCATCACGTCCCGTAGCCATCATGTCATCACGTCATCACGTCCCGTAGCCATCATGTCATCACGTCATCACGTCCCGTAGCCATCATGTCATCACGTCCCGTAGCCATCATGTCATCACGTCCCGTAGCCATCACGTCATCACGTCCCGTAGCCATCATGTCATCACGTCCCGTAGCCATCATGTCATCACGTCATCACGTCCCGTAGCCATCCCGTAGCCATCATGTCATCACGTCCCGTAGCCATCACGTCATCACGTCCCGTAGCCATCACGTCATCACGTCCCGTAGCCATCACGTCATCACGTCCCGTAGCCATCACGTCATCACGTCCCGTAGCCATCATGTCATCACGTCCCGTAGCCATCATGTCATCACGTCCCGTAGCCATCATGTCATCACGTCATCACGTCCCGTAGCCATCATGTCATCACGTCCCGTAGCCATCATGTCATCACGTCCCGTAGCCATCATGTCATCACGTCATCACGTCCCGTAGCCATCACGTCATCACGTCCCGTAGCCATCATGTCATCACGTCATCACGTCCCGTAGCCATCACGTCATCACGTCCCGTAGCCATCACGTCATCACGTCCCGTAGCCATCATGTCATCACGTCCCGTAGCCATCATGTCATCACGTCCCGTAGCCATCACGTCATCACGTCCCGTAGCCATCACGTCATCACGTCCCGTAGCCATCACGTCATCACGTCCCGTAGCCATCATGTCATCACGTCCCGTAGCCATCATGTCATCACGTCCCGTAGCCATCATGTCATCACGTCCCGTAGCCATCATGTCATCACGTCCCGTAGCCATCATGTCATCACGTCCCGTAGCCATCACGTCATCACGTCCCGTAGCCATCACGTCATCACGTCCCGTAGCCATCATGTCATCACGTCCCGTAGCCATCACGTCATCACGTCATCACGTCCCGTAGTCATCATGTCATCACGTCCCGTAGCCATCATGTCATCACGTCATCACGTCCCGTAGCCATCATGTCATCACGTCATCACGTCCCGTAGCCATCACGTCATCACGTCATCACGTCCCGTAGTCATCATGTCATCACGTCCCGTAGCCATCATGTCATCATGTCATCACGTCCCGTAGCCATCATGTCATCACGTCATCACGTCCCGTAGCCATCATGTCATCACGTCCCGTAGCCATCACGTCATCACGTCCCGTAGCCATCATGTCATCACGTCATCACGTCCCGTAGCCATCATGTCATCACGTCCCGTAGCCATCACGTCATCACGTCCCGTAGCCATCATGTCATCACGTCATCACGTCCCGTAGCCATCATGTCATCACGTCCCGTAGCCATCACGTCATCACGTCATCACGTCCCGTAGCCATCATGTCATCACGTCCCGTAGCCATCACGTCATCACGTCCCGTAGCCATCATGTCATCACGTCCCGTAGCCATCACGTCATCACGTCATCACGTCCCGTAGCCATCATGTCATCACGTCATCACGTCCCGTAGCCATCATGTCATCACGTCCCGTAGCCATCATGTCATCACGTCCCGTAGCCATCATGTCATCACGTCCCGTAGCCATCATGTCATCACGTCCCGTAGCCATCACGTCATCATGTCCCGTAGCCATCACGTCATCACGTCCCGTAGCCATCATGTCATCACGTCCCGTAGCCATCATGTCATCACGTCCCGTAGCCATCACGTCATCACGTCCCGTAGCCATCATGTCATCACGTCCCGTAGCCATCATGTCATCACGTCCCGTAGCCATCATGTCATCACGTCCCGCAGCCATCATGTCATCACGTCCCGTAGCCATCATGTCATCACGTCATCACGTCCCGTAGCCATCATGTCATCACGTCATCACGTCCCGTAGCCATCATGTCATCACGTCCCGTAGCCATCATGTCATCACGTCCCGTAGCCATCATGTCATCACGTCCCGTAGCCATCACGTCATCACGTCCCGTAGCCATCACGTCATCACGTCCCGTAGCCATCACGTCATCACGTCCCGTAGCCATCACGTCATCACGTCCCGTAGCCATCACGTCATCACGTCCCGTAGCCATCACGTCATCACGTCCCGCAGCCATCACGTCATCACGTCCCGTAGCCATCACGTCATCACGTCCCGTAGCCATCACGTCATCACGTCCCGTAGCCATCACGTCATCACGTCATCACGTCCCGTAGCCATCATGTCATCACGTCCCGTAGCCATCATGTCATCACGTCCCGTAGCCATCACGTCATCACGTCATCACGTCCCGTAGCCATCATGTCATCACGTCATCACGTCCCGTAGCCATCACGTCATCACGTCCCGCAGCCATCATGTCATCACGTCCCGTAGCCATCACGTCATCACGTCCCGTAGCCATCACGTCATCACGTCATCACGTCCCGTAGCCATCATGTCATCACGTCATCACGTCCCGTAGCCATCATGTCATCACGTCATCACGTCCCGTAGCCATCATGTCATCACGTCCCGTAGCCATCATGTCATCACGTCCCGTAGCCATCACGTCATCACGTCCCGTAGCCATCATGTCATCACGTCCCGTAGCCATCATGTCATCACGTCATCACGTCCCGTAGCCATCCCGTAGCCATCATGTCATCACGTCCCGTAGCCATCACGTCATCACGTCCCGTAGCCATCACGTCATCACGTCCCGTAGCCATCACGTCATCACGTCCCGTAGCCATCACGTCATCACGTCCCGTAGCCATCATGTCATCACGTCCCGTAGCCATCATGTCATCACGTCCCGTAGCCATCATGTCATCACGTCATCACGTCCCGTAGCCATCATGTCATCACGTCCCGTAGCCATCATGTCATCACGTCCCGTAGCCATCATGTCATCACGTCATCACGTCCCGTAGCCATCACGTCATCACGTCCCGTAGCCATCATGTCATCACGTCATCACGTCCCGTAGCCATCACGTCATCACGTCCCGTAGCCATCACGTCATCACGTCCCGTAGCCATCATGTCATCACGTCCCGTAGCCATCATGTCATCACGTCCCGTAGCCATCATGTCATCACGTCCCGTAGCCATCACGTCATCACGTCCCGTAGCCATCACGTCATCACGTCCCGTAGCCATCACGTCATCACGTCCCGTAGCCATCATGTCATCACGTCATCACGTCCCGTAGCCATCACGTCATCACGTCCCGTAGCCATCACGTCATCACGTCCCGTAGCCATCATGTCATCACGTCCCGTAGCCATCATGTCATCACGTCCCGTAGCCATCATGTCATCACGTCCCGTAGCCATCATGTCATCACGTCCCGTAGCCATCACGTCATCACGTCCCGTAGCCATCACGTCATCACGTCCCGTAGCCATCATGTCATCACGTCCCGTAGCCATCATGTCATCACGTCCCGTAGCCATCACGTCATCACGTCCCGTAGCCATCATGTCATCACGTCATCACGTCCCGTAGCCATCACGTCATCACGTCCCGTAGCCATCACGTCATCACGTCCCGTAGCCATCATGTCATCACGTCATCACGTCCCGTAGCCATCATGTCATCACGTCCCGTAGCCATCATGTCATCACGTCCCGTAGCCATCACGTCATCACGTCCCGTAGCCATCACGTCATCACGTCCCGTAGCCATCACGTCATCACGTCATCACGTCCCGTAGCCATCATGTCATCACGTCATCACGTCCCGTAGCCATCACGTCATCACGTCCCGTAGCCATCACGTCATCACGTCCCGTAGCCATCATGTCATCACGTCATCACGTCCCGTAGCCATCATGTCATCACGTCCCGTAGCCATCATGTCATCACGTCCCGTAGCCATCACGTCATCACGTCCCGTAGCCATCACGTCATCACGTCCCGTAGTCATCACGTCATCACGTCCCGTAGCCATCACGTCATCACGTCCCGCAGCCATCACGTCATCACGTCCCGTAGCCATCACGTCATCACGTCCCGTAGCCATCATGTCATCACGTCATCACGTCCCGTAGCCATCATGTCATCACGTCCCGTAGCCATCATGTCATCACGTCCCGTAGCCATCACGTCATCACGTCCCGTAGCCATCACGTCATCACGTCCCGTAGTCATCACGTCATCACGTCCCGTAGCCATCACGTCATCACGTCCCGCAGCCATCACGTCATCACGTCCCCGTAGCCATCACGTCATCACGTCCCGTAGCCATCATGTCATCACGTCCCGTAGCCATCACGTCATCACGTCATCACGTCCCGTAGCCATCACGTCATCACGTCCCGCAGCCATCACGTCATCACGTCCCGTAGCCATCACGTCATCACGTCCCGCAGCCATCATGTCATCACGTCCCGTAGCCATCACGTCATCACGTCCCGTAGCCATCACGTCATCACGTCCCGTAGCCATCATGTCATCACGTCCCGTAGCCATCACGTCATCACGTCCCGTAGCCATCACGTCATCACGTCCCGTAGCCATCACGTCATCACGTCCCGTAGCCATCACGTCATCACGTCCCGTAGCCATCACGTCATCACGTCCCGTAGCCATCACGTCATCACGTCCCGTAGCCATCATGTCATCACGTCCCGTAGCCATCATGTCATCACGTCATCACGTCCCGTAGCCATCACGTCATCACGTCCCGTAGCCATCACGTCATCACGTCCCGTAGCCATCATGTCATCACGTCCCGTAGCCATCATGTCATCACGTCCCGTAGCCATCATGTCATCACGTCCCGTAGCCATCACGTCATCACGTCCCGTAGCCATCACGTCATCACGTCCCGTAGCCATCATGTCATCACGTCCCGTAGCCATCATGTCATCACGTCATCACGTCCCGTAGCCATCACGTCATCACGTCCCGTAGCCATCACGTCATCACGTCCCGTAGCCATCATGTCATCACGTCCCGTAGCCATCATGTCATCACGTCCCGCAGCCATCACGTCATCACGTCCCGTAGCCATCATGTCATCACGTCCCGTAGCCATCATGTCATCACGTCCCGTAGCCATCATGTCATCACGTCCCGTAGCCATCATGTCATCACGTCATCACGTCCCGTAGCCATCATGTCATCACGTCATCACGTCCCGTAGCCATCATGTCATCACGTCCCGTAGCCATCACGTCATCACGTCCCGTAGCCATCATGTCATCACGTCCCGTAGCCATCATGTCATCACGTCATCACGTCCCGTAGCCATCACGTCATCACGTCCCGTAGCCATCACGTCATCACGTCCCGTAGCCATCACGTCATCACGTCCCGTAGCCATCATGTCATCACGTCATCACGTCCCGTAGCCATCACGTCATCACGTCCCGTAGCCATCACGTCATCACGTCCCGTAGCCATCATGTCATCACGTCATCACGTCCCGTAGCCATCATGTCATCACGTCCCGTAGCCATCATGTCATCACGTCATCACGTCCCGTAGCCATCACGTCATCACGTCCCGTAGCCATCATGTCATCACGTCCCGTAGCCATCACGTCATCACGTCCCGCAGCCATCACGTCATCATGTCCCGTAGCCATCACGTCATCACGTCATCACGTCCCGTAGCCATCACGTCATCACGTCCCGTAGCCATCACGTCATCACGTCCCGCAGCCATCACGTCATCACGTCCCGCAGCCATCACGTCATCACGTCCCGTAGCCATCACGTCATCACGTCCCGTAGCCATCATGTCATCACGTCCCGTAGCCATCATGTCATCACGTCCCGTAGCCATCACGTCATCACGTCCCGTAGCCATCACGTCATCACGTCATCACGTCCCGTAGCCATCATGTCATCACGTCCCGTAGCCATCACGTCATCACGTCCCGTAGCCATCACGTCATCACGTCATCACGTCCCGTAGCCATCATGTCATCACGTCATCACGTCCCGTAGCCATCATGTCATCACGTCATCACGTCCCGTAGCCATCACGTCATCACGTCATCACGTCCCGTAGCCATCATGTCATCACGTCATCACGTCCCGCAGCCATCATGTCATCACGTCATCACGTCCCGTAGCCATCATGTCATCACGTCATCACGTCCCGTAGCCATCATGTCATCACGTCCCGTAGCCATCATGTCATCACGTCATCACGTCCCGTAGCCATCATGTCATCACGTCATCACGTCCCGTAGCCATCATGTCATCACGTCCCGTAGCCATCATGTCATCACGTCCCGTAGCCATCATGTCATCACGTCATCACGTCCCGTAGCCATCACGTCATCACGTCCCGCAGCCATCACGTCATCACGTCCCGCAGCCATCACGTCATCACGTCCCGTAGCCATCACGTCATCACGTCCCGTAGCCATCATGTCATCACGTCCCGTAGCCATCACGTCATCACGTCCCGTAGCCATCACGTCATCACGTCCCGTAGCCATCACGTCATCACGTCATCACGTCCCGTAGCCATCATGTCATCACGTCCCGTAGCCATCACGTCATCACGTCATCACGTCCCGTAGCCATCATGTCATCACGTCCCGTAGCCATCACGTCATCACGTCATCACGTCCCGTAGCCATCATGTCATCACGTCATCACGTCCCGTAGCCATCATGTCATCACGTCATCACGTCCCGTAGCCATCACGTCATCACGTCATCACGTCCCGTAGCCATCATGTCATCACGTCATCACGTCCCGCAGCCATCATGTCATCACGTCATCACGTCCCGTAGCCATCATGTCATCACGTCATCACGTCCCGTAGCCATCATGTCATCACGTCCCGTAGCCATCACGTCATCACGTCCCGTAGCCATCACGTCATCACGTCCCGTAGCCATCACGTCATCACGTCCCGTAGCCATCACGTCATCACGTCCCGTAGCCATCACGTCATCACGTCCCGTAGCCATCACGTCATCACGTCATCACGTCCCGTAGCCATCATGTCATCACGTCCCGTAGCCATCACGTCATCACGTCATCACGTCCCGTAGCCATCATGTCATCACGTCATCACGTCCCGTAGCCATCATGTCATCACGTCATCACGTCCCGTAGCCATCACGTCATCACGTCCCGTAGCCATCACGTCATCACGTCCCGTAGCCATCATGTCATCACGTCCCGTAGCCATCATGTCATCACGTCCCGTAGCCATCACGTCATCACGTCCCGTAGCCATCACGTCATCACGTCCCGTAGTCATCACGTCATCACGTCCCGTAGCCATCACGTCATCACGTCCCGCAGCCATCACGTCATCACGTCCCGTAGCCATCACGTCATCACGTCCCGTAGCCATCACGTCATCACGTCCCGTAGCCATCACGTCATCACGTCCCGTAGCCATCATGTCATCACGTCATCACGTCCCGCAGCCATCATGTCATCACGTCATCACGTCCCGTAGCCATCATGTCATCACGTCATCACGTCCCGTAGCCATCATGTCATCACGTCCCGTAGCCATCATGTCATCACGTCCCGTAGCCATCACGTCATCACGTCCCGTAGCCATCATGTCATCACGTCCCGTAGCCATCATGTCATCACGTCATCACGTCCCGTAGCCATCATGTCATCACGTCCCGTAGCCATCATGTCATCACGTCCCGCAGCCATCATGTCATCACGTCCCGTAGCCATCATGTCATCACGTCCCGTAGCCATCACGTCATCACGTCCCGTAGCCATCACGTCATCACGTCCCGTAGCCATCACGTCATCACGTCCCGTAGCCATCACGTCATCACGTCCCGCAGCCATCACGTCATCACGTCCCGTAGCCATCACGTCCCGTAGCCATCATGTCATCGCGTCCCGTAGCCATCATGTCATCGCGTCCCGTAGCCATCACGTCATCACGTCCCGTAGCCATCATGTCATCACGTCCCGTAGCCATCATGTCATCACGTCCCGTAGCCATCATGTCATCACGTCCCGTAGCCATCATGTCATCACGTCCCGTAGCCATCATGTCATCACGTCCCGTAGCCATCACGTCATCACGTCCCGTAGCCATCACGTCATCACGTCCCGTAGCCATCATGTCATCACGTCCCGTAGCCATCATGTCATCACGTCCCGTAGCCATCATGTCATCACGTCCCGTAGCCATCACGTCATCACGTCCCGTAGCCATCATGTCATCACGTCCCGTAGCCATCACGTCATCACGTCCCGTAGCCATCACGTCATCACGTCCCGTAGCCATCATGTCATCACGTCATCACGTCCCGTAGCCATCATGTCATCACGTCCCGTAGCCATCATGTCATCACGTCATCACGTCCCGTAGCCATCATGTCATCACGTCATCACGTCCCGTAGCCATCATGTCATCACGTCCCGCAGCCATCATGTCATCACGTCCCGTAGCCATCATGTCATCACGTCATCACGTCCCGTAGCCATCATGTCATCACGTCCCGTAGCCATCACGTCATCACGTCCCGTAGCCATCATGTCATCACGTCATCACGTCCCGTAGCCATCATGTCATCACGTCATCACGTCCCGTAGCCATCATGTCACCACGTCCCGCAGCCATCATGTCACCACGTCCCGCAGCCATCATGTCACCACGTCCCGCAGCCATCATGTCATCACGTCATCACGTCCCGTAGCCATCATGTCATCACGTCATCACGTCCCGTAGCCATCATGTCATCACGTCATCACGTCCCGTAGCCATCATGTCATCACGTCATCACGTCCCGTAGCCATCATGTCACCACGTCCCGCAGCCATCATGTCATCACGTCCCGCAGCCATCACGTCATCACGTCCCGTAGCCATCATGTCACCACGTCCCGCAGCCATCATGTCACCACGTCCCGCAGCCATCATGTCACCACGTCCCGTAGCCATCATGTCACCACGTCCCGCAGCCATCATGTCATCACGTCATCACGTCCCGTAGCCATCATGTCACCACGTCCCGCAGCCATCATGTCATCACGTCACCACGTCCCGCAGCCATCATGTCACCACGTCCCGCAGCCATCATGTCATCACGTCCCGCAGCCATCATGTCATCACGTCATCACGTCCCGTAGCCATCATGTCATCACGTCCCGTAGCCATCATGTCATCACGTCCCGTAGCCATCATGTCATCACGTCACCACGTCCCGTAGCCATCATGTCATCACGTCCCGCAGCCATCATGTCATCACGTCATCACGTCCCGTAGCCATCATGTCACCACGTCCCGCAGCCATCATGTCATCACGTCATCACGTCCCGTAGCCATCATGTCACCACGTCCCGCAGCCATCATGTCATCACGTCATCACGTCCGGCAGCCATCATGTCATCACGTCCCGTAGCCATCATGTCATCACGTCATCACGTCCCGCAGCCATCATGTCATCACGTCCCGCAGCCATCATGTCATCACGTCCCGTAGCCATCACGTCATCACGTCCCGTAGCCATCATGTCATCACGTCATCACGTCCCGCAGCCATCATGTCATCACGTCCCGCAGCCATCATGTCATCACGTCCCGTAGCCATCACGTCATCACGTCCCGTAGTCATCATGTCATCACGTCCCGTAGCCATCATGTCATCACGTCCCGCAGCCATCACGTCATCACGTCATCACGTCCCGTAGCCATCATGTCATCACGTCCCGTAGCCATCATGTCATCACGTCATCACGTCCCGTAGCCATCATGTCATCACGTCCCGTAGCCATCATGTCATCACGTCCCGTAGCCATCATGCCATCATGTCATCACGTCCCGTAGCCATCATGTCATCACGTCATCACGTCCCGTAGCCATCACGTCATCACGTCCCGTAGCCATCATGTCATCACGTCATCACGTCCCGCAGCCATCATGTCATCACGTCCCGTAGCCATCACGTCATCACGTCCCGTAGCCATCATGTCATCACGTCCCGTAGCCATCATGTCATCACGTCCCGTAGCCATCACGTCATCACGTCCCGTAGCCATCATGTCATCACGTCCCGTAGCCATCATGTCATCACGTCATCACGTCCCGCAGCCATCATGTCATCACGTCCCGCAGCCATCATGTCATCACGTCCCGTAGCCATCATGTCATCACGTCACCACGTCCCGCAGCCATCATGTCATCACGTCATCACGTCCCGTAGCCATCATGTCATCACGTCCCGTAGCCATCATGTCATCACGTCCCGTAGCCATCATGTCATCACGTCCCGTAGCCATCATGTCATCACGTCCCGCAGCCATCATGTCATCACGTCATCACGTCCCGTAGCCATCATGTCACCACGTCCCGCAGCCATCATGTCATCACGTCCCGCAGCCATCATGTCATCACGTCATCACGTCCCGTAGCCATCATGTCACCACGTCCCGTAGCCATCATGTCACCACGTCCCGCAGCCATCATGTCATCACGTCCCGTAGCCATCATGTCATCACGTCCCGTAGCCATCATGTCATCACGTCCCGTAGCCATCATGTCATCACGTCATCACGTCCCGTAGCCATCACGTCATCACGTCCCGTAGCCATCATGTCATCACGTCCCGTAGCCATCATGTCATCACGTCCCGTAGCCATCATGTCATCACGTCCCGTAGCCATCATGTCATCACGTCCCGTAGCCATCATGTCATCACGTCATCACGTCCCGTAGCCATCATGTCATCACGTCATCACGTCCCGTAGCCATCATGTCATCACGTCCCGTAGCCATCATGTCATCACGTCCCGTAGCCATCATGTCATCACGTCCCGTAGCCATCATGTCATCACGTCATCACGTCCCGCAGCCATCATGTCATCACGTCATCACGTCCCGTAGCCATCATGTCATCACGTCCCGCAGCCATCATGTCATCACGTCCCGTAGCCATCATGTCATCACGTCCCGTAGCCATCATGTCATCACGTCCCGTAGCCATCATGTCATCACGTCATCACGTCCCGTAGCCATCATGTCATCACGTCCCGTAGCCATCATGTCATCACGTCCCGTAGCCATCATGTCATCACGTCCCGTAGCCATCATGTCATCACGTCATCACGTCCCGTAGCCATCATGTCATCACGTCATCACGTCCCGTAGCCATCATGTCATCACGTCATCACGTCCCGTAGCCATCATGTCATCACGTCATCACGTCCCGTAGCCATCATGTCATCACGTCATCACGTCCCGTAGCCATCATGTCATCACGTCCCGCAGCCATCATGTCATCACGTCCCGTAGCCATCATGTCATCACGTCATCACGTCCCGTAGCCATCATGTCATCACGTCCCGTAGCCATCATGTCATCACGTCCCGTAGCCATCATGTCATCACGTCATCACGTCCCGTAGCCATCATGTCATCACGTCCCGTAGCCATCATGTCATCACGTCATCACGTCCCGTAGCCATCATGTCATCACGTCATCACGTCCCGTAGCCATCATGTCATCACGTCCCGCAGCCATCATGTCATCACGTCCCGTAGCCATCATGTCATCACTTCATCACGTCCCGCAGCCATCATGTCATCACGTCATCACGTCCCGTAGCCATCATGTCATCACGTCCCGTAGCCATCATGTCATCACGTCCCGTAGCCATCACGTCATCACGTCCCGTAGCCATCATGTCATCACGTCCCGTAGCCATCATGTCATCACGTCCCGTAGCCATCATGTCATCACGTCATCACGTCCCGCAGCCATCATGTCATCACGTCATCACGTCCCGTAGCCATCATGTCATCACGTCCCGTAGCCATCATGTCATCACGTCCCGTAGCCATCATGTCATCACGTCCCGTAGCCATCATGTCATCACTTCATCACGTCCCGCAGCCATCATGTCATCACGTCATCACGTCCCGTAGCCATCATGTCATCACGTCCCGTAGCCATCATGTCATCACGTCCCGCAGCCATCATGTCATCACGTCATCACGTCCCGTAGCCATCATGTCATCACGTCCCGTAGCCATCATGTCATCACGTCCCGTAGCCATCACGTCATCACGTCCCGTAGCCATCATGTCATCACGTCCCGTAGCCATCATGTCATCACGTCCCGTAGCCATCATGTCATCACGTCCCGTAGCCATCATGTCATCACGTCCCGTAGCCATCATGTCATCACGTCCCGTAGCCATCATGTCATCACGTCCCGTAGCCATCACGTCATCACGTCCCGTAGCCATCACGTCATCACGTCCCGTAGCCATCACGTCATCACGTCCCGTAGCCATCATGTCATCACGTCCCGTAGCCATCATGTCATCACGTCCCGTAGCCATCATGTCATCACGTCCCGTAGCCATCACGTCATCACGTCCCGTAGCCATCATGTCATCACGTCCCGTAGCCATCATGTCATCACGTCCCGTAGCCATCACGTCATCACGTCCCGTAGCCATCATGTCATCACGTCCCGTAGCCATCATGTCATCACGTCATCACGTCCCGTAGCCATCATGTCATCACGTCATCACGTCCCGTAGCCATCATGTCATCACGTCATCACGTCCCGTAGCCATCATGTCATCACGTCCCGTAGCCATCACGTCATCACGTCATCACGTCCCGTAGCCATCATGTCATCACGTCCCGTAGCCATCATGTCATCACGTCATCACGTCCCGTAGCCATCATGTCATCACGTCATCACGTCCCGTAGCCATCATGTCATCACGTCATCACGTCCCGCAGCCATCATGTCATCACGTCATCACGTCCCGTAGCCATCACGTCATCACGTCCCGTAGCCATCATGTCATCACGTCCCGCAGCCATCATGTCATCACGTCCCGCAGCCATCATGTCATCACGTCATCACGTCCCGCAGCCATCATGTCATCACGTCCCGTAGCCATCATGTCATCACGTCCCGTAGCCATCACGTCATCACGTCCCGCAGCCATCATGTCATCACGTCCCGCAGCCATCATGTCATCACGTCATCACGTCCCGCAGCCATCATGTCATCACGTCCCGTAGCCATCACGTCATCACGTCCCGTAGCCATCATGTCATCACGTCCCGTAGCCATCATGTCATCACGTCCCGTAGCCATCACGTCATCACGTCCCGTAGCCATCATGTCATCACGTCCCGTAGCCATCACGTCATCACGTCCCGTAGCCATCATGTCATCACGTCCCGCAGCCATCATGTCATCATGTCCCGTAGCCATCACGTCATCACGTCCCGTAGCCATCATGTCATCATGTCCCGTAGCCATCATGTCATCATGTCCCGTAGCCATCATGTCATCATGTCCCGCAGCCATCATGTCATCACGTCCCGTAGCCATCATGTCATCACGTCCCGTAGCCATCACGTCATCACGTCCCGTAGTCATCATGTCATCACGTCCCGTAGCCATCATGTCATCACGTCATCACGTCCCGTAGCCATCATGTCATCACGTCCCGTAGCCATCATGTCACCACGTCCCGTAGCCATCATGTCATCACGTCCCGTAGCCATCACGTCATCATGTCATCACGTCCCGCAGCCATCATGTCATCACGTCCCGTAGCCATCACGTCATCATGTCATCACGTCCCGTAGCCATCATGTCATCACGTCCCGTAGCCATCATGTCATCACGTCCCGTAGCCATCATGTCATCACGTCCCGTAGCCATCACGTCATCACGTCCCGTAGCCATCATGTCATCACGTCCCGTAGCCATCATGTCATCACGTCCCGTAGCCATCACGTCATCACGTCATCACGTCCCGTAGCCATCATGTCATCACGTCCCGTAGCCATCATGTCATCATGTCATCACGTCCCGCAGCCATCACGTCATCACGTCCCGTAGCCATCATGTCATCATGTCATCACGTCCCGTAGCCATCATGTCATCACGTCCCGTAGCCATCATGTCATCACGTCCCGTAGCCATCATGTCATCACGTCATCACGTCCCGTAGTCATCATGTCATCACGTCCCGTAGCCATCATGTCATCATGTCATCACGTCCCGCAGCCATCATGTCATCACGTCATCACGTCCCGTAGCCATCATGTCATCACGTCATCACGTCCCGCAGCCATCATGTCATCACGTCCCGTAGCCATCATGTCATCATGTCATCACGTCATCACGTCCCGTAGCCATCATGTCATCACGTCCCGTAGCCATCATGTCATCATGTCATCACGTCCCGCAGCCATCATGTCATCACGTCATCACGTCCCGTAGCCATCATGTCATCACGTCATCACGTCCCGCAGCCATCATGTCATCACGTCCCGTAGCCATCATGTCATCACGTCATCACGTCCCGTAGCCATCATGTCATCACGTCCCGTAGCCATCATGTCATCATGTCATCACGTCCCGCAGCCATCATGTCATCACGTCATCACGTCCCGTAGCCATCATGTCATCACGTCATCACGTCCCGTAGCCATCATGTCATCACGTCCCGTAGCCATCATGTCATCATGTCATCACGTCCCGCAGCCATCATGTCATCACGTCATCACGTCCCGTAGCCATCATGTCATCATGTCATCACGTCCCGCAGCCATCATGTCATCACGTCATCACGTCCCGCAGCCATCATGTCATCACGTCATCACGTCCCGTAGCCATCACGTCATCACGTCATCACGTCCCGCAGCCATCATGTCATCACGTCCCGTAGCCATCATGTCATCACGTCCCGCAGCCATCATGTCATCACGTCCCGTAGCCATCATGTCATCACGTCCCGCAGCCATCATGTCATCACGTCATCACGTCCCGTAGCCATCATGTCATCACGTCCCGTAGCCATCATGTCATCACGTCCCGTAGCCATCATGTCATCACGTCCCGTAGCCATCACGTCATCACGTCCCGTAGCCATCATGTCATCACGTCCCGTAGCCATCACGTCATCACGTCCCGTAGCCATCATGTCATCACGTCCCGTAGCCATCATGTCATCACGTCCCGCAGCCATCATGTCATCACGTCCCGTAGCCATCATGTCATCACGTCCCGCAGCCATCATGTCATCACGTCCCGTAGCCATCACGTCATCACGTCCCGTAGCCATCATGTCATCACGTCCCGTAGCCATCATGTCATCACGTCCCGCAGCCATCATGTCATCACGTCCCGTAGCCATCATGTCATCACGTCCCGTAGCCATCATGTCATCACGTCATCACGTCCCGTAGCCATCACGTCATCACGTCATCACGTCCCGCAGCCATCATGTCATCACGTCCCGTAGCCATCATGTCATCACGTCATCACGTCCCGTAGCCATCATGTCATCACGTCCCGCAGCCATCATGTCACCACGTCCCGCAGCCATCATGTCATCACGTCCCGCAGCCATCATGTCATCACGTCCCGTAGCCATCATGTCATCACGTCCCGTAGCCATCATGTCATCACGTCCCGTAGCCATCATGTCATCACGTCCCGTAGCCATCATGTCATCACGTCCCGCAGCCATCATGTCACCACGTCCCGTAGCCATCACGTCATCACGTCCCGTAGCCATCACGTCATCACGTCATCACGTCCCGTAGCCATCATGTCATCACGTCCCGTAGCCATCATGTCATCACGTCCCGTAGCCATCATGTCATCACGTCCCGTAGCCATCATGTCATCACGTCCCGTAGCCATCATGTCATCACGTCCCGTAGCCATCACGTCATCACGTCCCGTAGCCATCACGTCATCACGTCCCGTAGCCATCATGTCATCACGTCATCACGTCCCGTAGCCATCACGTCATCACGTCCCGTAGCCATCATGTCATCACGTCATCACGTCCCGTAGCCATCATGTCATCACGTCCCGTAGCCATCATGTCATCACGTCATCACGTCCCGTAGCCATCATGTCATCACGTCCCGTAGCCATCACGTCATCACGTCCCGTAGCCATCACGTCATCACGTCCCGTAGCCATCACGTCATCACGTCATCACGTCCCGTAGCCATCATGTCATCACGTCCCGTAGCCATCACGTCATCACGTCCCGTAGCCATCATGTCATCACGTCCCGTAGCCATCATGTCATCACGTCCCGCAGCAATCATGTCATCACGTCCCGTAGCCATCATGTCATCACGTCCCGCAGCCATCATGTCATCACGTCCCGTAGCCATCACGTCATCACGTCCCGTAGCCATCATGTCATCACGTCCCGTAGCCATCATGTCATCACGTCCCGCAGCCATCATGTCATCACGTCCCGTAGCCATCATGTCATCACGTCCCGTAGCCATCATGTCATCACGTCATCACGTCCCGTAGCCATCACGTCATCACGTCATCACGTCATCACGTCCCGTAGCCATCATGTCATCACGTCCCGTAGCCATCATGTCATCACGTCCCGCAGCCATCATGTCATCACGTCATCACGTCCCGTAGCCATCATGTCATCACGTCCCGTAGCCATCACGTCATCACGTCCCGTAGCCATCATGTCATCACGTCATCACGTCCCGTAGCCATCATGTCATCACGTCCCGTAGCCATCACGTCATCACGTCCCGTAGCCATCATGTCATCACGTCATCACGTCCCGCAGCCATCATGTCATCACGTCATCACGTCCCGCAGCCATCATGTCATCACGTCATCACGTCCCGTAGCCATCACGTCATCACGTCCCGTAGCCATCATGTCATCACGTCCCGTAGCCATCATGTCACCACGTCATCACGTCCCGTAGCCATCACGTCATCACGTCATCACGTCCCGTAGCCATCACGTCATCACGTCCCGTAGCCATCATGTCATCACGTCATCACGTCCCGCAGCCATCATGTCATCACGTCATCACGTCCCGCAGCCATCATGTCATCACGTCATCACGTCCCGCAGCCATCATGTCATCACGTCATCACGTCCCGTAGCCATCACGTCATCACGTCCCGTAGCCATCATGTCATCACGTCCCGTAGCCATCATGTCATCACGTCCCGTAGCCATCATGTCATCACGTCCCGTAGCCATCATGTCACCACGTCCCGTAGCCATCACGTCATCACGTCCCGCAGCCATCATGTCATCACGTCATCACGTCCCGCAGCCATCATGTCATCACGTCCCGTAGCCATCACGTCATCACGTCCCGTAGCCATCATGTCATCACGTCCCGTAGCCATCATGTCATCACGTCATCACGTCCCGCAGCCATCATGTCATCACGTCATCACGTCCCGCAGCCATCATGTCATCACGTCCCGTAGCCATCATGTCATCACGTCCCGCAGCCATCATGTCATCACGTCATCACGTCCCGCAGCCATCATGTCATCACGTCATCACGTCCCGTAGCCATCATGTCATCACGTCCCGTAGCCATCATGTCATCACGTCCCGCAGCCATCACGTCATCACGTCCCGTAGCCATCATGTCATCACGTCCCGTAGCCATCATGTCATCACGTCCCGTAGCCATCATGTCATCACGTCCCGTAGCCATCATGTCATCACGTCCCGTAGCCATCATGTCATCACGTCCCGCAGCCATCATGTCATCACGTCCCGCAGCCATCATGTCATCACGTCCCGTAGCCATCATGTCATCACGTCCCGTAGCCATCACGTCATCACGTCCCGTAGCCATCATGTCATCACGTCCCGTAGCCATCACGTCATCACGTCCCGTAGCCATCATGTCATCACGTCATCACGTCCCGCAGCCATCATGTCATCACGTCCCGTAGCCATCATGTCACCACGTCCCGTAGCCATCATGTCATCACGTCCCGTAGCCATCATGTCATCACGTCCCGTAGCCATCATGTCATCACGTCCCGTAGCCATCATGTCATCACGTCCCGCAGCCATCATGTCATCACGTCCCGTAGCCATCATGTCATCACGTCCCGTAGCCATCATGTCATCACGTCATCACGTCCCGTAGCCATCATGTCATCACGTCCCGTAGCCATCATGTCATCACGTCCCGTAGCCATCATGTCACCACGTCCCGTAGCCATCATGTCATCACGTCCCGTAGCCATCATGTCATCACGTCATCACGTCCCGCAGCCATCATGTCATCACGTCCCGCAGCCATCATGTCATCACGTCATCACGTCCCGTAGCCATCATGTCATCACGTCCCGTAGCCATCACGTCATCACGTCCCGTAGCCATCATGTCATCACGTCCCGTAGCCATCATGTCATCACGTCATCACGTCCCGTAGCCATCATGTCATCACGTCCCGTAGCCATCACGTCATCACGTCCCGTAGCCATCATGTCATCACGTCCCGTAGCCATCACGTCATCACGTCCCGTAGCCATCACGTCATCACGTCATCACGTCCCGTAGCCATCATGTCATCACGTCCCGCAGCCATCATGTCATCACGTCCCGTAGCCATCACGTCATCACGTCCCGTAGCCATCATGTCATCACGTCCCGCAGCCATCACGTCATCACGTCCCGTAGCCATCATGTCATCATGTCATCACGTCCCGCAGCCATCATGTCATCACGTCCCGTAGCCATCACGTCATCACGTCCCGTAGCCATCATGTCATCACGTCCCGTAGCCATCATGTCATCACGTCCCGTAGCCATCACGTCATCACGTCCCGTAGCCATCACGTCATCACGTCCCGTAGCCATCACGTCATCACGTCCCGTAGCCATCATGTCATCACGTCCCGTAGCCATCATGTCATCACGTCCCGTAGCCATCACGTCATCACGTCCCGTAGCCATCACGTCATCACGTCCCGTAGCCATCATGTCATCACGTCCCGTAGTCATCACGTCATCACGTCCCGTAGCCATCACGTCATCACGTCCCGTAGCCATCATGTCATCACGTCCCGTAGCCATCATGTCATCACGTCCCGTAGTCATCACGTCATCACGTCCCGTAGCCATCATGTCATCACGTCCCGTAGCCATCATGTCATCACGTCCCGTAGTCATCACGTCATCACGTCCCGTAGCCATCACGTCATCACGTCCCGTAGCCATCACGTCATCACGTCCCGTAGCCATCACGTCATCACGTCCCGTAGCCATCATGTCATCACGTCCCGTAGCCATCACGTCATCACGTCCCGTAGCCATCATGTCATCACGTCCCGTAGCCATCACGTCATCACGTCCCGTAGCCATCACGTCATCACGTCCCGTAGCCATCACGTCATCACGTCCCGTAGCCATCACGTCATCACGTCCCGTAGCCATCACGTCATCACGTCCCGTAGCCATCATGTCATCACGTCCCGTAGCCATCACGTCATCACGTCCCGTAGCCATCACGTCATCACGTCCCGTAGCCATCATGTCATCACGTCCCGTAGCCATCACGTCATCACGTCCCGTAGCCATCACGTCATCACGTCCCGTAGCCATCACGTCATCACGTCCCGTAGCCATCATGTCATCACGTCCCGTAGCCATCATGTCATCACGTCATCACGTCCCGTAGCCATCATGTCATCACGTCATCACGTCCCGCAGCCATCATGTCATCACGTCATCACGTCCCGCAGCCATCATGTCATCACGTCATCACGTCCCGCAGCCATCATGTCATCACGTCCCGTAGCCATCATGTCATCACGTCCCGTAGCCATCATGTCATCACGTCCCGTAGCCATCATGTCATCACGTCATCACGTCCCGTAGCCATCATGTCATCACGTCATCACGTCCCGTAGCCATCATGTCATCACGTCATCACGTCCCGTAGCCATCATGTCATCACGTCATCACGTCCCGTAGCCATCATGTCATCACGTCATCACGTCCCGTAGCCATCATGTCATCACGTCATCACGTCCCGTAGTCATCACGTCATCACGTCCCGTAGCCATCACGTCATCACGTCCCGTAGCCATCATGTCATCACGTCCCGTAGCCATCATGTCATCACGTCCCGTAGCCATCATGTCATCACGTCATCACGTCCCGTAGCCATCATGTCATCACGTCCCGTAGCCATCACGTCATCACGTCCCGTAGCCATCATGTCATCACGTCCCGTAGCCATCATGTCATCACGTCATCACGTCCCGTAGCCATCACGTCATCACGTCCCGTAGCCATCATGTCATCACGTCCCGTAGCCATCATGTCATCACGTCATCACGTCCCGTAGCCATCATGTCATCACGTCCCGTAGCCATCATGTCATCACGTCCCGTAGCCATCACGTCATCACGTCCCGTAGCCATCATGTCATCACGTCATCACGTCCCGTAGCCATCATGTCATCACGTCCCGTAGCCATCATGTCATCACGTCCCGTAGCCATCATGTCATCACGTCATCACGTCCCGTAGCCATCATGTCATCACGTCCCGTAGCCATCATGTCATCACGTCCCGTAGCCATCACGTCATCACGTCCCGTAGCCATCATGTCATCACGTCATCACGTCCCGTAGCCATCATGTCATCACGTCATCACGTCCCGTAGCCATCATGTCATCACGTCCCGTAGCCATCATGTCATCACGTCATCACGTCCCGTAGCCATCATGTCATCACGTCATCACGTCCCGTAGCCATCATGTCATCACGTCATCACGTCCCGCAGCCATCATGTCATCACGTCCCGTAGCCATCATGTCATCACGTCCCGTAGCCATCATGTCATCACGTCCCGCAGCCATCATGTCATCACGTCATCACGTCATCATGTCCCGTAGCCATCACGTCATCACGTCCCGTAGCCATCACGTCATCACGTCCCGTAGCCATCATGTCATCACGTCCCGCAGCCATCATGTCATCACGTCATCACGTCCCGTAGCCATCATGTCATCACGTCCCGTAGCCATCACGTCATCACGTCCCGTAGCCATCATGTCATCACGTCCCGTAGCCATCATGTCATCACGTCATCACGTCCCGTAGCCATCATGTCATCACGTCATCACGTCCCGTAGCCATCACGTCATCACGTCCCGTAGCCATCATGTCATCATGTCATCACGTCCCGTAGCCATCATGTCATCATGTCATCACGTCCCGTAGCCATCACGTCATCACGTCCCGCAGCCATCACGTCATCACGTCATCACGTCCCGTAGCCATCACGTCATCACGTCCCGTAGCCATCATGTCATCACGTCCCGTAGCCATCACGTCATCACGTCCCGTAGCCATCATGTCATCACGTCCCGTAGCCATCATGTCATCACGTCCCGCAGCCATCATGTCATCACGTCCCGTAGCCATCATGTCATCACGTCATCACGTCCCGTAGCCATCATGTCATCACGTCCCGTAGCCATCATGTCATCACGTCATCACGTCCCGTAGCCATCATGTCATCACGTCCCGTAGCCATCATGTCATCACGTCCCGTAGCCATCACGTCATCACGTCCCGTAGCCATCATGTCATCACGTCCCGTAGCCATCATGTCATCACGTCCCGCAGCCATCATGTCATCACGTCCCGTAGCCATCATGTCATCACGTCATCACGTCCCGTAGCCATCATGTCATCACGTCCCGCAGCCATCACGTCATCACGTCCCGTAGCCATCATGTCATCACGTCATCACGTCCCGCAGCCATCATGTCACCACGTCCCGTAGCCATCATGTCATCACGTCATCACGTCCCGTAGCCATCATGTCATCACGTCCCGCAGCCATCATGTCATCACGTCCCGTAGCCATCATGTCATCACGTCATCACGTCCCGTAGCCATCATGTCATCACGTCCCGTAGCCATCATGTCATCACGTCCCGCAGCCATCACGTCATCACGTCCCGTAGCCATCATGTCATCACGTCATCACGTCCCGCAGCCATCATGTCACCACGTCCCGTAGCCATCATGTCATCACGTCCCGCAGCCATCATGTCATCACGTCATCACGTCCCGCAGCCATCATGTCATCACGTCCCGTAGCCATCATGTCATCACGTCATCACGTCCCGCAGCCATCATGTCACCACGTCCCGTAGCCATCATGTCATCACGTCCCGTAGCCATCATGTCATCACGTCCCGCAGCCATCATGTCATCACGTCATCACGTCCCGCAGCCATCATGTCATCACGTCCCGTAGCCATCATGTCATCACGTCATCACGTCCCGCAGCCATCATGTCATCACGTCCCGTAGCCATCATGTCATCACGTCCCGCAGCCATCATGTCATCACGTCCCGTAGCCATCATGTCATCATGTCATCACGTCCCGTAGCCATCATGTCATCACGTCCCGTAGCCATCATGTCATCACGTCATCACGTCCCGCAGCCATCATGTCACCACGTCCCGTAGCCATCATGTCATCACGTCCCGTAGCCATCATGTCATCATGTCATCACGTCCCGTAGCCATCATGTCATCACATCCCGCAGCCATCATGTCATCATGTCATCACGTCCCGTAGCCATCATGTCATCACGTCATCACGTCCCGCAGCCATCATGTCATCACGTCCCGTAGCCATCATGTCATCACGTCATCACGTCCCGTAGCCATCATGTCATCACGTCCCGCAGCCATCATGTCACCACGTCCCGCAGCCATCACGTCATCACGTCCCGTAGCCATCATGTCATCACGTCCCGTAGCCATCATGTCATCACGTCCCGCAGCCATCATGTCACCACGTCCCGTAGCCATCACGTCATCACGTCCCGTAGCCATCACGTCATCACGTCATCACGTCCCGTAGCCATCATGTCATCACGTCCCGTAGCCATCATGTCATCACGTCCCGTAGCCATCATGTCATCACGTCCCGTAGCCATCATGTCATCACGTCCCGTAGCCATCATGTCATCACGTCCCGTAGCCATCACGTCATCACGTCCCGTAGCCATCACGTCATCACGTCCCGTAGCCATCATGTCATCACGTCATCACGTCCCGTAGCCATCACGTCATCACGTCCCGTAGCCATCATGTCATCACGTCATCACGTCCCGTAGCCATCATGTCATCACGTCCCGTAGCCATCATGTCATCACGTCATCACGTCCCGTAGCCATCATGTCATCACGTCCCGTAGCCATCACGTCATCACGTCCCGTAGCCATCACGTCATCACGTCCCGTAGCCATCACGTCATCACGTCATCACGTCCCGTAGCCATCATGTCATCACGTCCCGTAGCCATCACGTCATCACGTCCCGTAGCCATCACGTCATCACGTCATCACGTCCCGTAGCCATCATGTCATCACGTCCCGTAGCCATCACGTCATCACGTCCCGTAGCCATCATGTCATCACGTCCCGTAGCCATCACGTCATCACGTCCCGTAGCCATCACGTCATCACGTCATCACGTCCCGTAGCCATCATGTCATCACGTCATCACGTCCCGTAGCCATCATGTCATCACGTCATCACGTCCCGTAGCCATCATGTCATCACGTCCCGTAGCCATCATGTCATCACGTCCCGTAGCCATCACGTCATCACGTCATCACGTCCCGTAGCCATCACGTCATCACGTCCCGTAGCCATCACGTCATCACGTCCCGTAGCCATCACGTCATCACGTCCCGTAGCCATCACGTCATCACGTCCCGTAGCCATCACGTCATCACGTCATCACGTCATCACGTCCCGTAGCCATCATGTCATCACGTCCCGCAGCCATCATGTCATCACGTCCCGTAGCCATCACGTCATCACGTCCCGTAGCCATCACGTCATCACGTCATCACGTCCCGTAGCCATCACGTCATCACGTCATCACGTCCCGTAGCCATCATGTCATCACGTCCCGCAGCCATCATGTCACCACGTCATCACGTCCCGCAGTCATCACGTCATCACGTCATCACGTCCCGCAGTCATCACGTCATCACGTCCCGTAGCCATCACGTCATCACGTCATCACGTCCCGCAGCCATCACGTCATCACGTCCCGTAGCCATCATGTCATCACGTCATCACGTCCCGCAGCCATCATGTCATCACGTCATCACGTCCCGCAGCCATCATGTCACCACGTCATCACGTCCCGTAGCCATCATGTCATCACGTCCCGCAGCCATCATGTCACCACGTCATCACGTCCCGCAGCCATCATGTCATCACGTCATCACGTCCCGCAGCCATCATGTCATCACGTCCCGTAGCCATCATGTCATCACGTCATCACGTCCCGTAGCCATCATGTCATCACGTCATCACGTCCCGCAGCCATCATGTCATCACGTCATCACGTCATCACGTCCCGCAGCCATCATGTCATCACGTCATCACGTCCCGTAGCCATCACGTCATCACGTCATCACGTCCCGCAGCCATCACGTCATCACGTCCCGTAGCCATCACGTCATCACGTCCCGTAGCCATCATGTCATCACGTCCCGTAGCCATCATGTCATCACGTCATCACGTCCCGCAGCCATCATGTCATCACGTCCCGCAGCCATCACGTCATCACGTCCCGTAGCCATCACGTCATCACGTCCCGTAGCCATCATGTCATCACGTCCCGTAGCCATCATGTCATCACGTCATCACGTCCCGCAGCCATCATGTCATCACGTCATCACGTCCCGTAGCCATCATGTCATCACGTCCCGTAGCCATCATGTCATCACGTCATCACGTCCCGTAGCCATCACGTCATCACGTCCCGTAGCCATCACGTCATCACGTCCCGTAGCCATCACGTCATCACGTCCCGTAGCCATCATGTCATCACGTCCCGCAGCCATCATGTCACCACGTCATCACGTCCCGCAGTCATCACGTCATCACGTCCCGTAGCCATCACGTCATCACGTCATCACGTCCCGCAGCCATCACGTCATCACGTCCCGTAGCCATCATGTCATCACGTCCCGTAGCCATCATGTCATCACGTCCCGTAGCCATCATGTCATCACGTCCCGTAGCCATCATGTCATCACGTCATCACGTCCCGCAGCCATCATGTCACCACGTCATCACGTCCCGTAGCCATCATGTCATCACGTCCCGCAGCCATCATGTCACCACGTCATCACGTCCCGCAGCCATCATGTCATCACGTCATCACGTCCCGCAGCCATCATGTCATCACGTCCCGTAGCCATCATGTCATCACGTCATCACGTCCCGTAGCCATCACGTCATCACGTCATCACGTCCCGCAGCCATCATGTCATCACGTCATCACGTCCCGTAGCCATCACGTCATCACGTCATCACGTCCCGTAGCCATCACGTCATCACGTCATCACGTCCCGTAGCCATCATGTCATCACGTCCCGCAGCCATCATGTCATCACGTCATCACGTCCCGCAGCCATCACGTCATCACGTCCCGCAGTCATCACGTCATCACGTCCCGTAGCCATCACGTCATCACGTCATCACGTCCCGCAGCCATCACGTCATCACGTCCCGTAGCCATCATGTCATCACGTCATCACGTCCCGCAGCCATCATGTCATCACGTCATCACGTCCCGCAGCCATCATGTCACCACGTCATCACGTCCCGTAGCCATCATGTCATCACGTCCCGCAGCCATCATGTCACCACGTCATCACGTCCCGCAGCCATCATGTCATCACGTCATCACGTCCCGCAGCCATCACGTCATCACGTCCCGTAGCCATCATGTCATCACGTCATCACGTCCCGTAGCCATCACGTCATCACGTCATCACGTCCCGCAGCCATCATGTCATCACGTCATCACGTCCCGCAGCCATCACGTCATCACGTCCCGTAGCCATCATGTCATCACGTCATCACGTCCCGTAGCCATCATGTCATCACGTCATCACGTCCCGCAGCCATCATGTCATCACGTCATCACGTCCCGCAGCCATCACGTCATCACGTCCCGTAGCCATCATGTCATCACGTCATCACGTCCCGCAGCCATCATGTCATCACGTCCCGCAGCCATCATGTCATCACGTCATCACGTCCCGCAGCCATCATGTCACCACGTCATCACGTCCCGTAGCCATCATGTCATCACGTCCCGCAGCCATCACGTCATCACGTCCCGTAGCCATCATGTCATCACGTCCCGCAGCCATCATGTCATCACGTCCCGCAGCCATCATGTCATCACGTCATCACGTCCCGCAGCCATCATGTCACCACGTCATCACGTCCCGCAGCCATCATGTCATCACGTCATCACGTCCCGCAGCCATCATGTCACCACGTCATCACGTCCCGCAGCCATCACGTCATCACGTCCCGTAGCCATCATGTCATCACGTCCCGTAGCCATCATGTCATCACGTCCCGTAGCCATCACGTCATCACGTCATCACGTCCCGTAGCCATCACGTCATCACGTCATCACGTCCCGTAGCCATCACGTCATCACGTCATCACGTCCCGTAGCCATCACGTCATCACGTCATCACGTCCCGTAGCCATCACGTCATCACGTCATCACGTCCCGTAGCCATCATGTCATCACGTCATCACGTCCCGTAGCCATCATGTCATCACGTCCCGCAGCCATCACGTCATCACGTCATCACGTCCCGTAGCCATCATGTCATCACGTCCCGTAGCCATCACGTCATCACGTCATCACGTCCCGCAGCCATCACGTCATCACGTCATCACGTCCCGTAGCCATCATGTCATCACGTCCCGTAGCCATCACGTCATCACGTCATCACGTCCCGTAGCCATCATGTCATCACGTCATCACGTCCCGTAGCCATCATGTCATCACGTCCCGCAGCCATCACGTCATCACGTCATCACGTCCCGCAGCCATCATGTCATCACGTCATCACGTCCCGTAGCCATCATGTCATCACGTCATCACGTCCCGCAGCCATCACGTCATCACGTCATCACGTCCCGCAGCCATCATGTCATCACGTCCCGCAGCCATCACGTCATCACGTCATCACGTCCCGTAGCCATCATGTCATCACGTCCCGTAGCCATCACGTCATCACGTCATCACGTCCCGTAGCCATCATGTCATCACGTCATCACGTCCCGCAGCCATCATGTCATCACGTCCCGTAGCCATCATGTCATCACGTCCCGTAGCCATCATGTCATCACGTCCCGCAGCCATCACGTCATCACGTCCCGTAGCCATCATGTCATCACGTCCCGTAGCCATCACGTCATCACGTCCCGTAGTCATCATGTCATCACGTCCCGTAGCCATCATGTCATCACGTCCCGCAGCCATCACGTCATCACGTCCCGTAGCCATCACGTCATCACGTCCCGTAGCCATCACGTCATCACGTCCCGTAGCCATCATGTCATCACATCATCACGTCATCACGTCCCGTAGCCATCATGTCATCACGTCATCACGTCCCGCAGCCATCATGTCACCACGTCCCGCAGCCATCATGTCACCACGTCATCACGTCCCGCAGCCATCATGTCATCACGTCCCGCAGCCATCATGTCATCACGTCCCGTAGCCATCACGTCATCACGTCCCGTAGCCATCACGTCATCACGTCATCACGTCCCGTAGCCATCATGTCATCACGTCCCGTAGCCATCATGTCATCACGTCCCGTAGCCATCATGTCATCACGTCATCACGTCCCGTAGCCATCATGTCATCACGTCATCACGTCCCGTAGCCATCATGTCATCACGTCCCGTAGCCATCATGTCATCACGTCCCGTAGCCATCATGTCATCACGTCCCGTAGCCATCATGTCATCACGTCCCGTAGCCATCACGTCATCACGTCCCGTAGCCATCATGTCATCACGTCCCGTAGCCATCACGTCATCACGTCCCGTAGCCATCATGTCATCACGTCCCGTAGCCATCATGTCATCACGTCCCGTAGCCATCATGTCATCACGTCCCGTAGCCATCACGTCATCACGTCCCGTAGCCATCATGTCATCACGTCCCGTAGCCATCACGTCATCACGTCCCGTAGCCATCATGTCATCACGTCCCGCAGCCATCATGTCATCACGTCATCACGTCCCGTAGCCATCATGTCATCACGTCCCGCAGCCATCATGTCATCACGTCATCACGTCCCGCAGCCATCATGTCATCACGTCATCACGTCCCGCAGCCATCATGTCATCACGTCATCACGTCCCGTAGCCATCATGTCATCACGTCCCGCAGCCATCATGTCATCACGTCATCACGTCCCGCAGCCATCATGTCATCACGTCATCACGTCCCGTAGCCATCACGTCATCACGTCCCGCAGCCATCATGTCATCACGTCCCGTAGCCATCATGTCATCACGTCCCGTAGCCATCATGTCATCACGTCCCGCAGCCATCACGTCATCACGTCCCGTAGCCATCATGTCATCACGTCCCGTAGCCATCATGTCATCACGTCATCACGTCCCGTAGCCATCACGTCATCACGTCCCGTAGCCATCATGTCATCACGTCACCACGTCCCGTAGCCATCATGTCATCACGTCACCACGTCCCGTAGCCATCATGTCACCACGTCCCGTAGCCATCATGTCATCACGTCCCGCAGCCATCATGTCATCACGTCCCGTAGCCATCATGTCATCACGTCCCGCAGCCATCATGTCATCACGTCCCGCAGCCATCATGTCATCACGTCATCACGTCCCGCAGCCATCATGTCATCACGTCCCGTAGCCATCATGTCATCACGTCCCGCAGCCATCATGTCATCACGTCACCACGTCCCGTAGCCATCATGTCATCACGTCCCGCAGCCATCATGTCATCATGTCATCACGTCATCACGTCCCGTAGCCATCATGTCATCACGTCCCGCAGCCATCATGTCATCACGTCCCGTAGCCATCATGTCATCACGTCATCACGTCCCGCAGCCATCATGTCATCACGTCCCGCAGCCATCATGTCATCACGTCACCACGTCCCGTAGCCATCATGTCATCACGTCCCGCAGCCATCATGTCATCACGTCCCGCAGCCATCATGTCATCACGTCATCACGTCCCGCAGCCATCATGTCATCACGTCCCGCAGCCATCATGTCATCACGTCATCACGTCCCGCAGCCATCATGTCATCACGTCATCACGTCCCGCAGCCATCATGTCATCACGTCATCACGTCCCGCAGCCATCATGTCATCACGTCATCACGTCCCGCAGCCATCATGTCATCACGTCCCGCAGCCATCATGTCATCACGTCACCACGTCCCGTAGCCATCACGTCACCACGTCCCGTAGCCATCATGTCATCACGTCCCGTAGCCATCATGTCATCACGTCACCACGTCCCGTAGCCATCATGTCATCACGTCATCACGTCCCGTAGCCATCATGTCATCACGTCATCACGTCCCGTAGCCATCATGTCATCACGTCCCGTAGCCATCATGTCATCACGTCCCGTAGCCATCATGTCATCACGTCACCACGTCCCGTAGCCATCATGTCATCACGTCACCACGTCCCGTAGCCATCATGTCATCACGTCATCACGTCCCGTAGCCATCATGTCATCATGTCACCACGTCCCGTAGCCATCATGTCATCACGTCATCACGTCCCGTAGCCATCATGTCATCATGTCATCACGTCCCGTAGCCATCATGTCATCATGTCATCACGTCCCGCAGCCATCATGTCATCATGTCATCACGTCCCGTAGCCATCATGTCATCATGTCCCGTAGTCATCATGTCATCACGTCCCGTAGCCATCATGTCATCACGTCCCGTAGCCATCATGTCATCACGTCCCGTAGCCATCACGTCATCACGTCCCGTAGCCATCACGTCATCACGTCCCGTAGCCATCACGTCATCACGTCCCGTAGCCATCACGTCATCACGTCCCGCAGCCATCATGTCATCACGTCCCGTAGCCATCATGTCATCACGTCCCGTAGCCATCATGTCATCACGTCATCACGTCCCGCAGCCATCACGTCATCACGTCCCGCAGCCATCATGTCATCACGTCCCGTAGCCATCATGTCATCACGTCCCGTAGCCATCATGTCATCACGTCATCACGTCCCGTAGCCATCACGTCATCACGTCCCGTAGCCATCATGTCATCACGTCCCGTAGCCATCACGTCATCACGTCCCGTAGCCATCACGTCATCACGTCCCGCAGCCATCATGTCATCACGTCCCGTAGCCATCATGTCATCACGTCATCACGTCCCGTAGCCATCATGTCATCACGTCATCACGTCCCGTAGCCATCATGTCATCACGTCCCGCAGCCATCATGTCATCACGTCCCGTAGCCATCATGTCATCACGTCCCGTAGCCATCACGTCATCACGTCCCGCAGCCATCATGTCATCACGTCCCGTAGCCATCATGTCATCACGTCCCGTAGCCATCATGTCATCACGTCCCGTAGCCATCATGTCATCACGTCCCGTAGCCATCATGTCATCACGTCATCACGTCCCGTAGCCATCACGTCATCACGTCCCGTAGCCATCATGTCATCACGTCATCACGTCCCGCAGCCATCACGTCATCACGTCCCGTAGCCATCATGTCATCACGTCATCACGTCCCATAGCCATCACGTCATCACGTCCCGTAGCCATCATGTCATCACGTCCCGCAGCCATCATGTCATCACGTCCCGTAGCCATCATGTCATCACGTCATCACGTCCCGTAGCCATCATGTCATCACGTCCCGTAGCCATCATGTCATCACGTCCCGTAGCCATCATGTCATCACGTCATCACGTCATCACGTCATCACGTCCCGTAGCCATCATGTCATCACGTCCCGTAGCCATCATGTCATCACGTCCCGTAGCCATCACGTCATCACGTCATCACGTCCCGTAGCCATCATGTCATCACGTCCCGTAGCCATCATGTCATCACGTCATCACGTCCCGCAGCCATCACGTCATCACGTCCCGTAGCCATCATGTCATCACGTCATCACGTCCCGTAGCCATCACGTCATCACGTCCCGTAGCCATCATGTCATCACGTCCCGCAGCCATCATGTCATCACGTCCCGTAGCCATCATGTCATCACGTCATCACGTCCCGTAGCCATCATGTCATCACGTCCCGTAGCCATCATGTCATCACGTCATCACGTCCCGTAGCCATCATGTCATCACGTCCCGTAGCCATCACGTCATCACGTCCCGTAGCCATCATGTCATCACGTCATCACGTCCCGTAGCCATCATGTCATCACGTCCCGTAGCCATCATGTCATCACGTCCCGTAGCCATCACGTCATCACGTCCCGTAGCCATCATGTCATCACGTCATCACGTCCCGTAGCCATCATGTCATCACGTCCCGTAGCCATCACGTCATCACGTCCCGTAGCCATCATGTCATCACGTCATCACGTCCCGCAGCCATCATGTCATCACGTCCCGTAGCCATCACGTCATCACGTCCCGTAGCCATCACGTCATCACGTCCCGTAGCCATCATGTCATCATGTCATCACGTCCCGTAGCCATCATGTCATCATGTCATCACGTCCCGTAGCCATCATGTCATCATGTCATCACGTCCCGCAGCCATCATGTCATCATGTCACCACGTCCCGTAGCCATCATGTCATCACGTCATCACGTCCCGCAGCCATCATGTCATCACGTCCCGTAGCCATCATGTCATCACGTCCCGTAGCCATCATGTCATCACGTCATCACGTCCCGCAGCCATCATGTCATCACGTCCCGCAGCCATCATGTCATCACGTCCCGTAGCCATCATGTCATCACGTCCCGTAGCCATCATGTCATCACGTCATCACGTCCCGTAGCCATCACGTCATCACGTCCCGTAGCCATCATGTCATCACGTCCCGTAGCCATCACGTCATCACGTCCCGTAGCCATCACGTCATCACGTCCCGCAGCCATCATGTCATCACGTCCCGTAGCCATCATGTCATCACGTCATCACGTCCCGTAGCCATCATGTCATCACGTCATCACGTCCCGTAGCCATCATGTCATCACGTCCCGCAGCCATCATGTCATCACGTCCCGTAGCCATCATGTCATCACGTCCCGTAGCCATCACGTCATCACGTCCCGCAGCCATCATGTCATCACGTCCCGTAGCCATCATGTCATCACGTCCCGTAGCCATCATGTCATCACGTCCCGTAGCCATCATGTCATCACGTCCCGTAGCCATCATGTCATCACGTCATCACGTCCCGTAGCCATCACGTCATCACGTCCCGTAGCCATCATGTCATCACGTCATCACGTCCCGCAGCCATCACGTCATCACGTCCCGTAGCCATCATGTCATCACGTCCCGTAGCCATCACGTCATCACGTCCCGTAGCCATCATGTCATCACGTCCCGCAGCCATCATGTCATCACGTCCCGTAGCCATCATGTCATCACGTCATCACGTCCCGTAGCCATCATGTCATCACGTCCCGTAGCCATCATGTCATCACGTCCCGTAGCCATCATGTCATCACGTCATCACGTCCCGCAGCCATCACGTCATCACGTCCCGTAGCCATCATGTCATCACGTCATCACGTCCCGTAGCCATCATGTCATCACGTCATCACGTCCCGCAGCCATCACGTCATCACGTCCCGTAGCCATCATGTCATCACGTCATCACGTCCCGTAGCCATCACGTCATCACGTCCCGTAGCCATCATGTCATCACGTCCCGCAGCCATCATGTCATCACGTCCCGTAGCCATCATGTCATCACGTCATCACGTCCCGTAGCCATCATGTCATCACGTCCCGTAGCCATCATGTCATCACGTCCCGTAGCCATCATGTCATCACGTCATCACGTCCCGTAGCCATCATGTCATCACGTCCCGTAGCCATCATGTCATCACGTCCCGCAGCCATCATGTCATCACGTCCCGTAGCCATCATGTCATCACGTCATCACGTCCCGTAGCCATCATGTCATCACGTCCCGTAGCCATCATGTCATCACGTCCCGTAGCCATCATGTCATCACGTCATCACGTCCCGTAGCCATCATGTCATCACGTCCCGCAGCCATCATGTCATCACGTCCCGTAGCCATCATGTCATCACGTCATCACGTCCCGTAGCCATCATGTCATCACGTCCCGTAGCCATCATGTCATCACGTCCCGTAGCCATCATGTCATCACGTCATCACGTCCCGTAGCCATCACGTCATCACGTCCCGTAGCCATCATGTCATCACGTCATCACGTCCCGTAGCCATCATGTCATCACGTCCCGTAGCCATCATGTCATCACGTCCCGTAGCCATCACGTCATCACGTCCCGCAGCCATCATGTCATCACGTCCCGTAGCCATCACGTCATCACGTCCCGTAGCCATCACGTCATCACGTCCCGTAGCCATCATGTCATCATGTCATCACGTCCCGTAGCCATCATGTCATCATGTCATCACGTCCCGTAGCCATCATGTCATCATGTCATCACGTCCCGTAGCCATCATGTCATCATGTCATCACGTCCCGCAGCCATCATGTCATCATGTCACCACGTCCCGTAGCCATCATGTCATCACGTCATCACGTCCCGTAGCCATCATGTCATCATGTCACCACGTCCCGTAGCCATCATGTCATCACGTCATCACGTCCCGCAGCCATCATGTCATCATGTCATCACGTCCCGCAGCCATCATGTCATCATGTCACCACGTCCCGTAGCCATCACGTCATCACGTCATCACGTCCCGTAGCCATCATGTCATCATGTCATCACGTCCCGTAGCCATCATGTCATCATGTCATCACGTCCCGTAGCCATCATGTCATCACGTCATCACGTCCCGTAGCCATCATGTCATCACGTCATCACGTCCCGTAGCCATCATGTCATCATGTCACCACGTCCCGAAGCCATCATGTCATCACGTCATCACGTCCCGTAGCCATCATGTCATCATGTCATCACGTCCCGTAGCCATCATGTCATCATGTCATCACGTCCCGTAGCCATCATGTCATCATGTCATCACGTCCCGTAGCCATCATGTCATCATGTCATCACGTCCCGTAGCCATCATGTCATCATGTCATCACGTCCCGCAGCCATCATGTCATCATGTCATCACGTCCCGTAGCCATCATGTCATCATGTCATCACGTCCCGTAGCCATCATGTCATCATGTCATCACGTCCCGTAGCCATCATGTCATCATGTCATCACGTCCCGTAGCCATCATGTCATCATGTCATCACGTCCCGTAGCCATCATGTCATCACGTCATCACGTCCCGTAGCCATCACGTCATCACGTCCCGTAGCCATCACGTCATCACGTCATCACGTCCCGTAGCCATCATGTCATCACGTCATCACGTCCCGCAGCCATCATGTCATCACGTCCCGCAGCCATCATGTCACCACGTCCCGTAGCCATCATGTCATCACGTCATCACGTCCCGTAGCCATCATGTCATCACGTCATCACGTCATCACGTCCCGTAGCCATCACGTCATCACGTCATCACGTCATCACGTCCCGTAGCCATCATGTCATCACGTCATCACGTCATCACGTCCCGTAGCCATCACGTCATCACGTCCCGTAGCCATCACGTCATCACGTCATCACGTCCCGTAGCCATCATGTCATCACGTCATCACGTCCCGTAGCCATCATGTCATCACGTCATCACGTCCCGTAGCCATCATGTCATCACGTCATCACGTCCCGTAGCCATCATGTCATCACGTCATCACGTCCCGTAGCCATCATGTCATCACGTCATCACGTCCCGCAGCCATCATGTCATCACGTCCCGTAGCCATCATGTCATCACGTCATCACGTCCCGCAGCCATCATGTCATCACGTCATCACGTCCCGTAGCCATCATGTCATCACGTCATCACGTCCCGCAGCCATCACGTCATCACGTCCCGTAGCCATCACGTCATCACGTCCCGTAGCCATCATGTCATCATGTCATCACGTCCCGTAGCCATCATGTCATCACGTCATCACGTCATCACGTCCCGTAGCCATCACGTCATCACGTCCCGTAGCCATCACGTCATCACGTCATCACGTCCCGTAGCCATCATGTCATCACGTCCCGTAGCCATCATGTCATCACGTCATCACGTCATCACGTCATCACGTCCCGTAGCCATCATGTCATCACGTCATCACGTCCCGTAGCCATCATGTCATCACGTCATCACGTCCCGTAGCCATCATGTCATCACGTCCCGTAGCCATCATGTCATCACGTCCCGTAGCCATCATGTCATCACGTCCCGTAGCCATCATGTCATCACGTCCCGTAGCCATCATGTCACCACGTCCCGTAGCCATCACGTCATCACGTCCCGTAGCCATCATGTCATCACGTCCCGTAGCCATCACGTCATCACGTCCCGTAGCCATCATGTCATCACGTCCCGTAGCCATCATGTCATCACGTCCCGTAGCCATCATGTCATCACGTCCCGTAGCCATCACGTCATCACGTCCCGTAGCCATCATGTCATCACGTCCCGTAGCCATCATGTCATCACGTCCCGTAGCCATCACGTCATCACGTCCCGTAGCCATCACGTCATCACGTCCCGTAGCCATCACGTCATCACGTCCCGTAGCCATCACGTCATCACGTCCCGTAGCCATCACGTCATCACGTCCCGTAGCCATCATGTCATCACGTCCCGTAGCCATCACGTCATCACGTCCCGTAGCCATCATGTCATCACGTCCCGTAGCCATCACGTCATCACGTCCCGTAGCCATCACGTCATCACGTCCCGTAGCCATCACGTCATCACGTCCCGTAGCCATCATGTCATCATGTCCCGTAGCCATCATGTCATCACGTCCCGTAGCCATCATGTCATCACGTCCCGTAGCCATCATGTCACCACGTCCCGTAGCCATCACGTCATCACGTCCCGTAGCCATCACGTCATCACGTCCCGTAGCCATCACGTCATCACGTCCCGTAGCCATCATGTCATCACGTCCCGTAGCCATCACGTCATCACGTCCCGTAGCCATCATGTCATCACGTCCCGTAGCCATCATGTCATCACGTCCCGTAGCCATCACGTCATCACGTCCCGTAGCCATCACGTCATCACGTCCCGTAGCCATCACGTCATCACGTCCCGTAGCCATCACGTCATCACGTCCCGTAGCCATCACGTCATCACGTCCCGTAGCCATCATGTCATCACGTCCCGTAGCCATCATGTCATCACGTCCCGTAGCCATCACGTCATCACGTCCCGTAGCCATCACGTCATCACGTCCCGTAGCCATCACGTCATCACGTCCCGTAGCCATCACGTCATCACGTCCCGTAGCCATCATGTCATCATGTCCCGTAGCCATCATGTCATCACGTCATCACGTCCCGTAGCCATCACGTCATCACGTCATCACGTCATCACGTCATCACGTCATCACGTCCCGTAGCCATCATGTCATCACGTCATCACGTCCCGTAGCCATCATGTCATCACGTCCCGTAGCCATCACGTCATCACGTCCCCGTAGCCATCATGTCATCACGTCCCGTAGCCATCATGTCATCACGTCCCGTAGCCATCACGTCATCACGTCCCGTAGCCATCATGTCATCACGTCATCACGTCCCGTAGCCATCACGTCATCACGTCCCGTAGCCATCATGTCATCACGTCCCGTAGCCATCACGTCATCACGTCCCGCAGCCATCACGTCATCACGTCCCGTAGCCATCATGTCATCACGTCATCACGTCCCCGTAGCCATCATGTCATCACGTCATCACGTCCCCGTAGCCATCATGTCATCACGTCATCACGTCCCGTAGCCATCACGTCATCACGTCCCGTAGCCATCACGTCATCACGTCCCGTAGCCATCATGTCATCACGTCATCACGTCCCCGTAGCCATCATGTCATCACGTCATCACGTCCCCGTAGCCATCACGTCATCACGTCCCGTAGCCATCATGTCATCACGTCCCGTAGCCATCATGTCATCACGTCCCGTAGCCATCACGTCATCACGTCCCGTAGCCATCATGTCATCACGTCATCACGTCCCCGTAGCCATCATGTCATCACGTCCCCGTAGCCATCATGTCATCACGTCATCACGTCCCGCAGCCATCACGTCATCACGTCCCGTAGCCATCATGTCATCACGTCATCACGTCCCCGTAGCCATCATGTCATCACGTCATCACGTCCCGTAGCCATCATGTCATCACGTCCCGTAGCCATCATGTCATCACGTCCCGTAGCCATCACGTCATCACGTCCCGTAGCCATCATGTCATCACGTCCCGTAGCCATCACGTCATCACGTCCCGTAGCCATCATGTCATCACGTCCCATAGCCATCACGTCATCACGTCCCGTAGCCATCACGTCATCACGTCCCGTAGCCATCATGTCATCACGTCCCGTAGCCATCACGTCATCACGTCATCACGTCCCGTAGCCATCATGTCATCACGTCCCGTAGCCATCATGTCATCACGTCCCGTAGCCATCACGTCATCACGTCCCGTAGCCATCATGTCATCACGTCCCGTAGCCATCATGTCATCACGTCCCGTAGCCATCATGTCATCATGCCATCACGTCATCACGTCCCGTAGCCATCATGTCATCACGTCCCGTAGCCATCATGTCATCATGTCATCACGTCCCGTAGCCATCATGTCATCACGTCCCGTAGCCATCACGTCATCACGTCCCGTAGCAATCACGTCATCACGTCCCGTAGCCATCATGTCATCACGTCCCGTAGCCATCATGTCATCACGTCATCACGTCCCGCAGCCATCATGTCATCACGTCATCACGTCCCGTAGCCATCATGTCATCACATCCCGTAGCCATCATGTCATCACGTCCCGTAGCCATCATGTCATCATGTCATCACGTCCCGTAGCCATCATGTCATCATGTCCCGTAGCCATCACGTCATCACGTCCCGTAGCCATCACGTCATCACGTCCCGTAGCCATCATGTCATCACGTCATCACGTCCCGTAGCCATCATGTCATCATGTCATCACGTCCCGTAGCCATCACGTCATCACGTCATCACGTCCCGTAGCCATCATGTCATCACGTCCCGTAGCCATCATGTCATCACGTCCCGTAGCCATCATGTCATCATGTCATCACGTCCCGTAGCCATCATGTCATCACGTCCCGTAGCCATCACGTCATCACGTCCCGTAGCCATCACGTCATCACGTCCCGTAGCCATCACGTCATCACGTCCCGTAGCCATCACGTCATCACGTCCCGTAGCCATCACGTCATCACGTCCCGTAGCCATCATGTCATCACGTCCCGTAGCCATCATGTCATCACGTCCCGTAGCCATCATGTCATCACGTCCCGTAGCCATCATGTCATCACGTCCCGTAGCCATCACGTCATCACGTCCCGTAGCCATCACGTCATCACGTCCCGCAGCCATCACGTCATCACGTCCCGTAGCCATCACGTCATCACGTCCCGTAGCCATCACGTCATCACGTCCCGTAGCCATCATGTCATCACGTCCCGCCGCCATCATGTCATCACGTCATCACGTCATCACGTCCCGTAGCCATCACGTCATCACGTCATCACGTCCCGTAGCCATCACGTCATCACGTCCCGTAGCCATCATGTCATCACGTCCCGTAGCCATCACGTCATCACGTCCCGTAGCCATCACGTCATCACGTCCCGTAGCCATCATGTCATCACGTCATCACGTCATCACGTCCCGTAGCCATCATGTCATCACGTCATCACGTCCCGTAGCCATCACGTCATCACGTCATCACGTCCCGTAGCCATCATGTCATCACGTCCCGTAGCCATCACGTCATCACGTCATCACGTCCCGTAGCCATCATGTCATCACGTCCCGTAGCCATCATGTCATCACGTCCCGCCGCCATCATGTCATCACGTCATCACGTCATCACGTCCCGTAGCCATCACGTCATCACGTCATCACGTCCCGTAGCCATCACGTCATCACGTCCCGTAGCCATCATGTCATCACGTCCCGTAGCCATCACGTCATCACGTCCCGTAGCCATCACGTCATCACGTCCCGTAGCCATCATGTCATCACGTCATCACGTCATCACGTCCCGTAGCCATCATGTCATCACGTCATCACGTCCCGTAGCCATCACGTCATCACGTCCCGTAGCCATCACGTCATCACGTCCCGTAGCCATCATGTCATCACGTCCCGTAGCCATCATGTCACCACGTCCCGTAGCCATCATGTCATCACGTCCCGTAGCCATCATGTCATCACGTCCCGTAGCCATCATGTCATCACGTCATCACGTCATCACGTCCCGTAGCCATCATGTCATCACGTCATCACGTCCCGTAGCCATCATGTCATCACGTCCCGTAGCCATCATGTCATCACGTCCCGTAGCCATCATGTCATCACGTCCCGTAGCCATCATGTCATCACGTCATCACGTCCCGTAGCCATCATGTCATCACGTCATCACGTCCCGTAGCCATCACGTCATCACGTCCCGTAGCCATCATGTCATCACGTCCCGTAGCCATCATGTCATCACGTCCCGTAGCCATCATGTCACCACGTCCCGTAGCCATCATGTCATCACGTCCCGTAGCCATCATGTCATCACGTCATCACGTCCCGTAGTCATCATGTCATCACGTCATCACGTCCCGTAGCCATCATGTCATCACGTCCCGTAGCCATCACGTCATCACGTCCCGTAGCCATCACGTCATCACGTCCCGTAGCCATCATGTCATCACGTCCCGTAGCCATCACGTCATCACGTCATCACGTCATCACGTCATCACGTCATCACGTCCCGTAGCCATCACGTCATCACGTCCCGTAGCCATCATGTCATCACGTCCCGTAGCCATCACGTCATCACGTCATCACGTCATCACGTCCCGTAGCCATCATGTCATCACGTCCCGTAGCCATCATGTCATCACGTCCCGTAGCCATCATGTCATCACGTCATCACGTCCCGTAGCCATCACGTCATCACGTCCCGTAGCCATCACGTCATCACGTCCCGTAGCCATCACGTCATCACGTCCCGTAGCCATCATGTCATCACGTCCCGTAGCCATCATGTCATCACGTCCCGTAGCCATCACGTCATCACGTCCCGTAGCCATCATGTCATCACGTCCCGCAGCCATCATGTCATCACGTCCCGTAGCCATCACGTAATAACGTCCCGTAGCCATCATGTCATCACGTCATCACGTCCCGTAGCCATCATGTCATCATGTCATCACGTCCCGTAGCCATCATGTCATCACGTCCCGTAGCCATCACGTCATCACGTCCCGTAGCCATCATGTCATCACGTCCCGTAGCCATCACGTAATAACGTCCCGTAGCCATCATGTCATCACGTCATCACGTCCCGTAGCCATCATGTCATCACGTCATCACGTCCCGTAGCCATCATGTCATCACGTCCCGTAGCCATCATGTCATCACGTCCCGTAGCCATCACGTCATCACGTCCCGTAGCCATCATGTCATCACGTCCCGCAGCCATCATGTCATCACGTCCCGTAGCCATCACGTAATAACGTCCCGTAGCCATCATGTCATCACGTCATCACGTCCCGTAGCCATCATGTCATCATGTCATCACGTCCCGTAGCCATCACGTCATCACGTCCCGTAGCCATCATGTCATCACGTCATCACGTCCCGTAGCCATCATGTCATCACGTCCCGTAGCCATCACGTCATCACGTCCCGTAGCCATCATGTCATCACGTCCCGTAGCCATCACGTCATCACGTCCCGTAGCCATCATGTCATCACGTCCCGTAGCCATCATGTCATCACGTCCCGTAGCCATCATGTCATCACGTCCCGTAGCCATCATGTCATCACGTCCCGTAGCCATCATGTCATCACGTCATCACGTCATCACGTCCCGTAGCCATCATGTCATCACGTCATCACGTCCCGTAGCCATCATGTCATCACGTCCCGTAGCCATCATGTCATCACGTCCCGTAGCCATCATGTCATCACGTCCCGTAGCCATCATGTCATCACGTCCCGTAGCCATCATGTCATCACGTCCCGCAGCCATCATGTCATCACGTCCCGTAGCCATCACGTCATCACGTCCCGTAGCCATCATGTCATCACGTCATCACGTCCCGTAGCCATCATGTCATCACGTCATCACGTCCCGTAGCCATCACGTCATCACGTCCCGTAGCCATCACGTCATCACGTCCCGTAGCCATCATGTCATCACGTCCCGTAGCCATCATGTCATCACGTCATCACGTCCCGTAGCCATCATGTCATCACGTCCCGTAGCCATCATGTCATCACGTCCCGTAGCCATCATGTCATCACGTCATCACGTCCCGTAGCCATCATGTCATCACGTCCCGTAGCCATCATGTCATCACGTCCCGTAGCCATCATGTCATCACGTCCCGTAGCCATCATGTCATCACGTCCCGTAGCCATCATGTCATCACGTCATCACGTCCCGTAGCCATCACGTCATCACGTCCCGTAGCCATCATGTCATCACGTCCCGTAGCCATCATGTCATCACGTCATCACGTCCCGTAGCCATCATGTCATCACGTCCCGTAGCCATCATGTCATCACGTCATCACGTCCCGTAGCCATCACGTCATCACGTCCCGCAGCCATCATGTCATCACGTCCCGTAGCCATCACGTCATCACGTCCCGTAGCCATCACGTCATCACGTCCCGTAGCCATCACGTCATCACGTCATCACGTCCCGTAGCCATCATGTCATCACGTCCCGTAGCCATCACGTCATCACGTCCCGTAGCCATCATGTCATCACGTCCCGTAGCCATCATGTCATCACGTCCCGTAGCCATCATGTCATCACGTCCCGTAGCCATCATGTCATCACGTCCCGTAGCCATCATGTCATCACGTCCCGTAGCCATCATGTCATCACGTCATCACGTCCCGTAGCCATCATGTCATCACGTCCCGTAGCCATCACGTCATCACGTCCCGTAGCCATCATGTCATCACGTCATCACGTCCCGTAGCCATCATGTCATCACGTCCCGTAGCCATCATGTCATCACGTCCCGTAGCCATCATGTCATCACGTCCCGTAGCCATCATGTCATCACGTCCCGTAGCCATCACGTCATCACGTCCCGTAGCCATCATGTCATCACGTCCCGTAGCCATCATGTCATCACGTCCCGTAGCCATCACGTCATCACGTCCCGTAGCCATCATGTCATCACGTCCCGTAGCCATCATGTCATCACGTCCCGTAGCCATCACGTCATCACGTCCCGTAGCCATCACGTCATCACGTCCCGTAGCCATCATGTCATCACGTCCCGTAGCCATCACGTCATCACGTCCCGTAGCCATCATGTCATCACGTCCCGTAGCCATCACGTCATCACGTCCCGTAGCCATCATGTCATCACGTCCCGTAGCCATCATGTCATCACGTCCCGTAGCCATCATGTCATCACGTCATCACGTCCCGTAGCCATCATGTCATCACGTCCCGTAGCCATCACGTCATCACGTCCCGTAGCCATCATGTCATCACGTCATCACGTCCCGTAGCCATCATGTCATCACGTCCCGTAGCCATCATGTCATCACGTCCCGTAGCCATCATGTCATCACGTCCCGTAGCCATCATGTCATCACGTCCCGTAGCCATCACGTCATCACGTCCCGTAGCCATCATGTCATCACGTCCCGTAGCCATCATGTCATCACGTCATCACGTCCCGTAGCCATCATGTCATCACGTCCCGTAGCCATCACGTCATCACGTCCCGTAGCCATCACGTCATCACGTCCCGTAGCCATCACGTCATCACGTCCCGTAGCCATCACGCCATCACGTCCCGTAGCCATCATGTCATCACGTCCCGTAGCCATCATGTCATCACGTCATCACGTCCCGTAGCCATCATGTCATCACGTCCCGTAGCCATCATGTCATCACGTCCCGTAGCCATCATGTCATCACGTCCCGTAGCCATCATGTCATCACGTCCCGTAGCCATCACGTCATCACGTCCCGTAGCCATCATGTCATCACGTCCCGTAGCCATCACGTCATCACGTCCCGTAGCCATCATGTCATCACGTCATCACGTCCCGTAGCCATCATGTCATCACGTCCCGTAGCCATCATGTCATCACGTCATCACGTCCCGTAGCCATCATGTCATCACGTCCCGTAGCCATCATGTCATCACGTCCCGTAGCCATCATGTCATCACGTCATCACGTCCCGTAGCCATCATGTCATCACGTCCCGTAGCCATCATGTCATCACGTCCCGTAGCCATCACGTCATCACGTCCCGTAGCCATCATGTCATCATGTCATCACGTCCCGTAGCCATCATGTCATCACGTCCCGTAGCCATCATGTCATCACGTCCCGTAGCCATCACGTCATCACGTCCCGTAGCCATCATGTCATCACGTCCCGTAGCCATCATGTCATCACGTCATCACGTCCCGTAGCCATCACGTCATCACGTCCCGTAGCCATCATGTCATCACGTCCCGTAGCCATCATGTCATCACGTCATCACGTCCCGTAGCCATCATGTCATCACGTCATCACGTCCCGCAGCCATCACGTCATCACGTCCCGTAGCCATCATGTCATCACGTCCCGTAGCCATCACGTCATCACGTCATCACGTCCCGTAGCCATCATGTCATCACGTCATCACGTCCCGTAGCCATCATGTCATCACGTCATCACGTCCCGTAGCCATCATGTCATCACGTCATCACGTCCCGTAGCCATCATGTCATCACGTCCCGTAGCCATCACGTCATCACGTCCCGTAGCCATCATGTCATCACGTCCCGTAGCCATCACGTCATCACGTCCCGTAGCCATCATGTCATCACGTCCCGTAGCCATCATGTCATCACGTCATCACGTCCCGTAGCCATCATGTCATCACGTCCCGTAGCCATCATGTCATCACGTCATCACGTCCCGTAGCCATCACGTCATCACGTCATCACGTCCCGTAGCCATCACGTCATCACGTCCCGCAGCCATCACGTCATCACGTCCCGTAGCCATCATGTCATCACGTCCCGTAGCCATCACGTCATCACGTCCCGTAGCCATCATGTCATCACGTCCCGTAGCCATCATGTCATCACGTCCCGTAGCCATCATGTCATCACGTCATCACGTCCCGTAGCCATCACGTCATCACGTCCCGTAGCCATCATGTCATCACGTCATCACGTCCCGTAGCCATCATGTCATCACGTCATCACGTCCCGTAGCCATCATGTCATCACGTCCCGTAGCCATCATGTCATCACGTCATCACGTCCCGTAGCCATCATGTCATCACGTCCCGTAGCCATCACGTCATCACGTCCCGTAGCCATCATGTCATCACGTCATCACGTCCCGTAGCCATCATGTCATCACGTCCCGTAGCCATCATGTCATCATGTCCCGTAGCCATCACGTCATCACGTCATCACGTCCCGTAGCCATCACGTCATCACGTCATCACGTCCCGTAGCCATCACGTCATCACGTCATCACGTCCCGTAGCCATCACGTCATCACGTCATCACGTCCCGTAGCCATCACGTCATCACGTCCCGCAGCCATCACGTCATCACGTCCCGCAGCCATCACGTCATCACGTCCCGTAGCCATCACGTCATCACGTCCCGTAGCCATCATGTCATCACGTCCCGTAGCCATCATGTCATCACGTCCCGTAGCCATCACGTCATCACGTCCCGTAGCCATCACGTCATCACGTCCCGTAGCCATCATGTCATCACGTCCCGTAGCCATCATGTCATCACGTCCCGTAGCCATCATGTCATCACGTCCCGTAGCCATCATGTCATCACGTCATCACGTCCCGCAGCCATCACGTCATCACGTCCCGTAGCCATCACGTCATCACGTCCCGTAGCCATCACGTCATCACGTCATCACGTCCCGTAGCCATCACGTCATCACGTCATCACGTCCCGCAGCCATCACGTCCCGTAGCCATCACGTCATCACGTCCCGTAGCCATCACGCCATCACGTCCCGTAGCCATCATGTCATCACGTCATCACGTCCCGCAGCCATCACGTCATCACGTCCCGTAGCCATCACGTCATCACGTCCCGTAGCCATCACGTCATCACGTCCCGTAGCCATCATGTCATCACGTCATCACGTCCCGTAGCCATCATGTCATCACGTCATCACGTCCCGTAGCCATCATGTCATCACGTCCCGCAGCCATCACGTCATCACGTCCCGCAGCCATCACGTCATCACGTCCCGTAGCCATCACGTCATCACGTCCCGTAGCCATCACGTCATCACGTCCCGTAGCCATCACGTCATCACGTCCCGTAGCCATCACGTCATCACGTCCCGTAGCCATCACGTCATCACGTCCCGTAGCCATCACGTCATCACGTCCCGTAGCCATCACGTCATCACGTCATCACGTCATCACGTCCCGTAGCCATCATGTCATCACGTCATCACGTCCCGTAGCCATCACGTCATCACGTCCCGTAGCCATCACGTCATCACGTCCCGTAGCCATCACGTCATCACGTCCCGCAGCCATCACGTCATCACGTCCCGTAGCCATCACGTCATCACGTCCCGTAGCCATCATGTCATCACGTCCCGTAGCCATCACGTCATCACGTCCCGTAGCCATCACGTCATCACGTCCCGTAGCCATCACGTCATCACGTCCCGTAGCCATCACGTCATCACGTCCCGTAGCCATCACGTCATCACGTCCCGTAGCCATCACGTCATCACGTCCCGCAGCCATCACGTCATCACGTCCCGTAGCCATCACGTCATCACGTCCCGTAGCCATCACGTCATCACGTCCCGTAGCCATCACGTCATCACGTCCCGTAGCCATCACGTCATCACGTCCCGTAGCCATCACGTCATCACGTCCCGTAGCCATCACGTCATCACGTCCCGTAGCCATCACGTCATCACGTCCCGTAGCCATCACGTCATCACGTCCCATAGTCATCATGTCATCACGTCATCACGTCATCACGTCCCGCAGCCATCACGTCATCACGTCCCGTAGCCATCACGTCATCACGTCCCGCAGCCATCACGTCATCACGTCCCGTAGCCATCACGTCATCACGTCCCGTAGCCATCACGTCATCACGTCCCGTAGCCATCACGTCATCACGTCCCGTAGCCATCACGTCATCACGTCCCGTAGCCATCACGTCATCACGTCCCGTAGCCATCATGTCATCACGTCCCGTAGCCATCATGTCATCACGTCATCACGTCATCACGTCCCGTAGCCATCACGTCATCACGTCCCGTAGCCATCATGTCATCACGTCATCACGTCCCGTAGCCATCATGTCATCACGTCATCACGTCCCGTAGCCATCATGTCATCACGTCCCGTAGCCATCATGTCATCACGTCATCACGTCATCACGTCCCGCAGCCATCACGTCATCACGTCCCGTAGCCATCACGTCATCACGTCCCGTAGCCATCACGTCATCACGTCCCGTAGCCATCACGTCATCACGTCCCGTAGCCATCATGTCATCACGTCATCACGTCCCGCAGCCATCACGTCATCACGTCCCGTAGCCATCACGTCATCACGTCCCGTAGCCATCACGTCATCACGTCCCGTAGCCATCACGTCATCACGTCCCGTAGCCATCACGTCATCACGTCCCGTAGCCATCACGTCATCACGTCCCGTAGCCATCACGTCATCACGTCCCGTAGCCATCATGTCATCACGTCCCGTAGCCATCATGTCATCACGTCCCGTAGCCATCACGTCATCACGTCCCGTAGCCATCACGTCATCACGTCATCACGTCCCGTAGCCATCACGTCATCACGTCCCGCAGGCATCACGTCATCACGTCCCGTAGCCATCACGTCATCACGTCCCGTAGCCATCACGTCATCACGTCATCACGTCCCGTAGCCATCACGTCATCACGTCCCGCAGCCATCACGTCATCACGTCCCGTAGCCATCATGTCATCACGTCATCACGTCCCGTAGCCATCACGTCATCACGTCCCGTAGCCATCACCTCATCACGTCCCGTAGCCATCACGTCATCACGTCCCGTAGCCATCATGTCATCACGTCATCACGTCCCGTAGCCATCATGTCATCACGTCCCGTAGCCATCACGTCATCACGTCCCGTAGCCATCACGTCATCACGTCCCGCAGCCATCACGTCATCACGTCCCGCAGCCATCACGTCATCACGTCCCGCAGCCATCATGTCATCACGTCATCACGTCCCGTAGCCATCACGTCATCACGTCCCGTAGCCATCGCGTCATCACGTCCCGTAGCCATCGCGTCATCACGTCCCGTAGCCATCACGTCATCACGTCCCGTAGCCATCACGTCATCACGTCCCGTAGCCATCACGTCATCACGTCCCGTAGCCATCACGTCATCACGTCCCGTAGCCATCACGTCATCACGTCCCGTAGCCATCACGTCATCACGTCCCGTAGCCATCATGTCATCACGTCCCGTAGCCATCACGTCATCACGTCCCGTAGCCATCATGTCATCACGTCCCGTAGCCATCACGTCATCACGTCCCGTAGCCATCATGTCATCACGTCCCGCAGCCATCACGTCATCACGTCCCGTAGCCATCATGTCATCACGTCCCGTAGCCATCACGTCATCACGTCCCGTAGCCATCATGTCATCACGTCCCGTAGCCATCATGTCATCACGTCCCGTAGCCATCATGTCATCACGTCCCGTAGCCATCACGTCATCACGTCCCGTAGCCATCATGTCATCACGTCCCGCAGCCATCACGTCATCACGTCCCGTAGCCATCATGTCATCACGTCCCGTAGCCATCATGTCATCACGTCCCGTAGCCATCATGTCATCACGTCCCGTAGCCATCATGTCATCACGTCCCGTAGCCATCATGTCATCACGTCCCGTAGCCATCATGTCATCACGTCCCGTAGCCATCATGTCATCACGTCCCGTAGCCATCATGTCATCACGTCCCGTAGCCATCATGTCATCACGTCCCGTAGCCATCATGTCATCACGTCCCGTAGCCATCATCACGTCCCGTAGCCATCACGTCATCACGTCCCGTAGCCATCACGTCATCACGTCCCGTAGCCATCACGTCATCACGTCCCGTAGCCATCATGTCATCACGTCCCGTAGCCATCATGTCATCACGTCCCGTAGCCATCATGTCATCACGTCCCGTAGCCATCACGTCATCACGTCCCGTAGCCATCATGTCATCACGTCATCACGTCCCGTAGCCATCATGTCATCACGTCCCGTAGCCATCATGTCATCACGTCCCGTAGCCATCATGTCATCACGTCCCGTAGCCATCATGTCATCACGTCCCGTAGCCATCATGTCATCACGTCATCACGTCCCGTAGCCATCACGTCATCACGTCCCGTAGCCATCATGTCATCACGTCCCGTAGCCATCATGTCATCACGTCATCACGTCCCGTAGCCATCATGTCATCACGTCCCGTAGCCATCATGTCATCACGTCCCGTAGCCATCATGTCATCACGTCATCACGTCCCGTAGCCATCACGTCATCACGTCATCACGTCCCGTAGCCATCACGTCATCACGTCCCGTAGCGATCATGTCATCACGTCATCATGTCCCGTAGTCATCATGTCATCACGTCCCGTAGCCATCATGTCATCACGTCCCGCAGCCATCACGTCATCACGTCCCGTAGCCATCACGTCATCACGTCCCGTAGCCATCACGTCATCACGTCATCACGTCCCGTAGCCATCATGTCATCACGTCCCGTAGCCATCATCACGTCCCGTAGCCATCACGTCATCACGTCCCGTAGCCATCACGTCATCACGTCCCGTAGCCATCACGTCATCATGTCATCACGTCCCGTAGCCATCATGTCATCACGTCCCGTAGCCATCATGTCATCACGTCCCGTAGCCATCATGTCATCACGTCCCGTAGCCATCATGTCATCACGTCCCGTAGCCATCATGTCATCACGTCCCGTAGCCATCATGTCATCACGTCCCGTAGCCATCACGTCATCACGTCCCGTAGCCATCACGTCATCACGTCCCGTAGCCATCACGTCATCACGTCCCGTAGCCATCACGTCATCACGTCCCGTAGCCATCACGTCATCACGTCCCGTAGCCATCACGTCATCACGTCCCGTAGCCATCACGTCATCACGTCCCGTAGCCATCATGTCATCACGTCCCGTAGCCATCACGTCATCACGTCCCGTAGCCATCATGTCATCACGTCCCGTAGCCATCACGTCATCACGTCCCGTAGCCATCATGTCATCACGTCCCGCAGCCATCACGTCATCACGTCCCGTAGCCATCATGTCATCACGTCCCGTAGCCATCATGTCATCACGTCCCGTAGCCATCATGTCATCACGTCATCACGTCCCGTAGCCATCATGTCATCACGTCCCGTAGCCATCATCACGTCCCGTAGCCATCACGTCATCACGTCCCGTAGCCATCACGTCATCACGTCCCGTAGCCATCACGTCATCACGTCCCGTAGCCATCATGTCATCACGTCCCGTAGCCATCATGTCATCACGTCCCGTAGCCATCATGTCATCACGTCCCGTAGCCATCACGTCATCACGTCCCGTAGCCATCATGTCATCACGTCATCACGTCCCGTAGCCATCATGTCATCACGTCCCGTAGCCATCATGTCATCACGTCCCGTAGCCATCATGTCATCACGTCCCGTAGCCATCATGTCATCACGTCCCGTAGCCATCATGTCATCACGTCATCACGTCCCGTAGCCATCACGTCATCACGTCCCGTAGCCATCATGTCATCACGTCCCGTAGCCATCACGTCATCACGTCCCGTAGCCATCATGTCATCACGTCATCACGTCCCGTAGCCATCATGTCATCACGTCCCGTAGCCATCATGTCATCACGTCCCGTAGCCATCATGTCATCACGTCATCACGTCCCGTAGCCATCACGTCATCACGTCCCGTAGCCATCACGTCATCACGTCCCGTAGCCATCATGTCATCACGTCATCATGTCCCGTAGTCATCATGTCATCACGTCCCGTAGCCATCATGTCATCACGTCCCGCAGCCATCACGTCATCACGTCCCGTAGCCATCACGTCATCACGTCCCGTAGCCATCACGTCATCACGTCCCGTAGCCATCACGTCATCACGTCCCGTAGCCATCACGTCATCATGTCCCGTAGTCATCATGTCATCACGTCCCGTAGCCATCATGTCATCACGTCCCGCAGCCATCACGTCATCACGTCCCGTAGCCATCACGTCATCACGTCCCGTAGCCATCATGTCATCACGTCCCGTAGCCATCATGTCATCACGTCCCGTAGCCATCACGTCATCATGTCATCACGTCATCACGTCCCGTAGCCATCATGTCATCACGTCCCGTAGCCATCATCACGTCCCGTAGCCATCACGTCATCATGTCATCACGTCCCGTAGCCATCATGTCATCACGTCATCACGTCATCACGTCCCGTAGCCATCATGTCATCACGTCCCGTAGCCATCATCACGTCCCGTAGCCATCACGTCATCATGTCATCACGTCCCGTAGCCATCATGTCATCACGTCATCACGTCCCGTAGCCATCATGTCATCACGTCCCGTAGCCATCATCACGTCCCGTAGCCATCACGTCATCATGTCATCACGTCCCGTAGCCATCATGTCATCACGTCCCGTAGCCATCATGTCATCACGTCCCGTAGCCATCATGTCATCACGTCCCGTAGCCATCATGTCATCACGTCCCGTAGCCATCATGTCATCACGTCCCGTAGCCATCACGTCATCACGTCCCGTAGCCATCACGTCATCACGTCCCGTAGCCATCACGTCATCACGTCCCGTAGCCATCACGTCATCACGTCCCGTAGCCATCACGTCATCACGTCCCGTAGCCATCACGTCATCACGTCCCGTAGCCATCACGTCATCACGTCCCGTAGCCATCATGTCATCACGTCATCACGTCATCACGTCCCGTAGCCATCATGTCATCACGTCATCACGTCCCGTAGCCATCATGTCATCACGTCCCGTAGCCATCACGTCATCACGTCCCGTAGCCATCATGTCATCACGTCCCGTAGCCATCACGTCATCACGTCCCGTAGCCATCATGTCATCACGTCCCGTAGCCATCACGTCATCACGTCCCGTAGCCATCACGTCATCACGTCCCGTAGCCATCATGTCATCACGTCATCACGTCCCGTAGCCATCATGTCATCACGTCATCACGTCCCGTAGCCATCATGTCATCACGTCCCGTAGCCATCATGTCATCACGTCATCATGTCCCGTAGCCATCATGTCATCACGTCATCACGTCCCGTAGCCATCACGTCATCACGTCATCACGTCCCGTAGCCATCACGTCATCATGTCATCACGTCCCGTAGCCATCACGTCATCACGTCCCGTAGCCATCACGTCATCACGTCCCGTAGCCATCATGTCATCACGTCCCGCAGCCATCATGTCATCACGTCCCGCAGCCATCATGTCATCACGTCCCGTAGCCATCATGTCATCACGTCCCGTAGCCATCATGTCATCACGTCCCGTAGCCATCACGTCATCACGTCCCGTAGCCATCATGTCATCACGTCCCGTAGCCATCACGTCATCACGTCCCGTAGCCATCATGTCATCACGTCATCACGTCCCGTAGCCATCATGTCATCACGTCCCGTAGCCATCACGTCATCACGTCCCGCAGCCATCACGTCATCACGTCCCGCAGCCATCACGTCATCACGTCCCGCAGCCATCACGTCATCACGTCCCGCAGCCATCATGTCATCACGTCCCGTAGCCATCATGTCATCACGTCCCGTAGCCATCACGTCATCACGTCCCGTAGCCATCATGTCATCACGTCCCGTAGCCATCACGTCATCACGTCCCGCAGCCATCATGTCATCACGTCCCGTAGCCATCATGTCATCACGTCATCACGTCATCACGTCCCGCAGCCATCATGTCATCACGTCCCGTAGCCATCATGTCATCACGTCCCGTAGCCATCACGTCATCACGTCCCGTAGCCATCATGTCATCACGTCCCGCAGCCATCACGTCATCACGTCCCGCAGCCATCACGTCATCACGTCCCGTAGCCATCACGTCATCACGTCCCGTAGCCATCATGTCATCACGTCCCGTAGTCATCATGTCATCACGTCCCGTAGCCATCATGTCATCACGTCCCGTAGCCATCACGTCATCACGTCCCGTAGCCATCATGTCATCACGTCCCGTAGCCATCATGTCATCACGTCATCACGTCCCGTAGCCATCACGTCATCACGTCCCGTAGCCATCACGTCATCACGTCCCGTAGCCATCATGTCATCACGTCATCACGTCCCGTAGCCATCACGTCATCACGTCCCGTAGCCATCATGTCATCACGTCCCGTAGCCATCATGTCATCACGTCCCGTAGCCATCATGTCATCACGTCCCGTAGCCATCATGTCATCACGTCCCGTAGCCATCACGTCATCACGTCCCGTAGCCATCACGTCATCATGTCCCGTAGTCATCACGTCATTACGTCCCGTAGCCATCACGTCATCACGTCCCGTAGCCATCATGTCATCACGTCCCGTAGCCATCATGTCATCACGTCCCGTAGCCATCTTGTCATCACGTCCCGTAGCCATCACGTCATCACGTCCCGTAGCCATCACGTCATCACGTCATCACGTCCCGTAGCCATCACGTCATCACGTCCCGTAGCCATCACGTCATCACGTCCCGCAGCCATCACGTCATCACGTCCCGTAGCCATCACGTCATCACGTCCCGTAGCCATCATGTCATCACGTCCCGTAGCCATCACGTCATCACGTCCCGTAGCCATCACGTCATCACGTCCCGTAGCCATCACGTCATCACGTCCCGTAGCCATCACGTCATCACGTCCCGTAGCCATCACGTCATCACGTCCCGCAGCCATCACGTCATCACGTCCCGTAGCCATCACGTCATCACGTCCCGCAGCCATCACGTCATCACGTCCCGTAGCCATCACGTCATCACGTCCCGTAGCCATCATGTCATCACGTCCCGTAGCCATCACGTCATCACGTCCCGTAGCCATCATGTCATCACGTCCCGTAGCCATCATGTCATCACGTCCCGTAGCCATCATGTCATCACGTCCCGTAGCCATCACGTCATCACGTCCCGTAGCCATCACGTCATCACGTCCCGTAGCCATCATGTCATCACGTCCCGTAGCCATCATGTCATCACGTCCCGTAGCCATCACGTCATCACGTCCCGTAGCCATCATGTCATCACGTCCCGTAGCCATCATGTCATCACGTCATCACGTCCCGTAGCCATCATGTCATCACGTCCCGTAGCCATCATGTCATCACGTCCCGTAGCCATCATGTCATCACGTCCCGTAGTCATCACGTCATCACGTCCCGTAGCCATCACGTCATCACGTCCCGCAGCCATCACGTCATCACGTCCCGTAGCCATCACGTCATCACGTCCCGTAGCCATCATGTCATCACGTCCCGTAGCCATCATGTCATCACGTCCCGTAGCCATCATGTCATCACGTCCCGTAGCCATCATGTCATCACGTCCCGTAGCCATCACGTCATCACGTCCCGTAGCCATCATGTCATCACGTCATCACGTCATCACGTCCCGTAGCCATCATGTCATCACGTCCCGTAGCCATCACGTCATCACGTCCCGTAGCCATCATGTCATCACGTCCCGTAGCCATCACGTCATCACGTCCCGTAGCCATCATGTCATCACGTCCCGTAGCCATCATGTCATCACGTCCCGTAGCCATCATGTCATCACGTCATCACGTCCCGTAGCCATCATGTCATCACGTCCCGTAGCCATCATGTCATCACGTCCCGTAGCCATCATGTCATCACGTCATCACGTCCCGTAGCCATCATGTCATCACGTCATCACGTCCCGTAGCCATCATGTCATCACGTCATCACGTCCCGTAGCCATCATGTCATCACGTCCCGTAGCCATCATGTCATCATGTCATCACGTCCCGTAGCCATCACGTCATCACGTCCCGTAGCCATCATGTCATCACGTCATCACGTCCCGTAGCCATCATGTCATCACGTCCCGTAGCCATCATGTCATCACGTCCCGTAGCCATCATGTCATCACGTCATCACGTCCCGTAGCCATCATGTCATCACGTCCCGTAGCCATCATGTCATCACGTCCCGTAGCCATCATGTCATCACGTCCCGTAGCCATCACGTCATCACGTCCCGTAGCCATCATGTCATCACGTCATCACGTCCCGTAGCCATCACGTCATCACGTCCCGTAGCCATCACGTCATCACGTCCCGTAGCCATCACGTCATCACGTCCCGTAGCCATCACGTCATCACGTCCCGTAGCCATCACGCCATCACGTCCCGTAGCCATCATGTCATCACGTCATCACGTCCCGTAGCCATCATGTCATCACGTCATCACGTCCCGTAGCCATCATGTCATCACGTCATCACGTCCCGTAGCCATCATGTCATCACGTCATCACGTCCCGTAGCCATCATGTCATCACGTCCCGTAGCCATCATGTCATCACGTCCCGTAGCCATCATGTCATCACGTCCCGTAGCCATCATGTCATCACGTCCCGTAGCCATCACGTCATCACGTCCCGTAGCCATCATGTCATCACGTCCCGTAGCCATCATGTCATCACGTCCCGTAGCCATCACGTCATCACGTCCCGTAGCCATCATGTCATCACGTCATCACGTCCCGTAGCCATCATGTCATCACGTCCCGTAGCCATCATGTCATCACGTCATCACGTCCCGTAGCCATCATGTCATCACGTCCCGTAGCCATCATGTCATCACGTCCCGTAGCCATCATGTCATCACGTCCCGTAGCCATCATGTCATCACGTCCCGTAGCCATCATGTCATCACGTCCCGTAGCCATCATGTCATCACGTCCCGTAGCCATCATGTCATCACGTCCCGTAGCCATCACGTCATCACGTCCCGTAGCCATCATGTCATCACGTCCCGTAGCCATCATGTCATCACGTCATCACGTCCCGTAGCCATCACGTCATCACGTCCCGTAGCCATCATGTCATCACGTCCCGTAGCCATCACGTCATCACGTCATCACGTCCCGTAGCCATCATGTCATCACGTCATCACGTCCCGTAGCCATCATGTCATCACGTCATCACGTCCCGTAGCCATCATGTCATCACGTCATCACGTCCCGTAGCCATCATGTCATCACGTCATCACGTCCCGTAGCCATCACGTCATCACGTCCCGCAGCCATCACGTCATCACGTCCCGTAGCCATCATGTCATCACGTCCCGTAGCCATCACGTCATCACGTCATCACGTCCCGTAGCCATCATGTCATCACGTCATCACGTCCCGTAGCCATCATGTCATCACGTCATCACGTCCCGTAGCCATCATGTCATCACGTCCCGTAGCCATCACGTCATCACGTCCCGTAGCCATCATGTCATCACGTCCCGTAGCCATCATGTCATCACGTCCCGTAGCCATCATGTCATCACGTCATCACGTCCCGTAGCCATCATGTCATCACGTCCCGTAGCCATCACGTCATCACGTCCCGTAGCCATCATGTCATCACGTCATCACGTCCCGTAGCCATCATGTCATCACGTCCCGTAGCCATCATGTCATCACGTCCCGTAGCCATCATGTCATCACGTCATCACGTCCCGTAGCCATCATGTCATCACGTCCCGTAGCCATCATGTCATCACGTCCCGTAGCCATCATGTCATCACGTCCCGTAGCCATCACGTCATCACGTCCCGTAGCCATCACGTCATCACGTCCCGTAGCCATCACGCCATCACGTCCCGTAGCCATCATGTCATCACGTCCCGTAGCCATCATGTCATCACGTCATCACGTCCCGTAGCCATCATGTCATCACGTCATCACGTCCCGTAGCCATCATGTCATCACGTCATCACGTCCCGTAGCCATCATGTCATCACGTCATCACGTCCCGTAGCCATCATGTCATCACGTCCCGTAGCCATCATGTCATCACGTCCCGTAGCCATCACGTCATCACGTCCCGTA
>NC_136626.1:2467834-2706064 GCF_933228915.1 Telmatherina bonti | reverse complement strand
GGAACCTGGAGACTCGTCCACCAGGTCTGGAACCTGGAGACTCGTCCACCAGGTCTGGAACCTGGACGCTCGTCCACCAGGTCTGGAACCTGGACGCTCGGCCACCAGGTCTGGAACCTGGACGCTCGTCCACCAGGTCTGGAACCTGGAGACTCGTCCACCAGGTCTGGAACCTGGACGCTCGTCCACCAGGTCTGGAACCTGGACGCTCGTCCACCAGGTCTGGAACCTGGACGCTCGGCCACCAGGTCTGGAACCTGGACGCTCGTCCACCAGGTCTGGAACCTGGAGACTCGTCCACCAGGTCTGGAACCTGGAGACTCGGCCACCAGGTCTGGAACCTGGACGCTCGTCCACCAGGTCTGGAACCTGGACGCTCGTCCACCAGGTCTGGAACCTGGACGCTCGTCCACCAGGTCTGGAACCTGGACGCTCGTCCACCAGGTCTGGAACCTGGACGCTCGTCCACCAGGTCTGGAACCTGGACGCTCGTCCACCAGGTCTGGAACCTGGACGCTCGTCCACCAGGTCTGGAACCTGGACGCTCGTCCACCAGGTCTGGAACCTGGACGCTCGTCCACCAGGTCTGGAACCTGGAGACTCGGCCACCAGGTCTGGAACCTGGACCTCGGCCACCAGGTCTGGAACCTGGACGCTCGTCCACCAGGTCTGGAACCTGGACGCTCGGCCACCAGGTCTGGAACCTGGACGCTCGTCCACCAGGTCTGGAACCTGGACACTCGGCCACCAGGTCTGGAACCTGGACGCTCGTCCACCAGGTCTGGAACCTGGACGCTCGGCCACCAGGTCTGGAACCTGGACGCTCGTCCACCAGGTCTGGAACCTGGACGCTCATCCACCAGGTCTGGAACCTGGAGACTCGTCCACCAGGTCTGGAACCTGGACGCTCGTCCACCAGGTCTGGAACCTGGACGCTCGTCCACCAGGTCTGGAACCTGGACGCTCGTCCACCAGGTCTGGAACCTGGACGCTCATCCACCAGGTCTGGAACCTGGAGACTCGTCCACCAGGTCTGGAACCTGGAGACTCGTCCACCAGGTCTGGAACCTGGACGCTCGTCCACCAGGTCTGGAACCTGGACGCTCGGCCACCAGGTCTGGAACCTGGACGCTCGGCCACCAGGTCTGGAACCTGGACGCTCGTCCACCAGGTCTGGAACCTGGACGCTCGTCCACCAGGTCTGGAACCTGGACGCTCGGCCACCAGGTCTGGAACCTGGACGCTCGTCCACCAGGTCTGGAACCTGGACGCTCGGCCACCAGGTCTGGAACCTGGACGCTCGTCCACCAGGTCTGGAACCTGGACGCTCGGCCACCAGGTCTGGAACCTGGACGCTCGTCCACCAGGTCTGGAACCTGGACGCTCGTCCACCAGGTCTGGAACCTGGACGCTCGTCCACCAGGTCTGGAACCTGGACGCTCGGCCACCAGGTCTGGAACCTGGACGCTCGTCCACCAGGTCTGGAACCTGGACGCTCGGCCACCAGGTCTGGAACCTGGAAGCTCGTCCACCAGGTCTGGAACCTGGACGCTCGTCCACCAGGTCTGGAACCTGGACGCTCGTCCACCAGGTCTGGAACCTGGACGCTCGGCCACCAGGTCTGGAACCTGGACGCTCGGCCACCAGGTCTGGAACCTGGACGCTCGGCCACCAGGTCTGGAACCTGGACGCTCGTCCACCAGGTCTGGAACCTGGACGCTCGTCCACCAGGTCTGGAACCTGGACGCTCGGCCACCAGGTCTGGAACCTGGACGCTCGGCCACCAGGTCTGGAACCTGGACGCTCGGCCACCAGGTCTGGAACCTGGAGACTCGGCCACCAGGTCTGGAACCTGGACGCTCGGCCACCAGGTCTGGAACCTGGACGCTCGGCCACCAGGTCTGGAACCTGGAGACTCGGCCACCAGGTCTGGAACCTGGAGACTCGTCCACCAGGTCTGGAACCTGGAGACTCGTCCACCAGGTCTGGAACCTGGACGCTCGTCCACCAGGTCTGGAACCTGGACGCTCGGCCACCAGGTCTGGAACCTGGACGCTCGTCCACCAGGTCTGGAACCTGGAGACTCGTCCACCAGGTCTGGAACCTGGACGCTCGTCCACCAGGTCTGGAACCTGGACGCTCGTCCACCAGGTCTGGAACCTGGACGCTCGGCCACCAGGTCTGGAACCTGGACGCTCGTCCACCAGGTCTGGAACCTGGAGACTCGGCCACCAGGTCTGGAACCTGGAGACTCGGCCACCAGGTCTGGAACCTGGACGCTCGTCCACCAGGTCTGGAACCTGGACGCTCGTCCACCAGGTCTGGAACCTGGACGCTCGTCCACCAGGTCTGGAACCTGGACGCTCGTCCACCAGGTCTGGAACCTGGACGCTCGTCCACCAGGTCTGGAACCTGGACGCTCGTCCACCAGGTCTGGAACCTGGACGCTCGTCCACCAGGTCTGGAACCTGGACGCTCGTCCACCAGGTCTGGAACCTGGACGCTCGTCCACCAGGTCTGGAACCTGGACGCTCGTCCACCAGGTCTGGAACCTGGAGACTCGGCCACCAGGTCTGGAACCTGGACACTCGGCCACCAGGTCTGGAACCTGGACGCTCGTCCACCAGGTCTGGAACCTGGACGCTCGGCCACCAGGTCTGGAACCTGGACGCTCGTCCACCAGGTCTGGAACCTGGACGCTCGTCCACCAGGTCTGGAACCTGGAGACTCGGCCACCAGGTCTGGAACCTGGACACTCGGCCACCAGGTCTGGAACTTGGACGCTCGGCCACCAGGTCTGGAACCTGGAGACTCGGCCACCAGGTCTGGAACCTGGACACTCGGCCACCAGGTCTGGAACCTGGAGACTCATCCACCAGGTCTGGAACCTGGACGCTCGTCCACCAGGTCTGGAACCTGGACGCTCGTCCACCAGGTCTGGAACCTGGAGACTCGGCCACCAGGTCTGGAACCTGGACGCTCGTCCACCAGGTCTGGAACCTGGACGCTCGGCCACCAGGTCTGGAACCTGGAAGCTCGTCCACCAGGTCTGGAACCTGGACGCTCGTCCACCAGGTCTGGAACCTGGACGCTCGTCCACCAGGTCTGGAACCTGGACGCTCGGCCACCAGGTCTGGAACCTGGACGCTCGTCCACCAGGTCTGGAACCTGGACGCTCGGCCACCAGGTCTGGAACCTGGAAGCTCGTCCACCAGGTCTGGAACCTGGACGCTCGTCCACCAGGTCTGGAACCTGGACGCTCGGCCACCAGGTCTGGAACCTGGACGCTCGGCCACCAGGTCTGGAACCTGGACGCTCGGCCACCAGGTCTGGAACCTGGACGCTCGTCCACCAGGTCTGGAACCTGGACGCTCGTCCACCAGGTCTGGAACCTGGACGCTCGGCCACCAGGTCTGGAACCTGGACGCTCGGCCACCAGGTCTGGAACCTGGACGCTCGGCCACCAGGTCTGGAACCTGGACGCTCGGCCACCAGGTCTGGAACCTGGAGACTCGGCCACCAGGTCTGGAACCTGGACGCTCGTCCACCAGGTCTGGAACCTGGACGCTCGGCCACCAGGTCTGGAACCTGGAGACTCGGCCACCAGGTCTGGAACCTGGAGACTCGTCCACCAGGTCTGGAACCTGGAGACTCGTCCACCAGGTCTGGAACCTGGACGCTCGGCCACCAGGTCTGGAACCTGGAGACTCGTCCACCAGGTCTGGAACCTGGACGCTCGTCCACCAGGTCTGGAACCTGGACGCTCGGCCACCAGGTCTGGAACCTGGACGCTCGTCCACCAGGTCTGGAACCTGGAGACTCGTCCACCAGGTCTGGAACCTGGAGACTCGGCCACCAGGTCTGGAACCTGGACGCTCGTCCACCAGGTCTGGAACCTGGACGCTCGTCCACCAGGTCTGGAACCTGGACGCTCGTCCACCAGGTCTGGAACCTGGACGCTCGTCCACCAGGTCTGGAACCTGGACGCTCGTCCACCAGGTCTGGAACCTGGACGCTCGTCCACCAGGTCTGGAACCTGGACGCTCGTCCACCAGGTCTGGAACCTGGACGCTCGTCCACCAGGTCTGGAACCTGGAGACTCGGCCACCAGGTCTGGAACCTGGACACTCGGCCACCAGGTCTGGAACCTGGACGCTCGTCCACCAGGTCTGGAACCTGGACGCTCGGCCACCAGGTCTGGAACCTGGACGCTCGTCCACCAGGTCTGGAACCTGGACGCTCGTCCACCAGGTCTGGAACCTGGAGACTCGGCCACCAGGTCTGGAACCTGGACACTCGGCCACCAGGTCTGGAACTTGGACGCTTGGCCACCAGGTCTGGAACCTGGAGACTCGGCCACCAGGTCTGGAACCTGGACACTCGGCCACCAGGTCTGGAACCTGGAGACTCATCCACCAGGTCTGGAACCTGGACGCTCGGCCACCAGGTCTGGAACCTGGAGACTCGTCCACCAGGTCTGGAACCTGGAAGCTCGTCCACCAGGTCTGGAACCTGGAGACTCGGCCACCAGGTCTGGAACTTGGACGCTCGTCCACCAGGTCTGGAACCTGGAGACTCGGCCACCAGGTCTGGAACCTGGAGACTCGGCCACCAGGTCTGGAACCTGGAGACTCGGCCACCAGGTCTGGAACCTGGACGCTCGTCCACCAGGTCTGGAACCTGGAGACTCGGCCACCAGGTCTGGAACTTGGACGCTCGGCCACCATGTCTGGAACCTGGACGCACGGCCACCAGGTCTGGAACCTGGAAGCTCGTCCACCAGGTCTGGAACCTGGACGCTCGTCCACCAGGTCTGGAACCTGGAGACTCGGCCACCAGGTCTGGAACTTGGACGCTCGGCCACCAGGTCTGGAACCTGGAGACTCGGCCACCAGGTCTGGAACCTGGAGACTCGGCCACCAGGTCTGGAACCTGGAGACTCGGCCACCAGGTCTGGAACCTGGAGACTCGGCCACCAGGTCTGGAACCTGGACGCTCGGCCACCAGGTCTGGAACCTGGAGACTCGGCCACCAGGTCTAGAACCTGGAGACTCGGCCACCAGGTCTGGAACTTGGACGCTCGGCCACCAGGTCTGGAACCTGGAGACTCGGCCACCAGGTCTGGAACCTGGAGACTCGGCCACCAGGTCTGGAACCTGGAGACTCGGCCACCAGGTCTGGAACCTGGAGACTCGGCCACCAGGTCTGGAACCTGGACGCTCGGCCACCAGGTCTGGAACCTGGACGCTCGGCCACCAGGTCTGGAACCTGGAAGCTCGTCCACCAGGTCTGGAACCTGGAGACTCGGCCACCATGTCTGGAACCTGGAGACTCGGCCACCAGGTCTGGAACCTCGGTGTGTCGATAGACCCAGATCTGACTTTCTTCATCAAAGCTTCACTAAGAAGCTTTTTACCATCAGAACCATCAAAAAGATTAAAAGTTTAGTCTCCCAGTCAGACCAGTAGAAGCTCCTCCATCATTCATCTCCACTGGACTGGATCACTGGAATGGTCTCTTAACAGGACTTCCCAGTAAAACCAGTAGACTGGATCACTGGAATGGTCTCTTAACAGGACTTCCCAGTAAAACCAGTAGACTGGATCACTGGAATGGTCTCTTAACAGGACTTCCCAGTAAAACCAGTAGACTGGATCACTGGAATGGTCTCTTAACAGGACTTCCCAGTAAAACCAGTAGACTGGATCACTGGAATGGTCTCTTAACAGGACTTCCCAGTAAAACCAGTAGACTGGATCACTGGAACGGTCTCTTAACAGGACTTCCCAGTAAAACCAGTAGACTGGATCACTGGAATGGTCTCTTAACAGGACTTCCCAGTAAAACCAGTAGACTGGATCACTGGAATGGTCTCTTAACAGGACTTCCCAGTAAAACCAGTAGACTGGATCACTGGAACGGTCTCTTAACAGGACTTCCCAGTAAAACCAGTAGACTGGATCACTGGAACGGTCTCTTAACAGGACTTCCCAGTAAAACCAGTAGACTGGATCACTGGAACGGTCTCTTAACAGGACTTCCCAGTAAAACCAGTAGACTGGATCACTGGAACGGTCTCTTAACAGGACTTCCCAGTAAAACCAGTAGACTGGATCACTGGAATGGTCTCTTAACAGGACTTCCCAGTAAAACCAGTAGACTGGATCACTGGAACGGTCTCTTAACAGGACTTCCCAGTAAAACCAGTAGACTGGATCACTGGAACGGTCTCTTAACAGGACTTCCCAGTAAAACCAGTAGACTGGATCACTGGAACGGTCTCTTAACAGGACTTCCCAGTAAAACCAGTAGACTGGATCACTGGAACGGTCTCTTAACAGGACTTCCCAGTAAAACCAGTAGACTGGATCACTGGAATGGTTGTAGAGCATTAAACATCTGCAGTTCTTCCAGATGCTACTGGAGCCTTTACTGGGACTAAGAGATCTGTTTTCATCACACCAGTTGGACCATCTTTATACTGGTTTCCAGTCAGTCACAGGACACAGACCAACACACACCTGACATGACTCTGTGGGTCCGTGTGTGTGTGTGTGTGTGTGTGTGTGTGTGTGTGTGTGTGTGTGTGTGTGTGTGTCTTAAGCTTCGTTTCTGAACTGGAACTGAGCAGCAGACGTCGGGAAGCAGACCAACATTTATTTTGTTTTATTATTTTGTTTTTTCATTTATTTATTTATTTTGCTTTTTTTATTTTATCTTTTTTCTTTTTTTATTTTATCTTTTTGAGTTTTGTAAAATGAAGTTTTGTCTGATTGAGTATTTGTTGGGATTAATTTTCCTGGTTTTTCTGGGTCAGGTGTGTCGTTTCATCTTCAGATCAGCGTTCTTTAGACGTTTCATTCCAGCTTTATTTAAACGGCTGCTATTGACAACAAGTCGTCCTGTTTCCATTGATCCAGTTTGTGAAACTGGATTCATGTCAACGGATCGTTTCTCGTCTCGTCTTACAGACGTTTCCTGTTTCTGTTTCTTCTCGTCCTGCAGAATAATTTAGGTGAGCTTAAAAACCACAGACCGCAGGAAAACCCTGATCACACACACACACACGTCGTCTATCAGAGAACCAAACAGAACCAGGAGGATCTGGAACTGGATCCCAGCACCTGTAAAAAGTTCTTATTCAGTCTTTCACTTCCAAACGGTTTTCCTTCCAGCAGCGTTCCGATGAATCTGATTCTTCCAGATAAAAATATTCCTAACGTGACTGGAGCCGAAGTTTTCCTTCGACTGGAAATTTCTCCTGTCCTTGATCCGTTTCTGTCTTGAACCCTTCGGAGTTTTTAGAAGGCACACACACGCTGGAGTGTGTGTGACGTGAAGCAGCTGTGAGCGTCTGCGGGGAAATGTTGCACAGATGGCGGAACGCTCCGGAATGGTCCACAACGCTGTAAGGCTGCTGGAACTAGAGGGGGGTGAAGAAGAACCGGGTCAGAAACTTTTTATTTTACCTTAAAATCTGAAAATCAAACAGATCTTTGGATTTTCAAGTTTTCTTGTTAGATCTTTTTATGTGTAAATTATTTTTTCCCCTTTTTTGATGTTTTATCGATGTTTTTAGATGAGAAATGATCAGAAAATCAAAAAGAAATAAAAAAACTCCAGCTGTAAAGAAGCAGATAAAGCTGATCGTAACGTAGCACACACACGACCACTTTAATCAGGATCAGTAATGATCTTCTGGCTGCTGATTCGCTTCTCGTTCTGCTGGATAGACTGCTTTCTGACGCCATCCTTCCCCTTGGTTTAAGCCCGATCTTTCTCACCACTCTTAGTTTATCGAGTTAAAATCTGACATCACAAAACCCGTCTGGGTTCCCTGCTGTTCATCATCCATATACTCCCCCTTGGATTTATTTTCTTGTAATATCATATCCACTCCACCGCTACGCAGATGACACCCAGCTTTACATTCCCGTCCTCCTTACTACCTTACTACTACCCTCTGACTGCCTCTGAAATAAAGTCTTGGCTCATATGCATTTTTTAAAATTAAAAAATGACAAAAAAAAGTTAGTTTCTCATACAAAGTCTACTTTAACCAAATCCAGCAGTTTCATTGATGACTCCTCCATCTCTCCCTCACTCCAGGTTAAGAACCTGGGTGTCATCCTACATAGCTCCTTCTCTTTCAGTTTAGTTGTTGTGCCCCACAGGTGTGGAAATACCTCCAGTCGACACAGTACTGGTTCACGTCTGCACTTTGGGTCACAGCTAACAGTTCCTGGAATAGGATCTGCCTGCTACTAAAACACGTGTAGAAGCTCATCTCAGAGTTATTCAAACATCTAATTAAGTTTCAAAGCAACGACAATAAAATGATGCAGCAATGAAACATTAAAAATATTAAAACATTCAAATTAAATCAACGATAAATAAGATTTATTGTTTATTTACATTCTATTTATTAAATAAACTTAATTTTCTGATAGTTGACAAAACATGATGATTTACTTTTCAGTAGTTTATTTAATAAGTTTTTGGTAAAAAAAAATTTTGCAAGTGTTGAATGTTTGATTTATGTAAGTCCAAAACTAGACAGCATGAGCAAAAACAATACAGCCTTCTTTTGTAAACTTGTTTATATCTGCTGTAAATGTGTTTATTCCTGCTGTAAACATGTTTATTCCTGCAGTAAACTTGTTTATATCTGCTGTAAATGTGTTTATTCCTGCTGTAAATGTGTTTATTCCTGCTGTAAACGTGTTTATTTCTGCTGTAAACATGTTTATTCCTGCTGTAAACATGTTTATTCCTGCTGTAAACGTGTTTATTTCTGCTGTAAACGTGTTTATTCCTGCTGTAAACATGTTTATTCCTGCTGTAAACATGTTTATTCCTGCAGTAAACTTGTTTATATCTGCTGTAAATGTGTTTATTCCTGCTGTAAACGTGTTTATTTCTGCTGTAAACGTGTTTATTTCTGCTGTAAACATGTTTATTCCTGCTGTAAACATGTTTATTCCTGCTGTAAACGTGTTTATTTCTGCTGTAAACGTGTTTATTTCTGTTGGAAACATGTTTATTCCTGCAGTAAACGTGTTTATTTCTGCTGTAAATGTGTTTATTTCTGTTGGAAACATGTTTATTACAGCTGTAAACGTGTTTATTTCTGCTGTAAACATGTTTATTCCTGCTGTAAACATGTTTATTCCTGCTGTAAACGTGTTTATTTCTGCTGTAAACGTGTTTATTCCTGCTGTAAACATGTTTATTCCTGCTGTAAACATGTTTATTCCTGCAGTAAACTTGTTTATTCCTGCTGTAAACGTGTTTATTTCTGCTGTAAACGTGTTTATTTCTGCTGTAAACATGTTTATTCCTGCTGTAAACATGTTTATTCCTGCTGTAAACGTGTTTATTTCTGCTGTAAACGTGTTTATTTCTGTTGGAAACATGTTTATTCCTGCAGTAAACGTGTTTATTTCTGCTGTAAATGTGTTTATTTCTGTTGGAAACATGTTTATTACAGCTGTAAACGTGTTTATTCCTGCTGTAAACGTGTTTATTCCTGTTGTAAACATGTTTATCCCTGTTGTAAACGTGTTTATTTCTGTTGTAAACATCTTTATTCCTGCCGTATTTACTTCCACATCCGCTTCACTTTTAACCTCTGAAGATCTTCTATGTAGTTCAGGTCTGGACTCTATGATGAAAACGGTGTCTCATGTTCCCTGGATCGTTCTCACAATCTGAGCACCATGAATTTGAGAGGTGGAGAGCAAAACCTGCTCTTTCAGGATATTCAGGTAGTCAGGTGACCCTGAACCCGGACATGAACCTGAACCTGGACCTGAACCCGGACATGAACCCGGACCTGAACCTGAACCTGGACCTGAACCCGGACATGAACCCGGACCTGAACCCGGACATGAACCTGAACCTGAACCTGAACCCGGACCTGAACCCGGACCTGAACCTGAACCTGGACCTGAACCCGGACATGAACCCGGACCTGAACCCGGACATGAACCTGAACCTGAACCTGAACCCGGACATGAACCCGGACCTGAACCCGGACATGAACCTGAACCTGAACCTGAACCCGGACCTGAACCCGGACCTGAACCTGAACCTGGACCTGAACCCGGACATGAACCCGGACCTGAACCCGGACATGAACCTGAACCTGAACCTGAACCCGGACCTGAACCCGGACCTGAACCTGAACCTGGACCTGAACCCGGACATGAACCCGGACCTGAACCCGGACATGAACCTGAACCTGAACCTGAACCCGGACATGAACCCGGACCTGAACCCGGACATGAACCTGAACCCGGACATGAACCCGGACATGAACCTGAACCTGAACCTGAACCTGGACCTGAACCCGGACATGAACCTGAACCTGAACCTGAACCCGGACATGAACCCGGACCTGAACCTGAACCCGGACATGAACCCGGACCTGAACCCGGACCTGAACCCGGACATGAACCTGAACCTGGACCTGAACCCGGACATGAACCCGGACCTGAACCTGAACCCGGACATGAACCTGGACCTGAACCTGAACCCGGACCTGAACCCGGACCTGAACCTGAACCTGGACCTGAACCCGGACATGAACCCGGACCTGAACCCGGACATGAACCTGAACCTGAACCTGAACCCGGACCTGAACCCGGACCTGAACCTGAACCTGGACCTGAACCCGGACATGAACCCGGACCTGAACCCGGACATGAACCTGAACCTGAACCTGAACCCGGACATGAACCCGGACCTGAACCCGGACATGAACCTGAACCTGAACCTGAACCCGGACCTGAACCCGGACCTGAACCTGAACCTGGACCTGAACCCGGACATGAACCCGGACCTGAACCCGGACATGAACCTGAACCTGAACCTGAACCCGGACCTGAACCCGGACCTGAACCTGAACCTGGACCTGAACCCGGACATGAACCCGGACCTGAACCCGGACATGAACCTGAACCTGAACCTGAACCCGGACATGAACCCGGACCTGAACCCGGACATGAACCTGAACCCGGACATGAACCCGGACATGAACCTGAACCTGAACCTGGACCTGAACCCGGACATGAACCTGAACCTGAACCTGAACCCGGACATGAACCCGGACCTGAACCTGAACCCGGACATGAACCCGGACCTGAACCCGGACATGAACCTGAACCTGGACCTGAACCCGGACATGAACCTGAACCTGGACCTGAACCCGGACATGAACCCGGACCTGAACCTGAACCCGGACATGAACCCGGACCTGAACCCGGACATGAACCTGAACCTGAACCTGAACCCGGACCTGAACCCGGACCTGAACCCGGACCTGAACCTGAACCTGGACCTGAACCCGGACATGAACCTGAACCTGAACCTGAACCCGGACCTGAACCCGGACCTGAACCTGAACCTGGACCTGAACCCGGACCTGAACCCGGACATGAACCTGAACCTGAACCTGAACCTGGACCTGAACCCGGACCTGAACCCGGACCTGAACCTGAACCTGAACCTGGACCTGAACCTGGACCTGAACCCGGACCTGAACCTGAACCTGGACCTGAACCCGGACCTGAACCCGGACCTGAACCTGAACCTGGACCTGAACCCGGACATGAACCCGGACCTGAACCCGGACATGAACCTGAACCTGAACCTGGACCTGAACCCGGACCTGAACCCGGACCTGAACCTGAACCTGGACCTGAACCTGGACCTGAACCCGGACCTGAACCTGAACCTGGACCTGAACCCGGACCTGAACCCGAACCTGGACCTGAACCCGGACATGAACCCGAACCTGGACCCGGACCTGAACCCGGACCTGAACCTGAACCTGAACCTGGACCCGGACCTGAACCCGGACCTGAACCTGAACCTGAACCTGGACCTGGTCCTGAACCTGGACATGAACCCGGACCTGAACCTGAACCTGGTCCTGAACCCGGACCTGAACCCGGACATGAACCCGGACCTGAACCTGAAACTGGTCCTGAACCCGGACATGAACCCGGACCTGAACCTGAACCTGGTCCTGAACCTGGACCTGAACCCGGACCTGAACCTGGACCTGGTCCTGAACCTGGACATGAACCCGGACCTGAACCTGAACCTGGTCCTGAACCCGGACCTGAACCCGGACATGAACCCGGACCTGAACCTGAAACTGGTCCTGAACCTGGACCTGAACCCGGACATGAACCTGAACCTGAACCTGAACCTGAACCTGGACCTGAACCCGAACCTGAACCTGGACCTGAACCTGGACCTGAACCCGGACCTGAACCTGAACCCGACCCTGAACCTGAACCCGGACCTGAACATGACCCCGGACCTGAACCCGGACATGAACCTGAACCTGAACCTGAACCTGAACCCGGACCTGGACCTGGACCTGAACCCGTACCTGAACCTGGACCTGAACCCGGACCTGAACCCGGACCTGGACCTGAACCTGAACCCGGACCTGAACCTGTACCTGAACCTGGACCCGGACCTGAACCTGGACCTGAACCTGAACCCGGACCTGAACCCGGACCTGAACATGACCCCGGACCTGAACCTGACCCTGAACCTGAACCCGGACCTGAACCCGGACCTGAACATGACCCCGGACCTGAACCCGGACCTGAACCTGAACCTGAACCTGGACCTGGACCTGAACCCGGACCTGGACCCGGACCTGAACCCGGACCTGAACCTGGACCTGAACCTGAACCCGGACCTGAACCTGAACCTGAACCTGAACCTGGACCTGGACCTGGACCTGAACCCGTACCTGAACCTGGACCTGAACCCGGACCTGAACCTGGACCTGAACCCGGACCTGAACCTGAACCCGGACCTGAACCCGGACCTGAACCCGGACCTGAACCTGAACCTGGACCTGAACCCGGACCTGAACCTGGACCTGAACCCGGACCTGAACCTGGACCTGAACCCGGACCTGAACCCGAACCCGAACCTGAACCTGAACCTGAACCTGGACCTGAACCCGGACCTGGACCCGGACCTGAACCCGGACCTGGACCTGAACCCGGACCTGAACCTGGACCTGAACCTGAACCCGGACCTGAACCTGAACCTGGACCTGGACCTGGACCTGAACCCGTACCTGGACCTGGACCTGAACCCGAACCTGGACCTGAACACGGACCTGAACCTGGACCTGAACCCGGACCTGAACCTGGACCTGAACCCGGACCTGAACCTGAACCTGGACCCGGACCTGAACCTGGACCTGAACCTGGACCTGAACCCGGACCTGAACCTGAACCTGGACCCGGACCTGAACCTGGACCTGAACATGACCCCGGACCTGAACCTGACCCTGAACCTGAACCCGGACCTGAACCTGACCCTGAACCTGAACCCGGACCTGAACCTCGACCTGGACCTGGACCTGGACCTGGACCTGAACCCGGACCTGGACCCGGACCTGAACCCGGACCTGGACCTGAACCCGGACCTGAACCCGGACCTGAACCTGTACCTGAACCTGGACCCGGACCTGAACCTGGACCTGAACCTGAACCCGGACCTGAACCCGGACCTGAACATGACCCCGGACCTGAACCTGACCCTGAACCTGAACCCGGACCTGAACCCGGACCTGAACCTGGACCTGAACCTGAACCCGGACCTGAACCTGAACCTGGACCTGGACCTGAACCTGGACCTGAACCTGAACCCGGACCTGAACCCGGACCTGAACCTGGACCTGAACCTGAACCCGGACCTGAACCTGGACCTGAACCTGGACCTGAACCCGTACCTTAACCTGAACCCGGACCTGAACCTGAACCCGGACCTGAACCCGGACCTGAACCTGAACCTGGACCTGAACCCGGACCTGAACCCGGACCTGAACCTGAACCTGGACCTGAACCCAGACCTGAACCCTGACCTGAACCTGAACCTGAACCTGGACCCGGACCTGAACCTGGACCTGAACATGACCCCGGACCTGAACCTGACCCTGAACCTGAACCCGGACCTGAGCATGACCCCGGACCTGAACCTGGACCTGAACCCGGACCTGGACCCGGACCTGAACCTGAACCTGGACCTGAACCCGGACCTGAACCTGGACCTGAACCCGGACCTGAACCTGAACCTGGACCTGAACATGACCCGGACCTGAACCTGACCCTGAACCTGAACCCGGACCTGAGCATGACCCCGGACCTGAACCTGGACCTGAACCCGGACCTGGACCCGGACCTGAACCTAAACCTGGACCTGAACCCGGACCTGAACCTGGACCTGAACCCGGACCTGAACCTGAACCTGGACCTGAACATGACCACGGACCTGAACCTGACCCTCAACCTGAACCCGGACCTGACCCCGGACCTGAACCCGGACCTGAACCCGAACCTGGACCTGGACCTGGACCTGAACCTGGACCTGAACCCGGACCTGAACCCGGACCTGAACCTGGACCTGAACCTGAACCCGGACCTGAACCTGAACCTTGACCCGGACCTGAACCCGGACCTGAACATGACCCCGGACCTGAACCTGGACTTGACCCCGGACCTGAACCTGGACCTGAACCCGGACCTGAACCCGAACCTGAACCTGAACCTGAACCTGGACCTGAACCCGGACCTGGACCCGGACCTGAACCCGGACCTGGACCTGAACCCGGACCTGAACCTGGACCTGAACCTGAACCCGGACCTGAACCTGAACCTGGACCTGGACCTGGACCTGAACCCGTACCTGGACCTGGACCTGAACCCGTACCTGAACCTGGACCTGAACCCGAACCTGGACCTGAACCTGGACCTGAACCCGGACCTGAACCTGGACCTGAACCTGGACCTGAACCTGAACCCGGACCTGAACCCGGACCTGAACCTGGACCTGAACCCGGACCTGAACATGACCCCGGACCTGAACCTGGACCTGAACCCGGACCTGGACCCGGACCTGAACCCGGACCTGGACCTGAACCCGGACCTGGACCCGGACCTGAACCCGGACCTGGACCTGGACCCGGACCTGAACCTGGACCTGAACCTGAACCCGGACCCGAACCTGAACCTGAACCTGAACCTGGACCTGAACCCGGACCTGGACCCGGACCTGAACCCGGACCAGGACCTGAACCCGGACCTGAACCTGGACCTGAACCCGGACCTGAACCTGAACCTGGACCTGGACCTGGACCTGAACCCGTACCTGAACCTGGACCTGAACCCGAACCTGGACCTGAACCCGGACCTGAACCTGGACCTGAACCCGGACCTGAACCTGGACCTGAACCTGAACCCGGACCTGAACCTGAACCTGGACCTGGACCCGGACCTGAACCCGGACCTGGACCTGAACCCGGACCTGAACCTGGACCTGAACCTGAACCCGGACCTGAACCTGAACCTGGACCTGGACCTGGACCTGAACCCGTACCTGAACCTGGACCTGAACCCGAACCTGGACCTGAACCCGGACCTGAACCTGGACCTGAACCCGGACCTGAACCTGGACCTGAACCTGGACCTGAACCTGAACCTGAACCTGGACCTGAACCCGGACCTGAACCTGAACCTGGACCCGGACCTGGACCTGGACCTGAACCCGTACCTGGACCTGGACCTGAACCCGTACCTGAACCTGGACCTGAACCCGAACCTGGACCTGAACCCGGACCTGAACCTGGACCTGAACCCGGACCTGAACCTGGACCTGAACCCGGACCTGAACCTGAACCTGGACCTGAACCTGAACCTGAACCTGGACCTGAACCTGAACCTGAACCTGGACCTGAACCCGGTATCCCGATCAGACCCATCTCAGTCCTGCTCGGTGTCAGAACCACCAGGGAGTCCTCAGAACATCAAGTGTTTCTGGAATGTCCTCCACCCTGATCACGTGACCAGAACCGTGGACACCAGAAGCAGCTCAGACGACCTTGATAGACGGGGTTTCCAAAGGATGATAGCAGGGGTTGACCGCTCAGTGCCCCCCCCCCCACCGCAGCTTCCTGCTAATTAAATTCCTCTGCCGTCCATTAGATGGATGGACTCTGGACTGCTGACTCAGCGCAGGTATGGCATCTCCTCGCCATAATGGACCCGCCGGCCGAGCAATTCATTAGGCGGAGCCGTTCTCCGGGTCACCGCGGGGGGGGGGGGGGTAAAATGCTTTCAGTATGAAGCTCTACAGGACTGTGAACTCTCCGGGTCCGGTGCACACGCTTCAATCCGACCGGAACCAATGCAGCCTGGTCTGGGACAGGGCTCCGGTCCGGGACAGGGCTCCAGACCAGGTCGTCTAAACCCGGAGCAGACTGAGTAATCTGGCCTTCACCATCTAGTTGTGGTCTGGGGGGGGGTTAGCCCTGAGCACTGGATCGAAGGATTTTAGTGCAGGTCTCTGTGGTGGTTCTGGTTCTGCTGTAACTCCACACCTCCATCCGTCCCTGGGGGGTCGAGCGGGATGCAGAACGCAGCAGGAATTATTGTGGAGATGACGGATGCTAAACTATGAAGGATAGCAAAGTGGTGGGGGTGGGGGGGCGCTGCTGACTGGACGAAATGATGCTGGGACGGTCCAGCAGACGATGACCCGTTTGGGTGGAATGGGAAAGTCGCCTCCTCTGATCCCCCCCTGCCGACTCGGGAGATGAGAGGATGGAGGAGACAGGTGGAGGAGAAGGATGGGCAGATATGAGAAAGAGGAATGCAGCTGCCTCCTCATTCCCACACTCCTGCTCCAGACTTCATTCTTTTTTCACATAATTAACATCTCATTTGCATAATTTGCCCCACCCCACCCCCCTTTCTAAACAATGGCCACCAGATTGAGGAGACCATTAATCCAGAGATACAACCTCTCGTCTTCTCCTTGCGGGAGGACTGGAAGGTTTTCTGTGAAAGGTGAACGAAGGGTCCGGGCAGAAAAGGAAGAAGCTCCTGTACAGAGGGGAAATCCACTCATTGTGACATCATTACTGTGTAACTTTGTGTGTTTAAATGTACACAAGAAAATGTTGAAAATACACAGTTACACGCATGTGTATGGATGGAGGTCCAGGTGTGCAGACGGATGGAGGTCCAGGTGTGTAGACGGATGGAGGTCCAGGTGTGTAGATGGATGGAGGTCCAGGTGTGTAGATGGATGGAGGTCCAGGTGTGTAGACGGATGGAGGTCCAGGTGTGTAGACGGATGGAGGTCCAGGTGTGTAGACGAATGGAGGTCCAGGTGTGTAGACGGATGGAGGTCCAGGTGTGTAGATGGATGGAGGTCCAGGTGTGTAGACGGATGGAGGTCCAGGTGTGCAGACGGATGGAGGTCCAGGTGTGTAGACGGATGGAGGTCCAGGTGTGTAGATGGATGGAGGTCCAGGTGTGTAGACGGATGGAGGTCCAGGTGTGCAGACGGATGGAGGTCCAGGTGTGTAGACGGATGGAGGTCCAGGTGTGTAGACGAATGGAGGTCCAGGTGTGCAGACGGATGGAGGTCCAGGTGTGTAGACGGATGGAGGTCCAGGTGTGTAGACGAATGGAGGTCCAGGTGTGTAGACGGATGGAGGTCCAGGTGTGTAGACGGATGGAGGTCCAGGTGTGCAGACGGATGGAGGTCCAGGTGTGTAGACGGATGGAGGTCCAGGTGTGTAGACGAATGGAGGTCCAGGTGTGTAGACGGATGGAGGTCCAGGTGTGCAGACGGATGGAGGTCCAGGTGTGTAGATGGATGGAGGTCCAGGTGTGTAGACGGATGGAGGTCCAGGTGTGTAGACGGATGGAGGTCCAGGTGTGTAGACGGATGGAGGTCCAGGTGTGTAGACGGATGGAGGTCCAGGTGTGCAGACGGATGGAGGTCCAGGTGTGTAGACGGATGGAGGTCCAGGTGTGTAGACGGATGGAGGTCCAGGTGTGCAGACGGATGGAGGTCCAGGTGTGTAGACGGATGGAGGTCCAGGTGTGCAGACGAATGGAGGTCCAGGTGTGTAGACGGATGGAGGTCCAGGTGTGCAGACGGATGGAGGTCCAGGTGTGTAGACGAATGGAGGTCCAGGTGTGCAGACGAATGGAGGTCCAGGTGTGTAGACGGATGGAGGTCCAGGTGTGCAGACGGATGGAGGTCCAGGTGTGTAGATGGATGGAGGTCCAGGTGTGTAGATGGATGGAGGTCCAGGTGTGTAGACGAATGGAGGTCCAGGTGTGTAGACGGATGGAGGTCCAGGTGTGCAGACGGATGGAGGTCCAGGTGTGTAGATGGATGGAGGTCCAGGTGTGTAGACGGATGGAGGTCCAGGTGTGCAGACGGATGGAGGTCCAGGTGTGTAGACGAATGGAGGTCCAGGTGTGTAGACGGATGGAGGTCCAGGTGTGCAGACGGATGGAGGTCCAGGTGTGTAGATGGATGGAGGTCCAGGTGTGTAGACGGATGGAGGTCCAGGTGTGTAGACGGATGGAGGTCCAGGTGTGTAGATGGATGGAGGTCCAGGTGTGTAGACGGATGGAGGTCCAGGTGTGTAGACGGATGGAGGTCCAGGTGTGCAGACGGATGGAGGTCCAGGTGTGTAGATGGATGGAGGTCCAGGTGTGTAGACGGATGGAGGTCCAGGTGTGCAGACGGATGGAGGTCCAGGTGTGTAGACGAATGGAGGTCCAGGTGTGTAGACGGATGGAGGTCCAGGTGTGTAGACGGATGGAGGTCCAGGTGTGTAGACGGATGGAGGTCCAGGTGTGTAGACGGATGGAGGTCCAGGTGTGTAGACGGATGGAGGTCCAGGTGTGTAGACGGATGGAGGTCCAGGTGTGCAGACGGATGGAGGTCCAGGTGTGTAGACGGATGGAGGTCCAGGTGTGTAGACGGATGGAGGTCCAGGTGTGTAGACGGATGGAGGTCCAGGTGTGTAGATGGATGGAGGTCCAGGTGTGTAGACGGATGGAGGTCCAGGTGTGTAGATGGATGGAGGTCCAGGTGTGTAGACGGATGGAGGTCCAGGTGTGTAGATGGATGGAGGTCCAGGTGTGTAGACGGATGGAGGTCCAGGTGTGTAGATGGATGGAGGTCCAGGTGTGTAGATGGATGGAGGTCCAGGTGTGCAGACGGATGGAGGTCCAGGTGTGTAGACGGATGGAGGTCCAGGTGTGTAGACGGATGGAGGTCCAGGTGTGTAGACGGATGGAGGTCCAGGTGTGTAGACGGATGGAGGTCCAGGTGTGTAGACGGATGGAGGTCCAGGTGTGTAGACGGATGGAGGTCCAGGTGTGCAGACGGATGGAGGTCCAGGTGTGTAGACGGATGGAGGTCCAGGTGTGTAGACGGATGGAGGTCCAGGTGTGTAGACGGATGGAGGTCCAGGTGTGCAGACGGATGGAGGTCCAGGTGTGTAGACGGATGGAGGTCCAGGTGTGTAGACGGATGGAGGTCCAGGTGTGTAGACGGATGGAGGTCCAGGTGTGTAGACGGATGGAGGTCCAGGTGTGTAGACGGATGGAGGTCCAGGTGTGTAGACGGATGGAGGTCCAGGTGTGTAGACGGATGGAGGTCCAGGTGTGTAGATGGATGGAGGTCCAGGTGTGTAGACGGATGGAGGTCCAGGTGTGTAGACGGATGGAGGTCCAGGTGTGTAGACGGATGGAGGTCCAGGTGTGTAGACGGATGGAGGTCCAGGTGTGCAGACGGATGGAGGTCCAGGTGTGCAGACGGATGGAGGTCCAGGTGTGTAGACGGATGGAGGTCCAGGTGTGTAGACGGATGGAGGTCCAGGTGTGTAGACGGATGGAGGTCCAGGTGTGCAGACGGATGGAGGTCCAGGTGTGTAGACGGATGGAGGTCCAGGTGTGTAGACGGATGGAGGTCCAGGTGTGCAGACGGATGGAGGTCCAGGTGTGCAGACGGATGGAGGTCCAGGTGTGTAGACGGATGGAGGTCCAGGTGTGTAGACGGATGGAGGTCCAGGTGTGTAGACGGATGGAGGTCCAGGTGTGTAGACGGATGGAGGTCCAGGTGTGTAGACGGATGGAGGTCCAGGTGTGTAGACGGATGGAGGTCCAGGTGTGCAGACGGATGGAGGTCCAGGTGTGTAGACGGATGGAGGTCCAGGTGTGTAGACGGATGGAGGTCCAGGTGTGTAGACGGATGGAGGTCCAGGTGTGTAGACGGATGGAGGTCCAGGTGTGTAGACGGATGGAGGTCCAGGTGTGCAGACGGATGGAGGTCCAGGTGTGCAGACGGATGGAGGTCCAGGTGTGTAGACGGATGGAGGTCCAGGTGTGTAGACGGATGGAGGTCCAGGTGTGTAGACGGATGGAGGTCCAGGTCTGTAGACAGAAGATACAGGTGGTGACCACTTCCCAGTGCGATCACCTCCAGGACGGAGAGCCCAGTTTTGCTCCACTGCAGCGCTCTTTATCTTTTATGGATCTTTTATTTTCCTTGTCTGCAGCAGCCAAGTCTTTCTTCCTCACAGCTCCTCCTCCTCCTCCTCCTCCACCTCCTCCTCTAGGTGAATCAGCAGTTAGGGTGGGTGCAGGTGGGGGAACAGGATATTTCTACTTTGTCGGCCAGAGATGACATGCGTAGAGGTGTATTACTACTCCAGTAGCTTCCTCCTCCTCCTCAGATGGAGGAGGAGGAGGAGGAGGATCATTTGTGGGACTGTAACTCTGCTTCTCCTTCATGACCTGAAAAATAACTCAGTGACGACAGCTTCACTTTGATTTCTGGTGCACGAGGAGAAAACCCTCGTCCTCCTCCTCCTCCTCCTCCTCCTCCTCCTCCTCCTCCTCCTCCTCTATATCTGCATGTCTTCCGTATGATATTTCTCTTCCCTTACAAACATAGTTGTGGACGTCTGTTTTAAACGTTGTCCTACATCTCCGCCTTCACCCCTCCATGTTTCTGACGTTGCCGTGGTTGTTACGTCGGTTCATCCACCAGGGGGCAGTAGTAGCGGAAACACACAGTTGTCCAAAAACACCAGAAGAAGAAGATGTTGCACTTCTCAACCATAGACATCATATATACGTAGACGCCTCATTGAGCGCTGGAGAGTGAACCAGCGTCGCCACCATATTGGATGGGTCCCCGCTGTCGAGTTTTGCTGCAGCGTCAACGTCGTTTCCCCACAAAACTCTTTTTGTGGAACAACGCGTATATATTACACACTAAAAAAAACACTTTTCTACATAATTGGTTGATAAATAATATTAACACAGTGAATAATCTCTTAAATGCAAGTGAATTGTTAGAATTATGATGATATTATTATTAGAATTATTCCTGCACACCAAGAACCCAGTAGAGGCAACACAGGATTAAAAAGTAGAAGTAGAAAAAAAGCATAGCTTCATATATGAGTAACGAAGCAGAGCGCTGGAGGATTTAATGTACTGCACAAAGGACAAACAGACCCCAGTTTGTGAGACTGAAAGGTTGTGTGTCTGAGATGGAGGTCAGCAGCACTGGTGCACCACAAGGAACTGTACTCTGGCCATTCCTCTTCACTCTGTACACCTCAGACTTCCAGTACAACTCTGAGTCCTGTCATCTGCAGAAATACTCTGATGACTCTGCAGTTGTGGGGTGTATCAGGGATGGACAAGAAGCAGAGTACAGAGAACTGGTCAGTCAGTTTGTTATATGGTGCGGTGACAATCATCTCATATTAAATAGCAGCAAAACAAAAGAGATGATTGTTGACTTCAGGAGGAAGAAGAATAAACAAAGCACTGTTTCCATCCTGGGAGAGGAGGTGGAGGTGGTGGAGGAATACAAGTATCTTGGAGTTCAGCTGGACAACAAACTGGACTGGAAATGCAACACTGACTACATCTACAAGAAAGGTCAGAGCAGACTGTACTTCTTAAGGAAGCTGAGATGGTTTAACGTCTGCACCAAGATGTTGCATATCTTCTAGAAGTCTGTTGTGGAGAGTGCAGTCAGCTTTGCAGCATCTGCTGGGGTAGTAGCATCAGAACCAGAGACTTGAAGAGAATCAACAAACTGATCCAGAAAGCTGCTTCTGTGCTTGGAGTAACTCTGGAGCCGCTGGAGCTGATTGTCCAAAGAAGAATGCTGCACAAGCTGATGAAGATGATGGAGGATTCTTCACACCCTCTCCACAACACAGTGATGAAACAACAAAGTGTGTTCAGTGAGAGGCTTCTTCAGGTCCGATGTAAGACTGAAAGATACAGAAGATCATTCCTGCCAGCAGCCATCAGCCTCCGGAACAAGACCTCCTCTAGTTATTATTATTATATACTACAATATTTCCCTTTGGGATTAATAAAGTACTTTTCATTTCATATATATATATATATATATATATATATATATATATATATATATATGTGTGTGTGTGTGTGTGTGTGTGTGTGTGTGTGTGTGTGTGTGTGTGTGTTTATGTATATATATAAAGTAATGTTACTTCTGAGTACTATATTTTATTATTAAACCTACATAAAATGAAACATCCTGGGTCTAATGTGTCGCTGTTCTGTATACAGCAAAATTTGGATTGTCTTCATTAAATCTTACTCCAAGGTTTTTGGAAAGTTATCAGCCCTTGTGTACCAGGAAATGTCCCTCGGCAGTCTTAACCTATCGCAGCATAACTAAGGGATAGTTAGATAGCTAATGATCCCAAACTATTGGACTTATCAAAATATTTTAACTTAAAAGCACGTTGTTTTTTAATGTTTTACAGTGATCTGTATCATAACAATATCTCTGCCCTTTGTAACAAACCAAACTGTGAGGAAAAACAGGTAAAAATCCGTGGAGTTCTTGTCATGGTTGGACCTACACCTTACAAATAAATGCATTGGAGGCGCATGGAGACCCATCCAAGATGGCGGCGCGATGAGACGTCAGCTCGTATAGGCGGCGGGATACAATGCGGCGTCTACGTATATATGATGTCTATGTTCTCAACGTCTGAAACTCTGAACAAAGTTCTAACCTTAGTCCCAACGGTGCTTTCTGATTGGCTAGCGTCTTACATGCTGAGGCCCCGCCCCCTCACACACCAGGTGGAGCGTATCTCTCAGACACATTCTGCTGAACTACGATCTGTTGCTGCCCTTCATGGTGCATCGCTGCAGAGGAGTGTGTGTGTGTGTGTGTGTGTGTGTGTGCATAGACTCATAAATAATTCCTCTCCATATTGCTTTTAAACGATAGCATCCCACGACCGTCGCAGCACGGCTCCCATAAATGATCCTGTCCGAGATGATACACAGCTTCCAGTATGGAGGAGCAGCACCTCCTCCTGCTCCTCCTCCTGCTGCTCCTCCTGCTCCTCTCCTTGCCTACTGTCTGGATGAGGTCAGGGAGGAAGTCCTCCAGAGGATGAGGGGCTGACTGCAGAGTCCGGGTCCCTGGATGGACCCAGACTGGTCCAGACAGTGGTCCACCCAGACCTGCAGGAGTCTCAGAATCAGTCCTCTGGTTCTGGTTCTGGCTCTGGTTCTGGATCTGGTTCTGGTTCGGCTCTTCTTCATCAGGTCATCATGCTGCCGTGCGATTGGCTGGTTAGCAGGAAGCAGTTTATGACCAGGAAGAAAGGAGGAGGTGGCCCCGCCCCCTGTTAGATGGTTGGGACAGAAAGATGGCGGGGGGTCCCTGCCCCCCCCGCCATCTTTCTGTTCTTAAATCCCACCTGGAAGCTGTCGGCGATTCCAGATCTCTGATTGCAGAAAGCTTTTGCTGATCAATCAGACTGATCAGCTGCTTGTAAAGTCAAGTAGAATAAAAGCTCCAGTGAGTTCTGGTCTTCTTTCCTTCTGTGAAGTCTGGAAGTGGACACATGAGCAGTTCCCTCAATCCAACCGGTCTCCACGGCAACGTGACGGACGCACACGCAGGCAGCGCATGCAACGAATCAGAACTCAGGACAACCAGCTCGGGTCACACAGGAAAGCCCGAACTCTGGCTGTTGGGATGTCAGCAGGGGGGTCAGGTTGGGGTCTAAACCTCCTCAGCTGCAGGACGCTGGAGCGTTTCAGTCCACAACCTCCGATCAGGGCCGGTGTGACCAGGAGCTGTGTGTGTGTGTGTGTGTTTGGGCTTCTTGAAAGGTTGTGAGATGTCCTCAGAACCGTTGGAATGAGAGAGAAAGTAGCAGTTTCAGATAAAATGTTCTTGTAAAATCAAGATTCTGTTATAAATGGCTGAAAATATCGGCTACTGATTCAGGCCTGATTTAGTTTGTTGTACCTAAACTGGATGCAGAGGACTCTCCTGTATCAGGATAGAAAGAAATCCTCCCTGCTTTGCAGGCTCCGGGTTTCAGTGCTGACCTTTCTGTCAGCTGTGACGGTCCAGATCTGCGTTTTCAGGCAGGATGGACAACAGTCGTGCACATTTACAGTATGCACATTACTGGGAGTTCTTTCCAACATGATGAAGTTTGAGACATTACATGGTGATTTTTGAATCGTCTAAGTGGATGTGCACGTTAAGTGGAGCAGAACAGTGATGACTGTGGACCTGGTAGTTCACAATGTTGCCTACTTACCAACTCTGTCGCCATCTCAGCAGCTACTGCGACAAATTTAGCCACTTTTTCTGGTCATTTATTGCAGTTGCAGCAGATGTGCACCTCCACACATACTCGGAACTCAAACTTTACCAACTACTTTTATACAAAAGCTGCTAAAAGTGCCTTAAATATAAAAACAAATTCAGATTATATTCATAAAAACTTCACACACACATAAAACAAGCATTAGTGAAGCCGACTGAGCGAATGATTGACACTCCGTTTATTCTGCATGGGACACGGTCACCGAGTCGCCCTGCAGGTTTACCCTGCTTACTGGGTGTGTTACTGGTTTGGTTCATCTCTGGTGCTGCTTCCAGTTGCTGAAGTTGGGAAGGGGGGGGGTGCACGTCAGCGGTCCTCGCCACACCCTTTACACAGGAATGTGTGTGTTTGCAGCCGTAGGGCGCGTTTTCCCTCCTCTTCTTGCCTTTTCTGTTTCTGCCTCCATTCCTTCAGTGTTCGGTGCAGCGGCGTTCCTCTGGGGCAAAGCATGGCAGGGTGGGGCGATGGGGGGGGTCCTGTGCGGGGGTGGGGTATATTTGGGAGGGTGAGTCGGGGGAAGATGTAAGACTCCGCCACAGGCCTTGACAGCCACACAGGAAGGAGATCACAGGAGACCAGATTTCTACACCAGACCCCCCCTCCAACCCTCCGCCCTCCTCCCACTCATGGCCCACAGCGCCTCCCCCTCCCCTCTCCACCCTGTGAGGCCCGTCTACCTCCTCACATAAGAACTTCTTCCTCACATCAGCTGCCGGTTCCTTCGGGTCAAAAGGAGCACTCTGATTGGTCCCCGCTGGTCACATGACGTCGGTCCTGATGGATTGTTTTCCAAGTTCTCAGAACGTTTGTTTGGATTGCGAACCAGAGCGGGACGGTCCAGTTTGTCAGAGGATTTACAGATCAGACATGAGGCTGGTTCTGACCGGAACAGTCCGGTCTACGTTGGACCAGCTCTCTGGAAGTTGGTCTGACGTCAGAAACAACAGCCCAACCTGATAGAACCCAAAGTTCTGCAGCAGAATCTGGTACCAGTGTCAGAGCTCTCCTTACCTGGTGTTGTTGGTGGGATCCATTTTGATCTGGTTCCATCGACCCGGGTCATGTGGTTCTGTTTGTTCTGCTCTCCTCAGTCCAGCTGGTTTCATGTAATTCCTCCTAATGTGACGATACTGTTGCCATGATGACTGGAATAGTCTGATAGTTCCAGAAATCATCGAAACAAGTTCAGTGAACTCAGCAGAGAAACACGCTGATGGGATGTGAGGAGGTGCAATGCATCCTGGGTGTGTGTGTGTGTGTGTGGGGGGGGGGGGGGGGGGGGGGGGGGGGGCAGCTCTGATATATGCATGGTGATGGTATAAACTCTTCACTTTGTCTTTGTGAACACAGTGAGAGGTGTCTGGAAACCTGCAGCATCTTGTTCCAAGGTGTTTGTCTGTGTGTGCACATGTGTGTGTGTGCGCGGTGGTCTGGGCTGTATTCATTATTTAGTAAGCGCTATTACAGGGATAAGAGGCTGCTCTCCTCTCTCTGGACCCTATCGATTTCTTTAATTGCCCTGAAAGATTGTCAACTCTTAAGATAGATATTAAAGTGCCGACGAGGCTCTGCGAGGAAGCACGGCAAATGGAGCTAACAGCCCTGCACATGCACGCACACGTCCACGTGTACAAGTGTGTGTGTCAGGATAGAAGGCTGCCTGAACATGTCAGACCAAGCTGTGAACGAGGCTTCGCTTCTCCTCGCCTCTACAAATCGATAACTTTCTCCAGCTGCTGAAACAGGAAGTACCGGTTCCTTTCAAAATAAGTGTGTGGCCTTGATGGGAACAAGGTCAGCTGAGGTGACCTGCCAGCCAGGATGTTTTCCCTCAGGAATCAGACAATCTGCAAGAACCAAACAAAGACAACCCAGAAACTCATTTGTTAATCTAATAGTTCATTTAAGTCTCAGCAGAGCAGATTCCATTAGACATAATCAGAAAGATCTTGATCCTGGTCCTGATCCTGGTCCTGACCTTGTTTCTGCTGAATTCCTGGAAGAGCTGACACTTCCAGACCTGCATGGGATTTAACCAGCTTACAGACGCCGTGCTTCAAACCTGATTACAGACTTGATTCTGGTGCCACTTGGGTCAGCAGGGGTCTGCTCGGACTGATGCCAACTGGAATTCCCTCCTTTTAAATCTCCAGAGGAAACTGTTGGTGTGGGGGAAAAGACTGAAAGCTGGTCAGGAATTAACCTGTTGCTCAAGCCTCAGGTGACGTCTACCTGCCACTGCCTGGTCAGCCTGTAATCCCTCCAGTTTCATCAACCAGACGGTGAAAAGAGCATGGAGCATCCAGATATCTGAAATGTTGTCAGTTAAACACTGACACTTATTTAATGTTCATCCATCCATCCATCCATCCATCTTCTGCCGCTTATCCGGGGTCGGGTCGCGGGGGCAGCAGCCTAAGCAGGGAAGCCCAGACTTCCCTCTCCCCAGCCACATTTGCCAACTCTGCGGGGGGGATCCCGAGGCGTTCCCAGGCCAGCCGAGAGATATAATCCCTCCAGCGTGTCCTGGGTCTTCCCCGGGGTCTCCTCCCAGAGGGACGTGCCTGGAACACCTCACCAGGGAGGTCCAGGAGGCATCCTGACCAGATGCCCGAGCCACCTCAACTGGTTCCTCTCGATGCGGAGGAGCAGCGGCTCTACTCTGATCTCCTCCCGGATGACCGAGCTCCTCACCCTATCTCTAAGGGAGAGCCCGGCCACCCTGCGGAGGAAACTCATTTCAGCCGCCTGTATACGAGATCTCCTTCTTTCGGTCACAACCCACAGCTCATGACCATAGGTGAGGGTAGGAACGTAGATCGACTGGTAAATGGAGAGCTTCACCTTCTGGCTCAGCTCCTTCTTCACCACGACAGACCGGCGCAGAGTCCGCATTACTGCAGACGCCGCACCGATCCGTCTGTCGATCTCGCGCTCCATCCTTCCCTCACTCGTGAACAAGACCCCGTTTTCAGTTAATAAGTGGTGACTATCATACCATGTGGTAACTATGTGGTTACCACGCAGTTACTGTGTGGTTACAATTTAGTTACCATGCAGTTACCATGTGGTTAATATGTGATTACCATATAGTTACCATGTAATTTCCAGGAGGTTACCACGTGGTTACCATGTGGTTACTATGTAGTTACCATTTGGTTACCATGTGGTTACTATGTAGTTACCATGTGGTTACTATGTAGTTACCATGTGGTTACCATGTGGTTACCATGTGGTCCCTGTGTGGTTACCATGTGGTTACTATGTGGTTACTATGTAGTTACCATGTGATTACCATGTGGTTACTATGTAGTTACCATGTGGTTACCATGTGGTTACCATGTGGTTACTATGTGGTTACCATATGGTTACCATGTGGTTACTATGTAGTTACCATGTGGTTACCATGTGGTTACTTTGTAGTTACCATGTGGTTACCATGTGGTTACTATGTGGTTACCATGTGGTTACTATGTAGTTACCATGTGGTTACCATGTGGTTACTATGTAGTTACCATGTGGTTACCATGTGGTTACTATGTAGTTACCATGTGGTTACTATGTGGTTACCATGTGGTTACTTTGTAGTTACCATGTGGTTACCATGTGGTTACTATGTAGTTACCATGTGGTTACCATGTGGTTACTATGTAGTTACCATGTGGTTACTATGTGGTTACCATGTGGTTACCATGTGGTCCCTGTGTGGTTACCATGCGATTGCAATGTTTCAGTTTCAGGAATTTGTCCTCCTCAATGGGGAACTTGATTTACAGACCGGTTCTTAAAAACGTCACACAATAAAATCCAGTCACTCACAACAACAACAACAACAACAACCATGATTTAAACAAATTAAAAACAGTTTTAAAAGACACTTGAATTATTTATCAAATAAAATGTTACAAAGGGGATAAAAATAGTAAAAGAAATAAGTTATTAATAAAAAAGCATAAAAAGTAGTAAAATCATCTGAGACTATTTAAAAATATATTGTGGCATGAGGAACAAATGAGTTTTCAGTCTGTTGGTCCTCAGTCTTGTGGTTCTATGTCTGAAACCTGAGGGAAGGGGTTCAAGTCCATATGTAGAGGATGGTTCTGGTTTCCCACAATGCATCTGGTCTTTCTCGCCACCTCATATACAGCATGCAGCGAGGACTGCGGGAGGCCAGTTATTTTGCTGACCACCTTCACTACTCTTTTTAGCGTGACACAAATCTGAGCACTTCCTCAGGTAGCTGATGGGGAGGAGACTCATAGACCTGAGTTTCCCTTTTCTCTGTGTTTGGTTGTGTTCTGGTTCATTGTGTTGGACAAGAATCCAGTGTTTCAGACACTGCAGCGAAGATCATATAAAGCAACAAAACCTGGAGTTTTAGTTCAGCCAGGAACACTCATCAGTCTGATGTGAAGTTCTTCTTTTCTGATGCCAGCTGATGTTCCTCTGAGTTTCCCTCCTAGGTTTCATCCTTATTTACCTCCGACACATCCTCCTTGTTCTCTTACTGATTCCTTTTGTGTCTTTTCTCCTGGTTCTCTTTTTCATTCCCCTCTTGCTTATTCTCCTGGTTCCACTCCTGGTTCTCCACGTGGTTGTTCTCCCGCTTCTCCTAGAGGTTGTTGTCCTGGTTCCTCTCCGTATTTGTCCTCTTACCTGTCCTCCTGGTTGTCCTTCAGGGGAAACTGGACATCCCGGTGGAAGGAGGAAATGCAGAAGTATTCCAGAAATCCTGTCTGATGTATACTGTGAACATGCGAGCAGCTGCAGTCGAGGCGTCGCTCCTCTTGCTTCAGTTCTTGCAGGAGAAAACATTAAGTCTAGAATCAGAATCACTCAGATCCACCAGAAGCTGCTTCATGTCGGCGTCTTGACCTTTCTGAGCCACCGTAGTTTCAGGTGTTTGTGAAAGGATGTCAGTATTAGCATAAAGAGTCAGCAAGGAGGCATCAGATCCAGGTTTTAATCAGAAGACGGAGCTTCACCAAATCCTCGTTGAGCAAAAACCTGCTGTCCGTCACCTGATCCGACCGTTACCTCACCGCGACCTTGTCACAACCTCAGGAGCTCACGCCTTACTCTGCAACGGCCACGATTCCTTCACTTCTCAGTTCTGCAGTTCGGATTCTGTGCTCTGATCTCCCTGATAGATGCCCAGCTGCAGTGATGACATCATCAATCTGCTTGATGACATCACAAGTTTTTGTTAGGTTTTTTAAGTGAAGCTTTAAAAATATGCAGGAAAGATAAACTTCCTTATTCCTAAGATTAAATTACACATTGCTACGACTAGTTATAGTCATTGTACGACTAGTTTACTTATTGCTACGACTAGTTTTAGTCATTGTACGACTAGTTTACTCATTGCTACGACTAGTTTTAGTCATTGTACGACTAGTTTACTCATTTCTACGACTAGTTTTAGTCATTGTACGACTAGTTTACTCATTGCTACGACTAGTTTTAGTCATTGTACGACTAGTTTACTCATTGCTACGACTAGTTTTAGTCATTGTACGACTAGTTTACTCATTTCTACGACTGGTTTTAGTCATTGTACGACCTGTTTACTCATTGCTACGACTAGTTTTAGTCATTGTACGACTAGTTTACTCATTGCTACGACTGGTTTTAGTCATTGTACGACTAGTTTACTTATTGCTACGACTAGTTTTAGTCATTGTACGACTAGTTTACTCATTGCTACGACTGGTTTTAGTCATTGTACGACTAGTTTTCTCATTGCTACGACTAGTTTTAGTCATTGTACGACTAGTTTACTCATTGCTACGACTAGTTTTAGTCATTGTACGACTAGTTTACTCATTGCTACGACTGGTTTTAGTCATTGTACGACTAGTTTACTTATTGCTAAGACTAGTTTTAGTCATTGTACGACCTGTTTACTCATTGCTACGACTGGTTTTAGTCATTGTACGACTAGTTTTCTCATTGCTACGACTGGTTTTAGTCATTGTACGACTAGTTTACTCATTGCTACGACTAGTTTTAGTCATTGTACGACTAGTTTACTCATTGCTACGACTAGTTTTAGTCATTGTACGACTAGTTTACTCATTGCTACGACTGGTTTTAGTCATTGTACGACTAGTTTACTTATTGCTACGACTAGTTTTAGTCATTGTACGACTAGTTTACTTATTGCTACGACTAGTTTTAGTCATTGTACGACCAGTTTACTCATTGCTACGACTAGTTTTAGTCATTGTACAACCTGTTTACTCATTGCTACGACTAGTTTTAGTCATTGTACGACTAGTTTACTTATTGCTACGACTAGTTTTAGTCATTGTACGACCTGTTTACTCATTGCTACGACTAGTTTTAGTCATTGTACGACCAGTTTACTCATTGCTACGACTAGTTTTAGTCATTGTACGACTAGTTTACTCATTGCTACGACTAGTTTTAGTCATTGTACGACTAGTTTACTCATTTCTATGACTAGTTTTAGTCATTGTACGACTAGTTTACTTATTGCTACGACTAGTTTTAGTCATTGTACGACCTGTTTACTCATTGCTACGACTAGTTTTAATCATTGTACGACCTGTTTACTCATTGCTATGACTAGTTTTAGTCATTGTACGACCAGTTTACTCATTGCTACGACTAGTTTTAGTCATTGTACGACCAGTTTACTCATTGCTACGACTAGTTTTAGTCATTGTACGACTAGTTTACTCATTTCTACGACTAGTTTTAGTCATTGTACGACTAGTTTACTCATTGCTACGACTAGTTTTAGTCATTGTACGACTAGTTTACTTATTGCTACGACTAGTTTTAGTCATTGTACGACTAGTTTACTTATTGCTACGACTAGTTTTAGTCATTGTACGACTAGTTTACTCATTGCTACGACTAGTATTAGTCAATGTACGACTAGTTTACTCATTGCTATGACTAGTTTACTCATCATGCAACTAGTTTACTTGTTGCTACGACTAGTTTTAGTCATTGTACGACTAGTTTACTTATTGCTACGACTAGTTTTAGTCATTGTACGACTAGTTCACTTATTGCTACAACTAGTTTTAGTCATTGTACGACTAGTTTACTTATTGCTACGACTAGTTTTAGTCATTGCTACGACTAGTTTACTTATTGCTACGACTAGTTTTAGTCATTGTACGACTAGTTTCCTTATTACTACGACTAGTTTTAGTCATTGTACGACTAGTTTACTTATTGCTACGACTAGTTTTAGTCATTGTACGACTAGTTTACTTATTGCTACGACTAGTTTTAGTCATTGAACGACTAGTTTACTCATTGCTACGACTAGTTTTAGTCATTGTACGACTAGTTCACTCATTGCTACGGCTAGTTTTAGTCATTGTACGACTAGTTTACTTATTGCTACGACTAGTTTTAGTCATTGTACGACTAGTTTACTCATTGCTACGACTAGTTTTAGTCATTGTACGACTAGTTTACTCATTGCTACGACTAGTTTTAGTCATTGTACGACTAGTTTACTTATTGCTACGACTAGTTTTAGTAATTTTACGACTAGTTTACTCATTGCTACGACTAGTTTTAGTCATTGTACGACTAGTTTACTTATTGCTAAGACTAGTTTTAGTCATTGTACGACTAGTTTTCTCATTGCTATGACTAGTTTTAGTCATTGTACGACTAGCTTACTCATTGCTACGACTAGTTTTAGTCATTGTACGACTAGTTTACTCATTGCTACTAGTTTTAGTCATTGTACGACTAGTTTACTCATTGCTACGACTGGTTTTAGTCATTGTACGACCTGTTTACTCATTGCTACGACTAGTTTTAGTCATTGTACGACCTGTTAACTCATTGCTACGACTAGTTTTAGTCATTGTACGACCAGTTTACTCATTGCTACGACTAGTTTTAGTCATTGTACGACTAGTTTACTCATTGCTACGACTAGTTTTAGTCATTGTACGACTAGTTCATTCATTTCTACGACTAGTTTTAGTCATTGTACGACTAGTTTACTCATTGCTACGACTAGTTTTAGTCATTGTACGACTAGTTTACTCATTGCTACGACTAGTTTTAGTCATTGTACGACTAGTTTACTTATTGCTACGACTAGTTTTAGTCATTCTACGACCGGTTTACTCATTGCTACGACTAGTTTTAGTCATTGTACGACTAGTTTACTCATTGCTACGACTAGTTTTAGTCATTGTACGACTTGTTTACTGATTGCTACGACTAGTTTTAGTCATTGTACGACTAGTTTACTCATTGCTACGACTAGTTTTAGTCAATGTACGACTAGTTTACTTATTGCTACGACTAGTTTTAGTCATTGTACGACCTGTTTACTCATTGCTACGACTGGTTTTAGTCATTGTACGACTAGTTTTGTCATTGCTACGACTAGTTTTAGTCATTGTACGACTAGTTTACTCATTGCTACGACTAGTTTTAGTCATTGTACGACTAGTTTACTTATTGCTATGACTGGTTTTAGTCATTGTACGACCTGTTTACTCATTGCTACGACTAGTTTTAGTCATTGTACGACCTGTTAACTCATTGCTACGACTAGTTTTAGTCATTGTACGACTAGTTTACTCATTGCTACGACTGGTTTTAGTCATTGTACGACTAGTTTACTTATTGCTACGACTAGTTTTAGTCATTGTACGACTAGTTTACTCATTGCTACGACTGGTTTTAGTCATTGTACGACTAGTTTTCTCATTGCTACGACTAGTTTTAGTCATTGTACGACTAGTTTACTCATTGCTACGACTAGTTTTAGTCATTGTACGACTAGTTTACTCATTGCTACGACTGGTTTTAGTCATTGTACGACTAGTTTACTTATTGCTAAGACTAGTTTTAGTCATTGTACGACCTGTTTACTCATTGCTACGACTGGTTTTAGTCATTGTACGACTAGTTTTCTCATTGCTACGACTGGTTTTAGTCATTGTACGACTAGTTTACTCATTGCTACGACTAGTTTTAGTCATTGTACGACTAGTTTACTCATTGCTACGACTAGTTTTAGTCATTGTACGACTAGTTTACTCATTGCTACGACTGGTTTTAGTCATTGTACGACTAGTTTACTTATTGCTACGACTAGTTTTAGTCATTGTACGACTAGTTTACTTATTGCTACGACTAGTTTTAGTCATTGTACGACCAGTTTACTCATTGCTACGACTAGTTTTAGTCATTGTACAACCTGTTTACTCATTGCTACGACTAGTTTTAGTCATTGTACGACTAGTTTACTTATTGCTACGACTAGTTTTAGTCATTGTACGACCTGTTTACTCATTGCTACGACTAGTTTTAGTCATTGTACGACCAGTTTACTCATTGCTACGACTAGTTTTAGTCATTGTACGACTAGTTTACTCATTGCTACGACTAGTTTTAGTCATTGTACGACTAGTTTACTCATTTCTATGACTAGTTTTAGTCATTGTACGACTAGTTTACTTATTGCTACGACTAGTTTTAGTCATTGTACGACCTGTTTACTCATTGCTACGACTAGTTTTAATCATTGTACGACCTGTTTACTCATTGCTATGACTAGTTTTAGTCATTGTACGACCAGTTTACTCATTGCTACGACTAGTTTTAGTCATTGTACGACCAGTTTACTCATTGCTACGACTAGTTTTAGTCATTGTACGACTAGTTTACTCATTTCTACGACTAGTTTTAGTCATTGTACGACTAGTTTACTCATTGCTACGACTAGTTTTAGTCATTGTACGACTAGTTTACTTATTGCTACGACTAGTTTTAGTCATTGTACGACTAGTTTACTTATTGCTACGACTAGTTTTAGTCATTGTACGACTAGTTTACTCATTGCTACGACTAGTATTAGTCAATGTACGACTAGTTTACTCATTGCTATGACTAGTTTACTCATCATGCAACTAGTTTACTTGTTGCTACGACTAGTTTTAGTCATTGTACGACTAGTTTACTTATTGCTACGACTAGTTTTAGTCATTGTACGACTAGTTCACTTATTGCTACAACTAGTTTTAGTCATTGTACGACTAGTTTACTTATTGCTACGACTAGTTTTAGTCATTGCTACGACTAGTTTACTTATTGCTACGACTAGTTTTAGTCATTGTACGACTAGTTTCCTTATTACTACGACTAGTTTTAGTCATTGTACGACTAGTTTACTTATTGCTACGACTAGTTTTAGTCATTGTACGACTAGTTTACTTATTGCTACGACTAGTTTTAGTCATTGAACGACTAGTTTACTCATTGCTACGACTAGTTTTAGTCATTGTACGACTAGTTCACTCATTGCTACGGCTAGTTTTAGTCATTGTACGACTAGTTTACTTATTGCTACGACTAGTTTTAGTCATTGTACGACTAGTTTACTCATTGCTACGACTAGTTTTAGTCATTGTACGACTAGTTTACTCATTGCTACGACTAGTTTTAGTCATTGTACGACTAGTTTACTTATTGCTACGACTAGTTTTAGTAATTTTACGACTAGTTTACTCATTGCTACGACTAGTTTTAGTCATTGTACGACTAGTTTACTTATTGCTAAGACTAGTTTTAGTCATTGTACGACTAGTTTTCTCATTGCTATGACTAGTTTTAGTCATTGTACGACTAGCTTACTCATTGCTACGACTAGTTTTAGTCATTGTACGACTAGTTTACTCATTGCTACTAGTTTTAGTCATTGTACGACTAGTTTACTCATTGCTACGACTGGTTTTAGTCATTGTACGACCTGTTTACTCATTGCTACGACTAGTTTTAGTCATTGTACGACCTGTTAACTCATTGCTACGACTAGTTTTAGTCATTGTACGACCAGTTTACTCATTGCTACGACTAGTTTTAGTCATTGTACGACTAGTTTACTCATTGCTACGACTAGTTTTAGTCATTGTACGACTAGTTCATTCATTTCTACGACTAGTTTTAGTCATTGTACGACTAGTTTACTCATTGCTACGACTAGTTTTAGTCATTGTACGACTAGTTTACTCATTGCTACGACTAGTTTTAGTCATTGTACGACTAGTTTACTTATTGCTACGACTAGTTTTAGTCATTCTACGACCGGTTTACTCATTGCTACGACTAGTTTTAGTCATTGTACGACTAGTTTACTCATTGCTACGACTAGTTTTAGTCATTGTACGACTTGTTTACTGATTGCTACGACTAGTTTTAGTCATTGTACGACTAGTTTACTCATTGCTACGACTAGTTTTAGTCAATGTACGACTAGTTTACTTATTGCTACGACTAGTTTTAGTCATTGTACGACCTGTTTACTCATTGCTACGACTGGTTTTAGTCATTGTACGACTAGTTTTGTCATTGCTACGACTAGTTTTAGTCATTGTACGACTAGTTTACTCATTGCTACGACTAGTTTTAGTCATTGTACGACTAGTTTACTTATTGCTATGACTGGTTTTAGTCATTGTACGACCTGTTTACTCATTGCTACGACTAGTTTTAGTCATTGTACGACCTGTTAACTCATTGCTACGACTAGTTTTAGTCATTGTACGACTAGTTTACTTATTGCTAAGACTAGTTTTAGTCATTGTACGACTAGTTTTCTCATTGCTATGACTAGTTTTAGTCATTGTACGACTAGCTTACTCATTGCTACGACTAGTTTTAGTCATTGTACGACTAGTTTACTCATTGCTACTAGTTTTAGTCATTGTACGACTAGTTTACTCATTGCTACGACTGGTTTTAGTCATTGTACGACCTGTTTACTCATTGCTACGACTAGTTTTAGTCATTGTACGACCTGTTAACTCATTGCTACGACTAGTTTTAGTCATTGTACGACCAGTTTACTCATTGCTACGACTAGTTTTAGTCATTGTACGACTAGTTTACTCATTGCTACGACTAGTTTTAGTCATTGTACGACTAGTTCATTCATTTCTACGACTAGTTTTAGTCATTGTACGACTAGTTTACTCATTGCTACGACTAGTTTTAGTCATTGTACGACTAGTTTACTCATTGCTACGACTAGTTTTAGTCATTGTACGACTAGTTTACTTATTGCTACGACTAGTTTTAGTCATTCTACGACCGGTTTACTCATTGCTACGACTAGTTTTAGTCATTGTACGACTAGTTTACTCATTGCTACGACTAGTTTTAGTCATTGTACGACTTGTTTACTGATTGCTACGACTAGTTTTAGTCATTGTACGACTAGTTTACTCATTGCTACGACTAGTTTTAGTCAATGTACGACTAGTTTACTTATTGCTACGACTAGTTTTAGTCATTGTACGACCTGTTTACTCATTGCTACGACTGGTTTTAGTCATTGTACGACTAGTTTTGTCATTGCTACGACTAGTTTTAGTCATTGTACGACTAGTTTACTCATTGCTACGACTAGTTTTAGTCATTGTACGACTAGTTTACTTATTGCTATGACTGGTTTTAGTCATTGTACGACTAGTTTACTTATTACTACGACTAGTTTTAGTCATTGTACGACTAGTTTACTCATTGCTACGACTGGTTTTAGTCATTATACGACTAGTTTACTTATTGCTACGACTAGTTTTAGTCATTGTACGACTAGTTTACTCATTGCTACGACTGGTTTTAGTCATTGTACGACTAGTTTTCTCATTGCTACGACTAGTTTTAGTCATTGTACGACCAGTTTACTCATTGCTACGACTAGTTTTAGTCATTGTACGACTAGTTTACTCATTTCTACGACTAGTTTTAGTCATTGTACGACTAGTTTACTCATTGCTACGACTAGTTTTAGTCATTGTGCGACTAGTTTACTTATTGCTACGACTAGTTTTAGTCATTGTACGACTAGTTTACTTATTGCTACGACTAGTTTTAGTCATTGTACGACTAGTTTACTTATTGCTACGACTAGTTTTAGTCATTGTACGACTAGTTTACTCATTGCTACGACTAGTATTAGTCAATGTACGACTAGTTTACTCATTGCTATGACTAGTTTACTCATCATGCAACTAGTTTACTTGTTGCTACGACTAGTTTTAGTCATTGTACGACTAGTTTACTTATTGCTACGACTAGTTTTAGTCATTGTACGACTAGTTTACTTATTGCTACAACTAGTTTTAGTCATTGTACGACTAGTTTACTTATTGCTACGACTAGTTTTAGTCATTGTACGACTAGTTTACTTATTGCTACGACTAGTTTTAGTCATTGTACGACTAGTTTACTTATTGCTACGACTAGTTTTAGTCATTGTACGACTAGTTTACTTATTACTACGACTGGTTTTAGTCATTGTACGACTAGTTTACTTATTGCTAAGACTAGTTTTAGTCATTGTACGACTAGTTTACTCATTGCTACGACTAGTTTTAGTCATTGTATGACTAGTTTACTCATTGCTACGACTAGTTATAGTCATTGTACGACTAGTTTACTTATTGCTACGACTAGTTTTAGTCATTGTACGACTAGTTTACTTATTGCTACGACTAGTTTTAGTCATTGTACCACTAGTTTACTCATTGCTACGACTAGTTTTAGTCATTGTACGACTAGTTTACTCATTGCTACGACTAGTTTTAGTCATTGTGCGACTAGTTTTCTCATTGCTACGACTAGTTTTAGTCTTTGTACGACTAGTTTACTCATTGCTACGACTAGTTTTAGTTATTGTACGACTAGTTTACTCATTGCTATGACTAGTTTACTCATATTGCAACTAGTTTACTTGTTGCTACGACTAGTTTTAGTCATTGTACGACTAGTTTACTTATTGCTAGGACTAGTTTTAGTCATTGTACGACTATTTTACTTATTACTACGACTAGTTTTAGTCATTGTACGACTAGTTTACTTATTGCTACGACTAGTTTTAGTCATTGTACGACTAGTTTACTTATTGCTACAACTAGTTTTAGTCATTGAACGACTAGTTTACTTATTGCTACGACTAGTTTTAGTCATTGTACGACTAGTTTACTCATTGCTACGACTAGTTTACTTATCATGCAACTAGTTTACTTATTGCTACGACTAGTTTTAGTCATTGTACGACTAGTTTACTTATTGCTACGACTAGTTTTAGTCATTGTACGACTAGTTTACTTATTGCTACGACTAGTTTTAGTCATTGTACGACTAGTTTACTTATTACTACGACTGGTTTTAGTCATTGTACGACTAGTTTACTTATTGCTAAGACTAGTTTTAGTCATTGTACGACTAGTTTAGTCATTGCTACGACTAGTTTTAGTCATTGTATGACTAGTTTACTCATTGCTACGACTAGTTATAGTCATTGTACGACTAGTTTACTTATTGCTACGACTAGTTTTAGTCATTGTACGACTAGTTTACTTATTGCTACGACTAGTTTTAGTCATTGTACCACTAGTTTACTCATTGCTACGACTAGTTTTAGTCATTGTACGACTAGTTTACTCATTGCTACGACTAGTTTTAGTCATTGTACTACTAGTTTACTCATTGCTACGACTAGTTTTAGTCATTGTACGACTAGTTTACTCATTGCTACGACTAGTTTTAGTCATTGTGCGACTAGTTTTCTCATTGCTACGACTAGTTTTAGTCTTTGTACGACTAGTTTACTCATTGCTACGACTAGTTTTAGTTATTGTACGACTAGTTTACTCATTGCTATGACTAGTTTTAGTCATTGAACGACTAGTTTACTCATTGCTACGACTAGTTTTAGTCATTGTATGACTAGTTTACTCATTGCTACGACTAGTTATAGTCATTGTACGACTAGTTTACTTATTGCTACGACTAGTTTTAGTCATTGTACGACTAGTTTACTTATTGCTACGACTAGTTTTAGTCATTGTACCACTAGTTTACTCATTGCTACGACTAGTTTTAGTCATTGTACGACTAGTTTACTCATTGCTACGACTAGTTTTAGTTATTGTACGACTAGTTTACTCATTGCTATGACTAGTTTACTCATATTGCAACTAGTTTACTTGTTGCTACGACTAGTTTTAGTCATTGTACGACTAGTTTACTTATTGCTAGGACTAGTTTTAGTCATTTTACGACTAGTTTACTTATTGCTACAACTAGTTTTAGTCATTGTACGACTAGTTTACTTATTGCTACGACTAGTTTTAGTCATTGTACGACTAGTTTACTTATTGCTACAACTAGTTTTAGTCATTGTACGACTAGTTTACTTATTGCTACGACTAGTTTTAGTCATTGTACGACTAGTTTACTTATTGCTACAACTAGTTTTAGTCATTGTACGACTAGTTTACTTATTGCTCTAACTAGTTTTAGTCATTGTACGACTAGTTTACTTATTGCTACGACTAGTTTTAGTCATTGTACGACTAGTTTACTCATTGCTACGACTAGTTTTAGTCATTGTCCGACTAGTTTTCTCATTGCTACGACTAGTTTTAGTCTTTGTACGACTAGTTTACTCATTGCTACGACTAGTTTTAGTTATTGTACGACTAGTTTACTCATTGCTATGACTAGTTTACTCATATTGCAACTAGTTTACTTGTTGCTACGACTAGTTTTAGTCATTGTACGACTAGTTTACTTATTGCTAGGACTAGTTTTAGTCATTGTACGACTATTTTACTTATTACTACGACTAGTTTTAGTCATTGTACGACTAGTTTACTTATTGCTACGACTAGTTTTAGTCATTGTACGACTAGTTTACTTATTGCTACAACTAGTTTTAGTCATTGAACGACTAGTTTACTTATTGCTACGACTAGTTTTAGTCATTGTACGACTAGTTTACTCATTGCTACGACTAGTTTACTTATCATGCAACTAGTTTACTTATTGCTACGACTAGTTTTAGTCATTGTACGACTAGTTTACTTATTGCTACGACTAGTTTTAGTCATTGTACGACTAGTTTACTTATTGCTACGACTAGTTTTAGTCATTGTACGACTAGTTTACTTATTGCTACGACTAGTTTTAGTCATTGTACGACTAGTTTACTTATTGCTACGACTAGTTTTAGTCATTGTACGACTAGTTTACTTATTGCTACGACTAGTTTTAGTCATTGTACGACTAGTTTACTTATTGCTATGACTAGTTTTAGTCTTTGTACGACTAGTTTACTCATTGCTACGACTAGTTTTAGTTATTGTACGACTAGTTTACTCATTGCTATGACTAGTTTACTCATATTGCAACTAGTTTACTTGTTGCTACGACTAGTTTTAGTCATTGTACGACTAGTTTACTTATTGCTACAACTAGTTTTAGTCATTGAACGACTAGTTTACTTATTGCTATGACTAGTTTTAGTCATTGTACGACTAGTTTACTCATTGCTACGACTAGTTTACTCATCATGCAACTAGTTTACTTATTGCTACGACTAGTTTTAGTCATTTTACGACTAGTTTACTTATTGCTACAACTAGTTTTAGTCATTGTACGACTAGTTTACTTATTGCTACGACTAGTTTTAGTCATTGTACGACTAGTTTACTTATTGCTACGACTAGTTTTAGTCATTGTACGACTAGTTTACTTATTGCTACGACTAGTTTTAGTCATTGTACGACTAGTTTACTTATTGCTACAACTAGTTTTAGTCATTGTACGACTAGTTTACTTATTGCTCTAACTAGTTTTAGTCATTGTACGACTAGTTTACTTATTGCTACGACTAGTTTTAGTCATTGTACGACTAGTTTACTCATTGCTACGACTAGTTTTAGTCATTGTCCGACTAGTTTTCTCATTGCTACGACTAGTTTTAGTCTTTGTACGACTAGTTTACTCATTGCTACGACTAGTTTTAGTTATTGTACGACTAGTTTACTCATTGCTATGACTAGTTTACTCATATTGCAACTAGTTTACTTGTTGCTACGACTAGTTTTAGTCATTGTACGACTAGTTTACTTATTGCTAGGACTAGTTTTAGTCATTGTACGACTATTTTACTTATTACTACGACTAGTTTTAGTCATTGTACGACTAGTTTACTCATTGCTACGACTAGTTTTAGTCATTGTACTACTAGTTTACTCATTGCTACGACTAGTTTTAGTCATTGTACGACTAGTTTACTCATTGCTACGACTAGTTTTAGTCATTGTGCGACTAGTTTTCTCATTGCTACGACTAGTTTACTTATCATGCAACTAGTTTACTTATTGCTACGACTAGTTTTAGTCATTGTACGACTAGTTTACTTATTGCTACGACTAGTTTTAGTCATTGTACGACTAGTTTACTTATTGCTACGACTAGTTTTAGTCATTGTACGACTAGTTTACTTATTGCTACAACTAGTTTTAGTCATTGTACGACTAGTTTACTTATTGCTACGACTAGTTTTAGTCATTGTACGACTAGTTTACTTATTGCTACGACTAGTTTTAGTCATTGTACGACTAGTTTACTTATTGCTACGACTAGTTTTAGTCATTGTACGACTAGTTTACTCATTACTACGACTAGTTTTAGTCATTGTATGACTAGTTTACTTATTGCTACGACTAGTTTTAGTCATTGTACGACTAGTTTACTTATTGCTACAACTAGTTTTAGTCATTGAACGACTAGTTTACTTATTGCTATGACTAGTTTTAGTCATTGTACGACTAGTTTACTCAATGCTACGACTAGTTTACTCATCATGCAACTAGTTTACTTATTGCTACGACTAGTTTTAGTCATTTTACGACTAGTTTACTCATTGCTACAACTAGTTTTAGTCATTGTACGACTAGTTTACTTATTGCTACGACTAGTTTTAGTCATTGTACGACTAGTTTACTTATTGCTACGACTAGTTTTAGTCATTGTACGACTAGTTTACTTATTGCTACAACTAGTTTTAGTCATTGTACGACTAGTTTACTTATTGCTCTAACTAGTTTTAGTCATTGTACGACTAGTTTACTTATTGCTACGACTAGTTTTAGTCATTGTACGACTAGTTTACTTATTGCTACGACTAGTTTTAGTCATTGTACGACTAGTTTACTTATTGCTACGACTAGTTTTAGTCATTGTACGACTAGTTTACTTATTGCTACGACTAGTTTTAGTCATTTTACGACTAGTTTATTCATTGCTACGACTAGTTTTAGTCATTTTACGACTAGTTTACTTATTGCTAAGACTAGTTTTAGTCATTGTACGACTAGTTTACTCATTGCTACGACTAGTTTTAGTCATTGTACGACTAGTTTACTTATTGCTAAGACTAGTTTTAGTCATTGTACGACTAGTTTACTTATTGCTACGACTAGTTTTAGTCATTGTACGACTAGTTTTCTCATTGCTATGAGTAGTTTTAGTCATTGTACGACTAGCTTACTCATTGCTACGACTAGTTTTAGTCATTGTACGACTAGTTTACTCATTGCTACTAGTTTTAGTCATTGTACGACTAGTTTACTCATTGCTACGACTGGTTTTAGTCATTGTACGACCTGTTTACTCATTGCTACGACTAGTTTTAGTCATTGTACGACCTGTTAACTCATTGCTACGACTAGTTTTAGTCATTGTACGACCAGTTTACTCATTGCTACGACTAGTTTTAGTCATTGTACGACTAGTTTACTCATTGCTACGACTAGTTTTAGTCATTGTACGACTAGTTTACTCATTTCTACGACTAGTTTTAGTCATTGTACGACTAGTTTACACATTGCTACGACTAGTTTTAGTCATTGTACGACTAGTTTACTCATTGCTACGACTAGTTTTAGTCATTGTACGACTAGTTTACTTATTGCTACGACTAGTTTTAGTCATTCTACGACCGGTTTACTCATTGCTACGACTAGTTTTAGTCATTGTACGACTAGTTTACTCATTGCTACGACTAGTTTTAGTCATTGTACGACTTGTTTACTGATTGCTACGACTAGTTTTAGTCATTGTACGACTAGTTTACTTATTGCTACGACTGCTTATAGTCATTGTACGACTAGTTTACTTATTGCTACGACTAGTTTTAGTCATTGTACGACTAGTTTACTCATTGCTACGACTAGTTTTAGTCAATGTACGACTAGTTTACTTATTGCTACGACTAGTTTTAGTCATTGTACGACTAGTTTACTTATTGCTACAACTAGTTTTAGTCATTGTACGACTAGTTTACTTATTGCTACGACTAGTTTTAGTCATTGTACGACTAGTTTACTTATTGCTACGACTAGTTTTAGTCATTGTACGACTAGTTTACTTATTGCTACGACTAGTTTTAGTCATTGTACGACTAGTTTACTTATTACTACGACTGGTTTTAGTCATTGTACGACTAGTTTACTTATTGCTAAGACTAGTTTTAGTCATTGTACGACTAGTTTACTCATTGCTACGACTAGTTTTAGTCATTGTATGACTAGTTTACTCATTGCTACGACTAGTTATAGTCATTGTACGACTAGTTTACTTATTGCTACGACTAGTTTTAGTCATTGTACGACTAGTTTACTTATTGCTACGACTAGTTTTAGTCATTGTACCACTAGTTTACTCATTGCTACGACTAGTTTTAGTCATTGTACGACTAGTTTACTCATTGCTACGACTAGTTTTAGTCATTGTGCGACTAGTTTTCTCATTGCTACGACTAGTTTTAGTCTTTGTACGACTAGTTTACTCATTGCTACGACTAGTTTTAGTTATTGTACGACTAGTTTACTCATTGCTATGACTAGTTTACTCATATTGCAACTAGTTTACTTGTTGCTACGACTAGTTTTAGTCATTGTACGACTAGTTTACTTATTGCTAGGACTAGTTTTAGTCATTGTACGACTATTTTACTTATTACTACGACTAGTTTTAGTCATTGTACGACTAGTTTACTTATTGCTACGACTAGTTTTAGTCATTGTACGACTAGTTTACTTATTGCTACAACTAGTTTTAGTCATTGAACGACTAGTTTACTTATTGCTACGACTAGTTTTAGTCATTGTACGACTAGTTTACTCATTGCTACGACTAGTTTACTTATCATGCAACTAGTTTACTTATTGCTACGACTAGTTTTAGTCATTGTACGACTAGTTTACTTATTGCTACGACTAGTTTTAGTCATTGTACGACTAGTTTACTTATTGCTACGACTAGTTTTAGTCATTGTACGACTAGTTTACTTATTACTACGACTGGTTTTAGTCATTGTACGACTAGTTTACTTATTGCTAAGACTAGTTTTAGTCATTGTACGACTAGTTTACTCATTGCTACGACTAGTTTTAGTCATTGTATGACTAGTTTACTCATTGCTACGACTAGTTATAGTCATTGTACGACTAGTTTACTTATTGCTACGACTAGTTTTAGTCATTGTACGACTAGTTTACTTATTGCTACGACTAGTTTTAGTCATTGTACCACTAGTTTACTCATTGCTACGACTAGTTTTAGTCATTGTACGACTAGTTTACTCATTGCTACGACTAGTTTTAGTCATTGTACTACTAGTTTACTCATTGCTACGACTAGTTTTAGTCATTGTACGACTAGTTTACTCATTGCTACGACTAGTTTTAGTCATTGTGCGACTAGTTTTCTCATTGCTACGACTAGTTTTAGTCTTTGTACGACTAGTTTACTCATTGCTACGACTAGTTTTAGTTATTGTACGACTAGTTTACTCATTGCTATGACTAGTTTTAGTCATTGAAAGACTAGTTTACTCATTGCTACGACTAGTTTTAGTCATTGTATGACTAGTTTACTCATTGCTACGACTAGTTATAGTCATTGTACGACTAGTTTACTTATTGCTACGACTAGTTTTAGTCATTGTACGACTAGTTTACTTATTGCTACGACTAGTTTTAGTCATTGTACCACTAGTTTACTCATTGCTACGACTAGTTTTAGTCATTGTACGACTAGTTTACTCATTGCTACGACTAGTTTTAGTTATTGTACGACTAGTTTACTCATTGCTATGACTAGTTTACTCATATTGCAACTAGTTTACTTGTTGCTACGACTAGTTTTAGTCATTGTACGACTAGTTTACTTATTGCTAGGACTAGTTTTAGTCATTTTACGACTAGTTTACTTATTGCTACAACTAGTTTTAGTCATTGTACGACTAGTTTACTTATTGCTACGACTAGTTTTAGTCATTGTACGACTAGTTTACTTATTGCTACAACTAGTTTTAGTCATTGTACGACTAGTTTACTTATTGCTACGACTAGTTTTAGTCATTGTACGACTAGTTTACTTATTGCTACAACTAGTTTTAGTCATTGTACGACTAGTTTACTTATTGCTCTAACTAGTTTTAGTCATTGTACGACTAGTTTACTTATTGCTACGACTAGTTTTAGTCATTGTACGACTAGTTTACTCATTGCTACGACTAGTTTTAGTCATTGTCCGACTAGTTTTCTCATTGCTACGACTAGTTTTAGTCTTTGTACGACTAGTTTACTCATTGCTACGACTAGTTTTAGTTATTGTACGACTAGTTTACTCATTGCTATGACTAGTTTACTCATATTGCAACTAGTTTACTTGTTGCTACGACTAGTTTTAGTCATTGTACGACTAGTTTACTTATTGCTAGGACTAGTTTTAGTCATTGTACGACTATTACTTATTACTACGACTAGTTTTAGTCATTGTACGACTAGTTTACTTATTGCTACGACTAGTTTTAGTCATTGTACGACTAGTTTACTTATTGCTACAACTAGTTTTAGTCATTGAACGACTAGTTTACTTATTGCTACGACTAGTTTTAGTCATTGTACGACTAGTTTACTCATTGCTACGACTAGTTTACTTATCATGCAACTAGTTTACTTATTGCTACGACTAGTTTTAGTCATTGTACGACTAGTTTACTTATTGCTACGACTAGTTTTAGTCATTGTACGACTAGTTTACTTATTGCTACGACTAGTTTTAGTCATTGTACGACTAGTTTACTTATTGCTACGACTAGTTTTAGTCATTGTACGACTAGTTTACTTATTGCTACGACTAGTTTTAGTCATTGTACGACTAGTTTACTTATTGCTACGACTAGTTTTAGTCATTGTACGACTAGTTTACTTATTGCTACGACTAGTTTTAGTCATTGTACGACTAGTTTACTTATTGCTACGACTAGTTTTAGTCATTGTACGACTAGTTTACTTATTGCTACGACTAGTTTTAGTCATTGTACGACTAGTTTACTTATTACTACGACTAGTTTTAGTCATTGTATGACTAGTTTACTTATTGCTACGACTAGTTTTAGTCATTGTACGACTAGTTTACTTATTGCTACGACTAGTTTTAGTCATTGTACGACTAGTTTACTCATTGCTACGACTAGTTTTAGTCATTGTCCGACTAGTTTTCTCATTGCTACGACTAGTTTTAGTCTTTGTACGACTAGTTTACTCATTGCTACGACTAGTTTTAGTTATTGTACGACTAGTTTACTCATTGCTATGACTAGTTTACTCATATTGCAACTAGTTTACTTGTTGCTACGACTAGTTTTAGTCATTGTACGACTAGTTTACTTATTGCTAGGACTAGTTTTAGTCATTGTACGACTATTTTACTTATTACTACGACTAGTTTTAGTCATTGTACGACTAGTTTACTCATTGCTACGACTAGTTTTAGTCATTGTACGACTAGTTTACTCATTGCTACGACTAGTTTTAGTCATTGTACGACTAGTTTACTCATTGCTACGACTAGTTTTAGTCATTGTGCGACTAGTTTTCTCATTGCTACGACTAGTTTACTTATCATGCAACTAGTTTACTTATTGCTACGACTAGTTTTAGTCATTGTACGACTAGTTTACTTATTGCTACGACTAGTTTTAGTCATTGTACGACTAGTTTACTTATTGCTACGACTAGTTTTAGTCATTGTACGACTAGTTTACTTATTGCTACAACTAGTTTTAGTCATTGTACGACTAGTTTACTTATTGCTACGACTAGTTTTAGTCATTGTACGACTAGTTTACTTATTGCTACGACTAGTTTTAGTCATTGTACGACTAGTTTACTTATTGCTACGACTAGTTTTAGTCATTGTACGACTAGTTTACTCATTACTACGACTAGTTTTAGTCATTGTATGACTAGTTTACTTATTGCTACGACTAGTTTTAGTCATTGTACGACTAGTTTACTTATTGCTACAACTAGTTTTAGTCATTGAACGACTAGTTTACTTATTGCTATGACTAGTTTTAGTCATTGTACGACTAGTTTACTCAATGCTACGACTAGTTTACTCATCATGCAACTAGTTTACTTATTGCTACGACTAGTTTTAGTCATTTTACGACTAGTTTACTCATTGCTACAACTAGTTTTAGTCATTGTACGACTAGTTTACTTATTGCTACGACTAGTTTTAGTCATTGTACGACTAGTTTACTTATTGCTACGACTAGTTTTAGTCATTGTACGACTAGTTTACTTATTGCTACAACTAGTTTTAGTCATTGTACGACTAGTTTACTTATTGCTCTAACTAGTTTTAGTCATTGTACGACTAGTTTACTTATTGCTACGACTAGTTTTAGTCATTGTACGACTAGTTTACTTATTGCTACGACTAGTTTTAGTCATTGTACGACTAGTTTACTTATTGCTACGACTAGTTTTAGTCATTGTACGACTAGTTTACTTATTGCTACGACTAGTTTTAGTCATTTTACGACTAGTTTATTCATTGCTACGACTAGTTTTAGTCATTTTACGACTAGTTTACTTATTGCTAAGACTAGTTTTAGTCATTGTACGACTAGTTTACTCATTGCTACGACTAGTTTTAGTCATTGTACGACTAGTTTACTTATTGCTACGACTAGTTTTAGTCATTGTACGACTAGTTTACTTATTGCTACGACTAGTTTTAGTCATTGTACGACTAGTTTTCTCATTGCTATGAGTAGTTTTAGTCATTGTACGACTAGCTTACTCATTGCTACGACTAGTTTTAGTCATTGTACGACTAGTTTACTCATTGCTACTAGTTTTAGTCATTGTACGACTAGTTTACTCATTGCTACGACTGGTTTTAGTCATTGTACGACCTGTTTACTCATTGCTACGACTAGTTTTAGTCATTGTACGACCTGTTAACTCATTGCTACGACTAGTTTTAGTCATTGTACGACCAGTTTACTCATTGCTACGACTAGTTTTAGTCATTGTACGACTAGTTTACTCATTGCTACGACTAGTTTTAGTCATTGTACGACTAGTTTACTCATTTCTACGACTAGTTTTAGTCATTGTACGACTAGTTTACACATTGCTACGACTAGTTTTAGTCATTGTACGACTAGTTTACTCATTGCTACGACTAGTTTTAGTCATTGTACGACTAGTTTACTTATTGCTACGACTAGTTTTAGTCATTCTACGACCGGTTTACTCATTGCTACGACTAGTTTTAGTCATTGTACGACTAGTTTACTCATTGCTACGACTAGTTTTAGTCATTGTACGACTTGTTTACTGATTGCTACGACTAGTTTTAGTCATTGTACGACTAGTTTACTTATTGCTACGACTGCTTATAGTCATTGTACGACTAGTTTACTTATTGCTACGACTAGTTTTAGTCATTGTACGACTAGTTTACTCATTGCTACGACTAGTTTTAGTCAATGTACGACTAGTTTACTTATTGCTACGACTAGTTTTAGTCATTGTACGACCTGTTTACTAATTGCTACGACTGGTTTTAGTCATTGTACTACTAGTTTTCTCATTGCTACGACTAGTTTTAGTCATTGTACGACTAGTTTACTCATTGCTACGACTAGTTTTAGTCATTGTACGACTAGTTTACTTATTGCTACGACTAGTTTTAGTCATTGTACGACTAGTTTACTCATTGCTATGACTAGTTTACTCATATTGCAACTAGTTTACTTGTTGCTACGACTAGTTTTAGTCATTGTACGACTAGTTTACTTATTGCTACGACTAGTTTTAGTCATGGTACGACTAGTTTACTTATTGCTACAACTAGTTTTAGTCATTGTACGACTAGTTTACTTATTGCTAGGACTAGTTTTAGTCATTGTACGACTATTTTACTTATTACTACGACTAGTTTTAGTCATTGTACGACTAGTTTACTTATTGCTACGACTAGTTTTAGTCATTGTACGACTAGTTTACTTATTGCTACAACTAGTTTTAGTCATTGAACGACTAGTTTACTTATTGCTACGACTAGTTTTAGTCATTGTACGACTAGTTTACTCATTGCTACGACTAGTTTATTCATCATGCAACTAGTTTACTTATTGCTTCGACTAGTTTTAGTCATTTTTTGACTAGTTTACTTATTGCTACAACTAGTTTTAGTCATTGTACGACTAGTTTACTTATTGCTACGACTAGTTTTAGTCATTGTACGACTAGTTTACTTATTGCTACAACTAGTTTTAGTCATTGTACGACTAGTTTACTTATTGCTACGACTAGTTTTAGTCATTGTACGACTACTTTACTTATTGCTACGACTAGTTTTAGTCATTGTACGACTAGTTTACTTATTGCTACGACTAGTTTTAGTCATTGTACGACTAGTTTACTTATTGCTACGACTAGTTTTAGTCATTGTACGACTAGTTTACTTATTACTACGACTAGTTTTAGTCATTGTATGACTAGTTTACTTATTGCTACGACTAGTTTTAGTCATTGTACGAATAGTTTACTTATTGCTACAACTAGTTTTAGTCATTGAACGACTAGTTTACTTATTGCTATGACTAGTTTTAGTCATTGTACGACTAGTTTACTCATTGCTACGACTAGTTTACTCATCATGCAACTAGTTTACTTATTGCTACGACTAGTTTTAGTCATTTTACGACTAGTTTACTTATTGCTACAACTAGTTTTAGTCATTGTACGACTAGTTTACTTATTGCTACAACTAGTTTTAGTCATTGTACGACTAGTTTACTTATTGCTACGACTAGTTTTAGTCATTGTACGACTAGTTTACTTATTACTACGACTAGTTTTAGTCATTGTACGACTAGTTTACTTATTGCTACGACTAGTTTTAGTCATTGTACGACTAGTTTACTTATTGCTACAACTAGTTTTAGTCATTGAACGACTAGTTTACTTATTACTACGACTAGTTTTAGTCATTGTACGACTAGTTTACTTATTGCTACGACTAGTTTATTCATCATGCAACTAGTTTACTTATTGCTTCGACTAGTTTTAGTCATTTTTTGACTAGTTTACTTATTGCTACAACTAGTTTTAGTCATTGTACGACTAGTTTACTTATTGCTACGACTAGTTTTAGTCATTGTACGACTAGTTTACTTATTGCTACAACTAGTTTTAGTCATTGTACGACTAGTTTACTTATTGCTACGACTAGTTTTAGTCATTGTACGACTACTTTACTTATTGCTACGACTAGTTTTAGTCATTGTACGACTAGTTTACTTATTGCTACGACTAGTTTTAGTCATTGTACGACTAGTTTACTTATTGCTACGACTAGTTTTAGTCATTGTACGACTAGTTTACTTATTACTACGACTAGTTTTAGTCATTGTATGACTAGTTTACTTATTGCTACGACTAGTTTTAGTCATTGTACGACTAGTTTACTTATTGCTACAACTAGTTTTAGTCATTGAACGACTAGTTTACTTATTGCTATGACTAGTTTTAGTCATTGTACGACTAGTTTACTCATTGCTACGACTAGTTTACTCATCATGCAACTAGTTTACTTATTGCTACGACTAGTTTTAGTCATTTTACGACTAGTTTACTTATTGCTACAACTAGTTTTAGTCATTGTACGACTAGTTTACTTATTGCTACAACTAGTTTTAGTCATTGTACGACTAGTTTACTTATTGCTACGACTAGTTTTAGTCATTGTACGACTAGTTTACTTATTACTACGACTAGTTTTAGTCATTGTACGACTAGTTTACTTATTGCTACGACTAGTTTTAGTCATTGTACGACTAGTTTACTTATTGCTACAACTAGTTTTAGTCATTGAACGACTAGTTTACTTATTACTACGACTAGTTTTAGTCATTGTACGACTAGTTTACTTATTGCTACGACTAGTTTTAGTCATTGTACGACTAGTTTTCTCATTGCTATGAGTAGTTTTAGTCATTGTACGACTAGCTTACTCATTGCTACGACTAGTTTTAGTCATTGTACGACTAGTTTACTCATTGCTACTAGTTTTAGTCATTGTACGACTAGTTTTCTCATTGCTATGAGTAGTTTTAGTCATTGTACGACTAGCTTACTCATTGCTACGACTGGTTTTAGTCATTGTACGACCTGTTTACTCATTGCTACGACTAGTTTTAGTCATTGTACGACCTGTTAACTCATTGCTACGACTAGTTTTAGTCATTGTACGACCAGTTTACTCATTGCTACGACTAGTTTTAGTCATTGTACGACTAGTTTACTCATTGCTACGACTAGTTTTAGTCATTGTACGACTAGTTTACTCATTTCTACGACTAGTTTTAGTCATTGTACGACTAGTTTACTCATTGCTACGACTAGTTTTAGTCATTGTACGACTAGTTTACTCATTGCTACGACTAGTTTTAGTCATTGTACGACTAGTTTACTTATTGCTACGACTAGTTTTAGTCATTCTACGACCGGTTTACTCATTGCTACGACTAGTTTTAGTCATTGTACGACTAGTTTACTCATTGCTACGACTAGTTTTAGTCATTGTACGACTTGTTTACTGATTGCTACGACTAGTTTTAGTCATTGTACGACTAGTTTACTTATTGCTACGACTGCTTATAGTCATTGTACGACTAGTTTACTTATTGCTACGACTAGTTTTAGTCATTGTACGACTAGTTTACTCATTGCTACGACTAGTTTTAGTCATGTACGACTAGTTTACTTATTGCTACGACTAGTTTTAGTCATTGTACGACCTGTTTACTAATTGCTACGACTGGTTTTAGTCATTGTACTACTAGTTTTCTCATTGCTACGACTAGTTTTAGTCATTGTACGACTAGTTTACTCATTGCTACGACTAGTTTTAGTCATTGTACGACTAGTTTACTTATTGCTACGACTAGTTTTAGTCATTGTACGACTAGTTTACTCATTGCTATGACTAGTTTACTCATATTGCAACTAGTTTACTTGTTGCTACGACTAGTTTTAGTCATTGTACGACTAGTTTACTTATTGCTACGACTAGTTTTAGTCATGGTACGACTAGTTTACTTATTGCTACAACTAGTTTTAGTCATTGTACGACTAGTTTACTTATTGCTAGGACTAGTTTTAGTCATTGTACGACTATTTTACTTATTACTACGACTAGTTTTAGTCATTGTACGACTAGTTTACTTATTGCTACGACTAGTTTTAGTCATTGTACGACTAGTTTACTTATTGCTACAACTAGTTTTAGTCATTGAACGACTAGTTTACTTATTGCTACGACTAGTTTTAGTCATTGTACGACTAGTTTACTCATTGCTACGACTAATTTATTCATCATGCAACTAGTTTACTTATTGCTTCGACTAGTTTTAGTCATTTTTTGACTAGTTTACTTATTGCTACAACTAGTTTTAGTCATTGTACGACTAGTTTACTTATTGCTACGACTAGTTTTAGTCATTGTACAACTAGTTTACTTATTGCTACGACTAGTTTTAGTCATTGTACGACTAGTTTACTTATTGCTACAACTAGTTTTAGTCATTGTACGACTAGTTTACTTATTGCTACGACTAGTTTTAGTCATTGTACGACTAGTTTACTTATTGCTACGACTAGTTTTAGTCATTGTACGACTAGTTTACTTATTGCTACGACTAGTTTTAGTCATTGTACGACTAGTTTACTTATTGCTACGACTAGTTTTAGTCATTGTACGACTAGTTTACTTATTACTACGACTAGTTTTAGTCATTGTATGACTAGTTTACTTATTGCTACGACTAGTTTTAGTCATTGTACGACTAGTTTACTTATTGCTACAACTAGTTTTAGTCATTGAACGACTAGTTTACTTATTGCTATGACTAGTTTTAGTCATTGTACGACTAGTTTACTCATTGCTACGACTAGTTTACTCATCATGCAACTAGTTTACTTATTGCTACGACTAGTTTTAGTCATTTTACGACTAGTTTACTTATTGCTACAACTAGTTTTAGTCATTGTACGACTAGTTTACTTATTGCTACAACTAGTTTTAGTCATTGTACGACTAGTTTACTTATTGCTACGACTAGTTTTAGTCATTGTACGACTAGTTTACTTATTACTACGACTAGTTTTAGTCATTGTACGACTAGTTTACTTATTGCTACGACTAGTTTTAGTCATTGTACGACTAGTTTACTTATTGCTACAACTAGTTTTAGTCATTGAACGACTAGTTTACTTATTACTACGACTAGTTTTAGTCATTGTACGACTAGTTTACTTATTGCTACGACTAGTTTTAGTCATTGTACGACTAGTTTACTTATTGCTACGACTAGTTTTAGTCATTGTACGACTAGTTTACTTATTGCTACGACTAGTTTTAGTCATTGTACGACTAGTTTACTTATTGCTACGACTAGTTTTAGTCATTGTACGACTAGTTTACTTATTGCTACGACTAGTTTTAGTCATTTTACGACTAGTTTATACATTGCTACGACTAGTTTTAGTCATTTTACGACTAGTTTACTTATTGCTAAGACTAGTTTTAGTCATTGTACGACTAGTTTACTCATTGCTACGACTAGTTTTAGTCATTGTACGACTAGTTTACTTATTGCTAAGACTAGTTTTAGTCATTGTACGACTAGTTTACTTATTGCTACGACTAGTTTTAGTCATTGTACGACTAGTTTTCTCATTGCTATGAGTAGTTTTAGTCATTGTACGACTAGCTTACTCATTGCTACGACTAGTTTTAGTCATTGTACGACTAGTTTACTCATTGCTACTAGTTTTAGTCATTGTACGACTAGTTTACTCATTGCTACGACTGGTTTTAGTCATTGTACGACCTGTTTACTCATTGCTACGACTAGTTTTAGTCATTGTACGACCTGTTAACTCATTGCTACGACTAGTTTTAGTCATTGTACGACCAGTTTACTCATTGCTACGACTAGTTTTAGTCATTGTACGACTAGTTTACTCATTTCTACGACTAGTTTTAGTCATTGTACGACTAGTTTACTCATTGCTACGACTAGTTTTAGTCATTGTACGACTAGTTTACTCATTGCTACGACTAGTTTTAGTCATTGTACGACTAGTTTACTTATTGCTACGACTAGTTTTAGTCATTCTACGACCGGTTTACTTATTGCTACGACTAGTTTTAGTCATTGTACGACCTGTTTACTAATTGCTACGACTGGTTTTAGTCATTGTACTACTAGTTTTCTCATTGCTACGACTAGTTTTAGTCATTGTACGACTAGTTTACTCATTGCTACGACTAGTTTTAGTCATTGTACGACTAGTTTACTTATTGCTACGACTAGTTTTAGTCATTGTACGACTAGTTTACTCATTGCTATGACTAGTTTACTCATATTGCAACTAGTTTACTTGTTGCTACGACTAGTTTTAGTCATTGTACGACTAGTTTACTTATTGCTACGACTAGTTTTAGTCATGGTACGACTAGTTTACTTATTGCTACAACTAGTTTTAGTCATTGTACGACTAGTTTACTTATTGCTAGGACTAGTTTTAGTCATTGTACGACTATTTTACTTATTACTACGACTAGTTTTAGTCATTGTACGACTAGTTTACTTATTGCTACGACTAGTTTTAGTCATTGTACGACTAGTTTACTTATTGCTACAACTAGTTTTAGTCATTGAACGACTAGTTTACTTATTGCTACGACTAGTTTTAGTCATTGTACGACTAGTTTACTCATTGCTGCGACTAGTTTATTCATCATGCAACTAGTTTACTTATTGCTTCGACTAGTTTTAGTCATTTTTTGACTAGTTTACTTATTGCTACAACTAGTTTTAGTCATTGTACGACTAGTTTACTTATTGCTACGACTAGTTTTAGTCATTGTACAACTAGTTTACTTATTGCTACGACTAGTTTTAGTCATTGTACGACTAGTTTACTTATTGCTACAACTAGTTTTAGTCATTGTACGACTAGTTTACTTATTGCTACGACTAGTTTTAGTCATTGTACGACTAGTTTACTTATTGCTACGACTAGTTTTAGTCATTGTACGACTAGTTTACTTATTGCTACGACTAGTTTTAGTCATTGTACGACTAGTTTACTTATTGCTACGACTAGTTTTAGTCATTGTACGACTAGTTTACTTATTGCTACGACTAGTTTTAGTCATTTTACGACTAGTTTACTTATTGCTACAACTAGTTTTAGTCATTGTACGACTAGTTTACTTATTGCTACAACTAGTTTTAGTCATTGTACGACTAGTTTACTTATTGCTACGACTAGTTTTAGTCATTGTACGACTAGTTTACTTATTACTACGACTAGTTTTAGTCATTGTACGACTAGTTTACTTATTGCTACGACTAGTTTTAGTCATTGTACGACTAGTTTACTCATTGCTACGACTAGTTTTAGTCATTGAACGACTAGTTTACTTATTACTACGACTAGTTTTAGTCATTGTACGACTAGTTTACTTATTGCTACGACTAGTTTTAGTCATTGTACGACTAGTTTTCTCATTGCTATGAGTAGTTTTAGTCATTGTACGACTAGCTTACTCATTGCTACGACTAGTTTTAGTCATTGTACGACTAGTTTACTCATTGCTACTAGTTTTAGTCATTGTACGACTAGTTTACTCATTGCTACGACTGGTTTTAGTCATTGTACGACCTGTTTACTCATTGCTACGACTAGTTTTAGTCATTGTACGACCTGTTAACTCATTGCTACGACTAGTTTTAGTCATTGTACGACCAGTTTACTCATTGCTACGACTAGTTTTAGTCATTGTACGACTAGTTTACTCATTGCTACGACTAGTTTTAGTCATTGTACGACTAGTTTACTCATTTCTACGACTAGTTTTAGTCATTGTACGACTAGTTTACTCATTGCTACGACTAGTTTTAGTCATTGTACGACTAGTTTACTCATTGCTACGACTAGTTTTAGTCATTGTACGACTAGTTTACTTATTGCTACGACTAGTTTTAGTCATTCTACGACCGGTTTACTCATTGCTACGACTAGTTTTAGTCATTGTACGACTAGTTTACTCATTGCTACGACTAGTTTTAGTCATTGTACGACTTGTTTACTGATTGCTACGACTAGTTTTAGTCATTGTACGACTAGTTTACTTATTGCTACGACTGCTTATAGTCATTGTACGACTAGTTTACTTATTGCTACGACTAGTTTTAGTCATTGTACAACTAGTTTACTCATTGCTACGACTAGTTTTAGTCAATGTACGACTAGTTTACTTATTGCTACGACTAGTTTTAGTCATTGTACGACCTGTTTACTAATTGCTACGACTGGTTTTAGTCATTGTACTACTAGTTTTCTCATTGCTACGACTAGTTTTAGTCATTGTACGACTAGTTTACTCATTGCTACGACTAGTTTTAGTCATTGTACGACTAGTTTACTTATTGCTACGACTAGTTTTAGTCATTGTACGACTAGTTTACTCATTGCTATGACTAGTTTACTCATATTGCAACTAGTTTACTTGTTGCTACGACTAGTTTGTCATTGTACGACTAGTTTACTTATTGCTACGACTAGTTTTAGTCATGGTACGACTAGTTTACTTATTGCTACAACTAGTTTTAGTCATTGTACGACTAGTTTACTTATTGCTAGGACTAGTTTTAGTCATTGTACGACTATTTTACTTATTACTACGACTAGTTTTAGTCATTGTACGACTAGTTTACTTATTGCTACGACTAGTTTTAGTCATTGTACGACTAGTTTACTTATTGCTACAACTAGTTTTAGTCATTGAACGACTAGTTTACTTATTGCTACGACTAGTTTTAGTCATTGTACGACTAGTTTACTCATTGCTACGACTAATTTATTCATCATGCAACTAGTTTACTTATTGCTTCGACTAGTTTTAGTCATTTTTTGACTAGTTTACTTATTGCTACAACTAGTTTTAGTCATTGTACGACTAGTTTACTTATTGCTACGACTAGTTTTAGTCATTGTACAACTAGTTTACTTATTGCTGCGACTAGTTTTAGTCATTGTACGACTAGTTTACTTATTGCTACAACTAGTTTTAGTCATTGTACGACTAGTTTACTTATTGCTACGACTAGTTTTAGTCATTGTACGACTAGTTTACTTATTGCTACGACTAGTTTTAGTCATTGTACGACTAGTTTACTTATTGCTACGACTAGTTTTAGTCATTGTACGACTAGTTTACTTATTGCTACGACTAGTTTTAGTCATTGTACGACTAGTTTACTTATTGCTACGACTAGTTTTAGTCATTTTACGACTAGTTTACTTATTGCTACAACTAGTTTTAGTCATTGTACGACTAGTTTACTTATTGCTACAACTAGTTTTAGTCATTGTACGACTAGTTTACTTATTGCTACGACTAGTTTTAGTCATTGTACGACTAGTTTACTTATTACTACGACTAGTTTTAGTCATTGTACGACTAGTTTACTTATTGCTACGACTAGTTTTAGTCATTGTACGACTAGTTTACTCATTGCTACGACTAGTTTTAGTCATTGAACGACTAGTTTACTTATTACTACGACTAGTTTTAGTCATTGTACGACTAGTTTACTTATTGCTACGACTAGTTTTAGTCATTGTACGACTAGTTTTCTCATTGCTATGAGTAGTTTTAGTCATTGTACGACTAGCTTACTCATTGCTACGACTAGTTTTAGTCATTGTACGACTAGTTTACTCATTGCTACTAGTTTTAGTCATTGTACGACTAGTTTACTCATTGCTACGACTGGTTTTAGTCATTGTACGACCTGTTTACTCATTGCTACGACTAGTTTTAGTCATTGTACGACCTGTTAACTCATTGCTACGACTAGTTTTAGTCATTGTACGACCAGTTTACTCATTGCTACGACTAGTTTTAGTCATTGTACGACTAGTTTACTCATTGCTACGACTAGTTTTAGTCATTGTACGACTAGTTTACTCATTTCTACGACTAGTTTTAGTCATTGTACGACTAGTTTACTCATTGCTACGACTAGTTTTAGTCATTGTACGACTAGTTTACTCATTGCTACGACTAGTTTTAGTCATTGTACGACTAGTTTACTTATTGCTACGACTAGTTTTAGTCATTCTACGACCGGTTTACTCATTGCTACGACTAGTTTTAGTCATTGTACGACTAGTTTACTCATTGCTACGACTAGTTTTAGTCATTGTACGACTTGTTTACTGATTGCTACGACTAGTTTTAGTCATTGTACGACTAGTTTACTTATTGCTACGACTGCTTATAGTCATTGTACGACTAGTTTACTTATTGCTACGACTAGTTTTAGTCATTGTACAACTAGTTTACTCATTGCTACGACTAGTTTTAGTCAATGTACGACTAGTTTACTTATTGCTACGACTAGTTTTAGTCATTGTACGACCTGTTTACTAATTGCTACGACTGGTTTTAGTCATTGTACTACTAGTTTTCTCATTGCTACGACTAGTTTTAGTCATTGTACGACTAGTTTACTCATTGCTACGACTAGTTTTAGTCATTGTACGACTAGTTTACTTATTGCTACGACTAGTTTTAGTCATTGTACGACTAGTTTACTCATTGCTATGACTAGTTTACTCATATTGCAACTAGTTTACTTGTTGCTACGACTAGTTTGTCATTGTACGACTAGTTTACTTATTGCTACGACTAGTTTTAGTCATGGTACGACTAGTTTACTTATTGCTACAACTAGTTTTAGTCATTGTACGACTAGTTTACTTATTGCTAGGACTAGTTTTAGTCATTGTACGACTATTTTACTTATTACTACGACTAGTTTTAGTCATTGTACGACTAGTTTACTTATTGCTACGACTAGTTTTAGTCATTGTACGACTAGTTTACTTATTGCTACAACTAGTTTTAGTCATTGAACGACTAGTTTACTTATTGCTACGACTAGTTTTAGTCATTGTACGACTAGTTTACTCATTGCTACGACTAATTTATTCATCATGCAACTAGTTTACTTATTGCTTCGACTAGTTTTAGTCATTTTTTGACTAGTTTACTTATTGCTACAACTAGTTTTAGTCATTGTACGACTAGTTTACTTATTGCTACGACTAGTTTTAGTCATTGTACAACTAGTTTACTTATTGCTGCGACTAGTTTTAGTCATTGTACGACTAGTTTACTTATTGCTACAACTAGTTTTAGTCATTGTACGACTAGTTTACTTATTGCTACGACTAGTTTTAGTCATTGTACGACTAGTTTACTTATTGCTACGACTAGTTTTAGTCATTGTACGACTAGTTTACTTATTGCTACGACTAGTTTTAGTCATTGTACGACTAGTTTACTTATTGCTACGACTAGTTTTAGTCATTGTACGACTAGTTTACTTATTACTACGACTAGTTTTAGTCATTGTATGACTAGTTTACTTATTGCTACGACTAGTTTTAGTCATTGTACGACTAGTTTACTTATTGCTACAACTAGTTTTAGTCATTGAACGACTAGTTTACTTATTGCTACAACTAGTTTTAGTCATTGTACGACTAGTTTACTTATTGCTACGACTAGTTTTAGTCATTGTACGACTAGTTTACTTATTGCTACGACTAGTTTTAGTCATTGTACGACTAGTTTACTTATTGCTACGACTAGTTTTAGTAATTGTACGACTAGTTTACTTATTGCTACGACTAGTTTTAGTCATTGTACGACTAGTTTACTTATTACTACGACTAGTTTTAGTCTTTGTATGACTAGTTTACTTATTGCTACGACTAGTTTTAGTCATTGTACGACTAGTTTACTTATTGCTACAACTAGTTTTAGTCATTGAACGACTAGTTTACTTATTGCTATGACTAGTTTTAGTCATTGTACGACTAGTTTACTCATTGCTACGACTAGTTTACTCATCATACAACTAGTTCACTTATTGCTACGACTAGTTTTAGTCATTTTACGACTAGTTTACTTATTGCTACAACTAGTTTTAGTCATTGTACGACTAGTTTACTTATTGCTACAACTAGTTTTAGTCATTGTACGACTAGTTTACTTATTGCTACGACTAGTTTTAGTCATTGTACGACTAGTTTACTTATTACTACGACTAGTTTTAGTCATTGTACGACTAGTTTACTTATTGCTACGACTAGTTTTAGTCATTGTACGACTAGTTTACTTATTGCTACAACTAGTTTTAGTCATTGAACGACTAGTTTACTTATTACTACGACTAGTTTTAGTCATTGTACGACTAGTTTACTTGTTGCTACGACTAGTTTTAGTCATTGTACGACTAGTTTACTTATTGCTACGACTAGTTTTAGTCATTGTACGACTAGTTTACTTATTGCTACGACTAGTTTTAGTCATTGTACGACTAGTTTACTTATTGCTACGAGTAGTTTTAGTCATTGTACGACTAGTTTACTTATTGCTACGACTAGTTTTAGTCATTTTACGACTAGTTTATACATTGCTACGACTAGTTTTAGTCATTTTACGACTAGTTTACTTATTGCTAAGACTAGTTTTAGTCATTGTACGACTAGTTTACTCATTGCTACGACTAGTTTTAGTCATTGTACGACTAGTTTACTTATTGCTAAGACTAGTTTTAGTCATTGTACGACTAGTTTACTTATTGCTACGACTAGTTTTAGTCATTGTACGACTAGTTTTCTCATTGCTATGAGTAGTTTTAGTCATTGTACGACTAGCTTACTCATTGCTACGACTAGTTTTAGTCATTGTACGACTAGTTTACTCATTGCTACTAGTTTTAGTCATTGTACGACTAGTTTACTCATTGCTACGACTGGTTTTAGTCATTGTACGACCTGTTTACTCATTGCTACGACTAGTTTTAGTCATTGTACGACCTGTTAACTCATTGCTACGACTAGTTTTAGTCATTGTACGACCAGTTTACTCATTGCTACGACTAGTTTTAGTCATTGTACGACTAGTTTACTCATTTCTACGACTAGTTTTAGTCATTGTACGACTAGTTTACTCATTGCTACGACTAGTTTTAGTCATTGTACGACTAGTTTACTCATTGCTACGACTAGTTTTAGTCATTGTACGACTAGTTTACTTATTGCTACGACTAGTTTTAGTCATTCTACGACCGGTTTACTTATTGCTACGACTAGTTTTAGTCATTGTACGACCTGTTTACTAATTGCTACGACTGGTTTTAGTCATTGTACTACTAGTTTTCTCATTGCTACGACTAGTTTTAGTCATTGTACGACTAGTTTACTCATTGCTACGACTAGTTTTAGTCATTGTACGACTAGTTTACTCATTGCTACGACTAGTTTATTCATCATGCAACTAGTTTACTTATTGCTTCGACTAGTTTTAGTCATTTTTTGACTAGTTTACTTATTGCTACAACTAGTTTTAGTCATTGTACGACTAGTTTACTTATTGCTACGACTAGTTTTAGTCATTGTACAACTAGTTTACTTATTGCTACGACTAGTTTTAGTCATTGTACGACTAGTTTACTTATTGCTACAACTAGTTTTAGTCATTGTACGACTAGTTTACTTATTGCTACGACTAGTTTTAGTCATTGTACGACTAGTTTACTTATTGCTACGACTAGTTTTAGTCATTGTACGACTAGTTTACTTATTGCTACGACTAGTTTTAGTCATTGTACGACTAGTTTACTTATTGCTACGACTAGTTTTAGTCATTGTACGACTAGTTTACTTATTGCTACGACTAGTTTTAGTCATTGTATGACTAGTTTACTTATTGCTACGACTAGTTTTAGTCATTGAACGACTAGTTTACTTATTGCTATGAGTAGTTTTAGTCATTGTACGACTAGTTTACTCATTGCTACGACTAGTTTACTCATCATGCAACTAGTTTACTTATTGCTACGACTAGTTTTAGTCATTTTACGACTAGTTTACTTATTGCTACAACTAGTTTTAGTCATTGTACGACTAGTTTACTTATTGCTACAACTAGTTTTAGTCATTGTACGACTAGTTTACTTATTGCTACGACTAGTTTTAGTCATTGTACGACTAGTTTACTTATTACTACGACTAGTTTTAGTCATTGTACGACTAGTTTACTTATTGCTACGACTAGTTTTAGTCATTGTACGACTAGTTTACTTATTGCTACAACTAGTTTTAGTCATTGAACGACTAGTTTACTTATTACTACGACTAGTTTTAGTCATTGTACGACCGGTTTACTCATTGCTACGACTAGTTTTAGTCATTGTACGACTAGTTTACTCATTGCTACGACTAGTTTTAGTCATTGTACGACTTGTTTACTGATTGCTACGACTAGTTTTAGTCATTGTACGACTAGTTTACTTATTGCTACGACTGCTTATAGTCATTGTACGACTAGTTTACTTATTGCTACGACTAGTTTTAGTCATTGTACAACTAGTTTACTCATTGCTACGACTAGTTTTAGTCAATGTACGACTAGTTTACTTATTGCTACGACTAGTTTTAGTCATTGTACGACCTGTTTACTAATTGCTACGACTGGTTTTAGTCATTGTACTACTAGTTTTCTCATTGCTACGACTAGTTTTAGTCATTGTACGACTAGTTTACTCATTGCTACGACTAGTTTTAGTCATTGTACGACTAGTTTACTTATTGCTACGACTAGTTTTAGTCATTGTACGACTAGTTTACTCATTGCTATGACTAGTTTACTCATATTGCAACTAGTTTACTTGTTGCTACGACTAGTTTGTCATTGTACGACTAGTTTACTTATTGCTACGACTAGTTTTAGTCATGGTACGACTAGTTTACTTATTGCTACAACTAGTTTTAGTCATTGTACGACTAGTTTACTTATTGCTAGGACTAGTTTTAGTCATTGTACGACTATTTTACTTATTACTACGACTAGTTTTAGTCATTGTACGACTAGTTTACTTATTGCTACGACTAGTTTTAGTCATTGTACGACTAGTTTACTTATTGCTACAACTAGTTTTAGTCATTGAACGACTAGTTTACTTATTGCTACGACTAGTTTTAGTCATTGTACGACTAGTTTACTCATTGCTACGACTAATTTATTCATCATGCAACTAGTTTACTTATTGCTTCGACTAGTTTTAGTCATTTTTTGACTAGTTTACTTATTGCTACAACTAGTTTTAGTCATTGTACGACTAGTTTACTTATTGCTACGACTAGTTTTAGTCATTGTACAACTAGTTTACTTATTGCTGCGACTAGTTTTAGTCATTGTACGACTAGTTTACTTATTGCTACAACTAGTTTTAGTCATTGTACGACTAGTTTACTTATTGCTACGACTAGTTTTAGTCATTGTACGACTAGTTTACTTATTGCTACGACTAGTTTTAGTCATTGTACGACTAGTTTACTTATTGCTACGACTAGTTTTAGTCATTGTACGACTAGTTTACTTATTACTACGACTAGTTTTAGTCATTGTATGACTAGTTTACTTATTGCTACGACTAGTTTTAGTCATTGTACGACTAGTTTACTTATTGCTACAACTAGTTTTAGTCATTGAACGACTAGTTTACTTATTGCTACAACTAGTTTTAGTCATTGAACGACTAGTTTACTTATTGCTACAACTAGTTTTAGTCATTGTACGACTAGTTTACTTATTGCTACGACTAGTTTTAGTCATTGTACGACTAGTTTACTTATTGCTACGACTAGTTTTAGTCATTGTACGACTAGTTTACTTATTGCTACGACTAGTTTTAGTCATTGTACGACTAGTTTACTTATTGCTACGACTAGTTTTAGTCATTGTACGACTAGTTTACTTATTACTACGACTAGTTTTAGTCATTGTATGACTAGTTTACTTATTGCTACGACTAGTTTTAGTCATTGTACGACTAGTTTACTTATTGCTACAACTAGTTTTAGTCATTGAACGACTAGTTTACTTATTGCTATGACTAGTTTTAGTCATTGTACGACTAGTTTACTCATTGCTACGACTAGTTTACTCATCATACAACTAGTTCACTTATTGCTACGACTAGTTTTAGTCATTTTACGACTAGTTTACTTATTGCTACAACTAGTTTTAGTCATTGTACGACTAGTTTACTTATTGCTACAACTAGTTTTAGTCATTGTACGACTAGTTTACTTATTGCTACGACTAGTTTTAGTCATTGTACGACTAGTTTACTTATTACTACGACTAGTTTTAGTCATTGTACGACTAGTTTACTTATTGCTACGACTAGTTTTAGTCATTGTACGACTAGTTTACTTATTGCTACAACTAGTTTTAGTCATTGAACGACTAGTTTACTTATTACTACGACTAGTTTTAGTCATTGTACGACTAGTTTACTTATTGCTACGACTAGTTTTAGTCATTGTACGACTAGTTTACTTATTGCTACGACTAGTTTTAGTCATTGTACGACTAGTTTACTTATTGCTACGACTAGTTTTAGTCATTGTACGACTAGTTTACTTATTGCTACGAGTAGTTTTAGTCATTGTACGACTAGTTTACTTATTGCTACGACTAGTTTTAGTCATTTTACGACTAGTTTATACATTGCTACGACTAGTTTTAGTCATTTTACGACTAGTTTACTTATTGCTAAGACTAGTTTTAGTCATTGTACGACTAGTTTACTCATTGCTACGACTAGTTTTAGTCATTGTACGACTAGTTTACTTATTGCTAAGACTAGTTTTAGTCATTGTACGACTAGTTTACTTATTGCTACGACTAGTTTTAGTCATTGTACGACTAGTTTTCTCATTGCTATGAGTAGTTTTAGTCATTGTACGACTAGCTTACTCATTGCTACGACTAGTTTTAGTCATTGTACGACTAGTTTACTCATTGCTACTAGTTTTAGTCATTGTACGACTAGTTTACTCATTGCTACGACTGGTTTTAGTCATTGTACGACCTGTTTACTCATTGCTACGACTAGTTTTAGTCATTGTACGACCTGTTAACTCATTGCTACGACTAGTTTTAGTCATTGTACGACCAGTTTACTCATTGCTACGACTAGTTTTAGTCATTGTACGACTAGTTTACTCATTTCTACGACTAGTTTTAGTCATTGTACGACTAGTTTACTCATTGCTACGACTAGTTTTAGTCATTGTACGACTAGTTTACTCATTGCTACGACTAGTTTTAGTCATTGTACGACTAGTTTACTTATTGCTACGACTAGTTTTAGTCATTCTACGACCGGTTTACTTATTGCTACGACTAGTTTTAGTCATTGTACGACCTGTTTACTAATTGCTACGACTGGTTTTAGTCATTGTACTACTAGTTTTCTCATTGCTACGACTAGTTTTAGTCATTGTACGACTAGTTTACTCATTGCTACGACTAGTTTTAGTCATTGTACGACTAGTTTACTTATTGCTACGACTAGTTTTAGTCATTGTACGACTAGTTTACTCATTGCTATGACTAGTTTACTCATATTGCAACTAGTTTACTTGTTGCTACGACTAGTTTTAGTCATTGTACGACTAGTTTACTTATTGCTACGACTAGTTTTAGTCATGGTACGACTAGTTTACTTATTGCTACAACTAGTTTTAGTCATTGTACGACTAGTTTACTTATTGCTAGGACTAGTTTTAGTCATTGTACGACTATTTTACTTATTACTACGACTAGTTTTAGTCATTGTACGACTAGTTTACTTATTGCTACGACTAGTTTTAGTCATTGTACGACTAGTTTACTTATTGCTACAACTAGTTTTAGTCATTGAACGACTAGTTTACTTATTGCTACGACTAGTTTTAGTCATTGTACGACTAGTTTACTCATTGCTACGACTAGTTTATTCATCATGCAACTAGTTTACTTATTGCTTCGACTAGTTTTAGTCATTTTTTGACTAGTTTACTTATTGCTACAACTAGTTTTAGTCATTGTACGACTAGTTTACTTATTGCTACGACTAGTTTTAGTCATTGTACAACTAGTTTACTTATTGCTACGACTAGTTTTAGTCATTGTACGACTAGTTTACTTATTGCTACAACTAGTTTTAGTCATTGTACGACTAGTTTACTTATTGCTACGACTAGTTTTAGTCATTGTACGACTAGTTTACTTATTGCTACGACTAGTTTTAGTCATTGTACGACTAGTTTACTTATTGCTACGACTAGTTTTAGTCATTGTACGACTAGTTTACTTATTGCTACGACTAGTTTTAGTCATTGTACGACTAGTTTACTTATTGCTACGACTAGTTTTAGTCATTGTATGACTAGTTTACTTATTGCTACGACTAGTTTTAGTCATTGAACGACTAGTTTACTTATTGCTATGACTAGTTTTAGTCATTGTACGACTAGTTTACTCATTGCTACGACTAGTTTACTCATCATGCAACTAGTTTACTTATTGCTACGACTAGTTTTAGTCATTTTACGACTAGTTTACTTATTGCTACAACTAGTTTTAGTCATTGTACGACTAGTTTACTTATTGCTACAACTAGTTTTAGTCATTGTACGACTAGTTTACTTATTGCTACGACTAGTTTTAGTCATTGTACGACTAGTTTACTTATTACTACGACTAGTTTTAGTCATTGTACGACTAGTTTACTTATTGCTACGACTAGTTTTAGTCATTGTACGACTAGTTTACTTATTGCTACAACTAGTTTTAGTCATTGAACGACTAGTTTACTTATTACTACGACTAGTTTTAGTCATTGTACGACTAGTTTACTTATTGCTACGACTAGTTTTAGTCATTGTACGACTAGTTTACTTATTGCTACAACTAGTTTTAGTCATTGAACGACTAGTTTACTTATTGCTACGACTAGTTTTAGTCATTGTACGACTAGTTTACTCATTGCTACGACTAGTTATAGTCATTGTACGACTAGTTTACTTATTGCTACGACTAGTTTTAGTCATTGTACGACTAGTTTACTTATTGCTACGACTAGTTTTAGTCATTGTACCACTAGTTTACTCATTGCTACGACTAGTTTTAGTCATTGTACGACTAGTTTACTTATTGCTACGACTAGTTTTAGTAATTTTACGACTAGTTTACTCATTGCTACGACTAGTTTTAGTCATTGTACGACTAGTTTACTCATTGCTACGACTAGTTTTAGTCATTGTACGACTAGTTTTCTCATTGCTACGACTAGTTTTAGTCATTGTACGACTAGTTTACTCATTGCTACGACTAGTCTGTCATTGTACGACTAGTTTACTCATTTCTACGACTAGTTTTAGTAATTTTACGACTAGTTTATTCATTGCTACGACTAGTTTTAGTCATTGTACGATTAGTTTACTTATTGCTAAGACTAGTTTTAGTCATTGTACGACTAGGTTACTTATTGCTACTAGTTTTAGTCATTGTGCGACTAGTTTACTCATTGCTACTAGTTTTAGTCATTGTACGACTAGTTTACTCATTGCTACGACTGGTTTTAGTCATTGTACGACTAGTTTACTTATTGCTAAGACTAGTTTTAGTCATTGTACGACTAGTTTACTCATTGCTACGACTAGTTTTAGTCATTGTATGACTAGTTTACTCATTGCTACGACTAGTTATAGTCATTTTACGACTAGTTTACTTATTGCTACAACTAGTTTTAGTCATTGTACGACTAGTTTACTTATTGCTCTAACTAGTTTTAGTCATTGTACGACTAGTTTACTTATTGCTACGACTAGTTTTAGTCATTGTACGACTAGTTTATACATTGCTACGACTAGTTTTAGTCATTTTACGACTAGTTTACTTATTGCTAAGACTAGTTTTAGTCATTGTACGACTAGTTTACTCATTGCTACGACTAGTTTTAGTCATTGTACGACTAGTTTACTTATTGCTAAGACTAGTTTTAGTCATTGTACGACTAGTTTACTTATTGCTACGACTAGTTTTAGTCATTGTACGACTAGTTTTCTCATTGCTATGAGTAGTTTTAGTCATTGTACGACTAGCTTACTCATTGCTACGACTAGTTTTAGTCATTGTACGACTAGTTTACTCATTGCTACTAGTTTTAGTCATTGTACGACTAGTTTACTCATTGCTACGACTGGTTTTAGTCATTGTACGACCTGTTTACTCATTGCTACAACTAGTTTTAGTCATTGTACGACCTGTTAACTCATTGCTACGACTAGTTTTAGTCATTGTACGACCAGTTTACTCATTGCTACGACTAGTTTTAGTCATTGTACGACTAGTTTACTCATTTCTACGACTAGTTTTAGTCATTGTACGACTAGTTTACTCATTGCTACGACTAGTTTTAGTCATTGTACGACTAGTTTACTCATTGCTACGACTAGTTTTAGTCATTGTACGACTAGTTTACTTATTGCTACGACTAGTTTTAGTCATTCTACGACCGGTTTACTTATTGCTACGACTAGTTTTAGTCATTGTACGACCTGTTTACTAATTGCTACGACTGGTTTTAGTCATTGTACTACTAGTTTTCTCATTGCTACGACTAGTTTTAGTCATTGTACGACTAGTTTACTCATTGCTACGACTAGTTTTAGTCATTGTACGACTAGTTTACTTATTGCTACGACTAGTTTTAGTCATTGTACGACTAGTTTACTCATTGCTATGACTAGTTTACTCATATTGCAACTAGTTTACTTGTTGCTACGACTAGTTTTAGTCATTGTACGACTAGTTTACTTATTGCTACGACTAGTTTTAGTCATGGTACGACTAGTTTACTTATTGCTACAACTAGTTTTAGTCATTGTACGACTAGTTTACTTATTGCTAGGACTAGTTTTAGTCATTGTACGACTATTTTACTTATTACTACGACTAGTTTTAGTCATTGTACGACTAGTTTACTTATTGCTACGACTAGTTTTAGTCATTGTACGACTAGTTTACTTATTGCTACAACTAGTTTTAGTCATTGAACGACTAGTTTACTTATTGCTATGACTAGTTTTAGTCATTGTACGACTAGTTTACTCATTGCTACGACTAGTTTACTCATCATGCAACTAGTTTACTTATTGCTACGACTAGTTTTAGTCATTTTACGACTAGTTTACTTATTGCTACAACTAGTTTTAGTCATTGTACGACTAGTTTACTTATTGCTACAACTAGTTTTAGTCATTGTACGACTAGTTTACTTATTGCTACGACTAGTTTTAGTCATTGTACGACTAGTTTACTTATTACTACGACTAGTTTTAGTCATTGTACGACTAGTTTACTTATTGCTACGACTAGTTTTAGTCATTGTACGACTAGTTTACTTATTGCTACAACTAGTTTTAGTCATTGAACGACTAGTTTACTTATTACTACGACTAGTTTTAGTCATTGTACGACTAGTTTACTTATTGCTACGACTAGTTTTAGTCATTGTACGACTAGTTTACTTATTGCTACAACTAGTTTTAGTCATTGAACGACTAGTTTACTTATTGCTACGACTAGTTTTAGTCATTGTACGACTAGTTTACTCATTGCTACGACTAGTTATAGTCATTGTACGACTAGTTTACTTATTGCTACGACTAGTTTTAGTCATTGTACGACTAGTTTACTTATTGCTACGACTAGTTTTAGTCATTGTACCACTAGTTTACTCATTGCTACGACTAGTTTTAGTCATTGTACGACTAGTTTACTTATTGCTACGACTAGTTTTAGTAATTTTACGACTAGTTTACTCATTGCTACGACTAGTTTTAGTCATTGTACGACTAGTTTACTCATTGCTACGACTAGTTTTAGTCATTGTACGACTAGTTTTCTCATTGCTACGACTAGTTTTAGTCATTGTACGACTAGTTTACTCATTGCTACGACTAGTTTGTCATTGTACGACTAGTTTACTCATTTCTACGACTAGTTTTAGTAATTTTACGACTAGTTTATTCATTGCTACGACTAGTTTTAGTCATTGTACGATTAGTTTACTTATTGCTAAGACTAGTTTTAGTCATTGTACGACTAGGTTACTTATTGCTACTAGTTTTAGTCATTGTGCGACTAGTTTACTCATTGCTACTAGTTTTAGTCATTGTACGACTAGTTTACTCATTGCTACGACTGGTTTTAGTCATTGTACGACTAGTTTACTTATTGCTAAGACTAGTTTTAGTCATTGTACGACTAGTTTACTCATTGCTACGACTAGTTTTAGTCATTGTATGACTAGTTTACTCATTGCTACGACTAGTTATAGTCATTTTACGACTAGTTTACTTATTGCTACAACTAGTTTTAGTCATTGTACGACTAGTTTACTTATTGCTCTAACTAGTTTTAGTCATTGTACGACTAGTTTACTTATTGCTACGACTAGTTTTAGTCATTGTACGACTAGTTTATACATTGCTACGACTAGTTTTAGTCATTTTACGACTAGTTTACTTATTGCTAAGACTAGTTTTAGTCATTGTACGACTAGTTTACTCATTGCTACGACTAGTTTTAGTCATTGTACGACTAGTTTACTTATTGCTAAGACTAGTTTTAGTCATTGTACGACTAGTTTACTTATTGCTACGACTAGTTTTAGTCATTGTACGACTAGTTTTCTCATTGCTATGAGTAGTTTTAGTCATTGTACGACTAGCTTACTCATTGCTACGACTAGTTTTAGTCATTGTACGACTAGTTTACTCATTGCTACTAGTTTTAGTCATTGTACGACTAGTTTACTCATTGCTACGACTGGTTTTAGTCATTGTACGACCTGTTTACTCATTGCTACGACTAGTTTTAGTCATTGTACGACCTGTTAACTCATTGCTACGACTAGTTTTAGTCATTGTACGACCAGTTTACTCATTGCTACGACTAGTTTTAGTCATTGTACGACTAGTTTACTCATTTCTACGACTAGTTTTAGTCATTGTACGACTAGTTTACTCATTGCTACGACTAGTTTTAGTCATTGTACGACTAGTTTACTCATTGCTACGACTAGTTTTAGTCATTGTACGACTAGTTTACTTATTGCTACGACTAGTTTTAGTCATTCTACGACCGGTTTACTTATTGCTACGACTAGTTTTAGTCATTGTACGACCTGTTTACTAATTGCTACGACTGGTTTTAGTCATTGTACTACTAGTTTTCTCATTGCTACGACTAGTTTTAGTCATTGTACGACTAGTTTACTCATTGCTACGACTAGTTTTAGTCATTGTACGACTAGTTTACTTATTGCTACGACTAGTTTTAGTCATTGTACGACTAGTTTACTCATTGCTATGACTAGTTTACTCATATTGCAACTAGTTTACTTGTTGCTACGACTAGTTTTAGTCATTGTACGACTAGTTTACTTATTGCTACGACTAGTTTTAGTCATGGTACGACTAGTTTACTTATTGCTACAACTAGTTTTAGTCATTGTACGACTAGTTTACTTATTGCTAGGACTAGTTTTAGTCATTGTACGACTATTTTACTTATTACTACGACTAGTTTTAGTCATTGTACGACTAGTTTACTTATTGCTACGACTAGTTTTAGTCATTGTACGACTAGTTTACTTATTGCTACAACTAGTTTTAGTCATTGAACGACTAGTTTACTTATTGCTACGACTAGTTTTAGTCATTGTACGACTAGTTTACTCATTGCTACGACTAGTTTATTCATCATGCAACTAGTTTACTTATTGCTTCGACTAGTTTTAGTCATTTTTTGACTAGTTTACTTATTGCTACAACTAGTTTTAGTCATTGTACGACTAGTTTACTTATTGCTACGACTAGTTTTAGTCATTGTACAACTAGTTTACTTATTGCTACGACTAGTTTTAGTCATTGTACGACTAGTTTACTTATTGCTACAACTAGTTTTAGTCATTGTACGACTAGTTTACTTATTGCTACGACTAGTTTTAGTCATTGTACGACTAGTTTACTTATTGCTACGACTAGTTTTAGTCATTGTACGACTAGTTTACTTATTGCTACGACTAGTTTTAGTCATTGTACGACTAGTTTACTTATTGCTACGACTAGTTTTAGTCATTGTACGACTAGTTTACTTATTGCTACGACTAGTTTTAGTCATTGTATGACTAGTTTACTTATTGCTACGACTAGTTTTAGTCATTGTACGACTAGTTTACTTATTGCTACAACTAGTTTTAGTCATTGAACGACTAGTTTACTTATTGCTATGACTAGTTTTAGTCATTGTACGACTAGTTTACTCATTGCTACGACTAGTTTACTCATCATGCAACTAGTTTACTTATTGCTACGACTAGTTTTAGTCATTTTACGACTAGTTTACTTATTGCTACAACTAGTTTTAGTCATTGTACGACTAGTTTACTTATTGCTACAACTAGTTTTAGTCATTGTACGACTAGTTTACTCATTGCTACGACTAGTTTTAGTCATTGTACGACTAGTTTACTTATTGCTACGACTAGTTTTAGTCATTCTACGACCGGTTTACTTATTGCTACGACTAGTTTTAGTCATTGTACGACCTGTTTACTAATTGCTACGACTGGTTTTAGTCATTGTACTACTAGTTTTCTCATTGCTACGACTAGTTTTAGTCATTGTACGACTAGTTTACTCATTGCTACGACTAGTTTTAGTCATTGTACGACTAGTTTACTTATTGCTACGACTAGTTTTAGTCATTGTACGACTAGTTTACTCATTGCTATGACTAGTTTACTCATATTGCAACTAGTTTACTTGTTGCTACGACTAGTTTTAGTCATTGTACGACTAGTTTACTTATTGCTACGACTAGTTTTAGTCATGGTACGACTAGTTTACTTATTGCTACAACTAGTTTTAGTCATTGTACGACTAGTTTACTTATTGCTAGGACTAGTTTTAGTCATTGTACGACTATTTTACTTATTACTACGACTAGTTTTAGTCATTGTACGACTAGTTTACTTATTGCTACGACTAGTTTTAGTCATTGTACGACTAGTTTACTTATTGCTACAACTAGTTTTAGTCATTGAACGACTAGTTTACTTATTGCTACGACTAGTTTTAGTCATTGTACGACTAGTTTACTCATTGCTACGACTAGTTTATTCATCATGCAACTAGTTTACTTATTGCTTCGACTAGTTTTAGTCATTTTTTGACTAGTTTACTTATTGCTACAACTAGTTTTAGTCATTGTACGACTAGTTTACTTATTGCTACGACTAGTTTTAGTCATTGTACAACTAGTTTACTTATTGCTACGACTAGTTTTAGTCATTGTACGACTAGTTTACTTATTGCTACAACTAGTTTTAGTCATTGTACGACTAGTTTACTTATTGCTACGACTAGTTTTAGTCATTGTACGACTAGTTTACTTATTGCTACGACTAGTTTTAGTCATTGTACGACTAGTTTACTTATTGCTACGACTAGTTTTAGTCATTGTACGACTAGTTTACTTATTGCTACGACTAGTTTTAGTCATTGTACGACTAGTTTACTTATTGCTACGACTAGTTTTAGTCATTGTATGACTAGTTTACTTATTGCTACGACTAGTTTTAGTCATTGAACGACTAGTTTACTTATTGCTATGACTAGTTTTAGTCATTGTACGACTAGTTTACTCATTGCTACGACTAGTTTACTCATCATGCAACTAGTTTACTTATTGCTACGACTAGTTTTAGTCATTTTACGACTAGTTTACTTATTGCTACAACTAGTTTTAGTCATTGTACGACTAGTTTACTTATTGCTACAACTAGTTTTAGTCATTGTACGACTAGTTTACTTATTGCTACGACTAGTTTTAGTCATTGTACGACTAGTTTACTTATTACTACGACTAGTTTTAGTCATTGTACGACTAGTTTACTTATTGCTACGACTAGTTTTAGTCATTGTACGACTAGTTTACTTATTGCTACAACTAGTTTTAGTCATTGAACGACTAGTTTACTTATTACTACGACTAGTTTTAGTCATTGTACGACTAGTTTACTTATTGCTACGACTAGTTTTAGTCATTGTACGACTAGTTTACTTATTGCTACAACTAGTTTAAGTCATTGAACGACTAGTTTACTTATTGCTACGACTAGTTTTAGTCATTGTACGACTAGTTTACTCATTGCTACGACTAGTTATAGTCATTGTACGACTAGTTTACTTATTGCTACGACTAGTTTTAGTCATTGTACGACTAGTTTACTTATTGCTACGACTAGTTTTAGTCATTGTACCACTAGTTTACTCATTGCTACGACTAGTTTTAGTCATTGTACGACTAGTTTACTTATTGCTACGACTAGTTTTAGTAATTTTACGACTAGTTTACTCATTGCTACGACTAGTTTTAGTCATTGTACGACTAGTTTACTCATTGCTACGACTAGTTTTAGTCATTGTACGACTAGTTTTCTCATTGCTACGACTAGTTTTAGTCATTGTACGACTAGTTTACTCATTGCTACGACTAGTTTGTCATTGTACGACTAGTTTACTCATTTCTACGACTAGTTTTAGTAATTTTACGACTAGTTTATTCATTGCTACGACTAGTTTTAGTCATTGTACGATTAGTTTACTTATTGCTAAGACTAGTTTTAGTCATTGTACGACTAGGTTACTTATTGCTACTAGTTTTAGTCATTGTGCGACTAGTTTACTCATTGCTACTAGTTTTAGTCATTGTACGACTAGTTTACTCATTGCTACGACTGGTTTTAGTCATTGTACGACTAGTTTACTTATTGCTAAGACTAGTTTTAGTCATTGTACGACTAGTTTACTCATTGCTACGACTAGTTTTAGTCATTGTATGACTAGTTTACTCATTGCTACGACTAGTTATAGTCATTTTACGACTAGTTTACTTATTGCTACAACTAGTTTTAGTCATTGTACGACTAGTTTACTCATTGCTACGACTAGTTTTAGTCATTGTACGACTAGTTTACTTATTGCTAAGACTAGTTTTAGTCATTGTACGACTAGTTTACTTATTGCTACGACTAGTTTTAGTCATTGTACGACTAGTTTTCTCATTGCTATGAGTAGTTTTAGTCATTGTACGACTAGCTTACTCATTGCTACGACTAGTTTTAGTCATTGTACGACTAGTTTACTCATTGCTACTAGTTTTAGTCATTGTACGACTAGTTTACTCATTGCTACGACTGGTTTTAGTCATTGTACGACCTGTTTACTCATTGCTACGACTAGTTTTAGTCATTGTACGACCTGTTAACTCATTGCTACGACTAGTTTTAGTCATTGTACGACCAGTTTACTCATTGCTACGACTAGTTTTAGTCATTGTACGACTAGTTTACTCATTTCTACGACTAGTTTTAGTCATTGTACGACTAGTTTACTCATTGCTACGACTAGTTTTAGTCATTGTACGACTAGTTTACTCATTGCTACGACTAGTTTTAGTCATTGTACGACTAGTTTACTTATTGCTACGACTAGTTTTAGTCATTCTACGACCGGTTTACTTATTGCTACGACTAGTTTTAGTCATTGTACGACCTGTTTACTAATTGCTACGACTGGTTTTAGTCATTGTACTACTAGTTTTCTCATTGCTACGACTAGTTTTAGTCATTGTACGACTAGTTTACTCATTGCTACGACTAGTTTTAGTCATTGTACGACTAGTTTACTTATTGCTACGACTAGTTTTAGTCATTGTACGACTAGTTTACTCATTGCTATGACTAGTTTACTCATATTGCAACTAGTTTACTTGTTGCTACGACTAGTTTTAGTCATTGTACGACTAGTTTACTTATTGCTACGACTAGTTTTAGTCATGGTACGACTAGTTTACTTATTGCTACAACTAGTTTTAGTCATTGTACGACTAGTTTACTTATTGCTAGGACTAGTTTTAGTCATTGTACGACTATTTTACTTATTACTACGACTAGTTTTAGTCATTGTACGACTAGTTTACTTATTGCTACGACTAGTTTTAGTCATTGTACGACTAGTTTACTTATTGCTACAACTAGTTTTAGTCATTGAACGACTAGTTTACTTATTGCTACGACTAGTTTTAGTCATTGTACGACTAGTTTACTCATTGCTACGACTAGTTTATTCATCATGCAACTAGTTTACTTATTGCTTCGACTAGTTTTAGTCATTTTTTGACTAGTTTACTTATTGCTACAACTAGTTTTAGTCATTGTACGACTAGTTTACTTATTGCTACGACTAGTTTTAGTCATTGTACAACTAGTTTACTTATTGCTACGACTAGTTTTAGTCATTGTACGACTAGTTTACTTATTGCTACAACTAGTTTTAGTCATTGTACGACTAGTTTACTTATTGCTACGACTAGTTTTAGTCATTGTACGACTAGTTTACTTATTGCTACGACTAGTTTTAGTCATTGTACGACTAGTTTACTTATTGCTACGACTAGTTTTAGTCATTGTACGACTAGTTTACTTATTGCTACGACTAGTTTTAGTCATTGTACGACTAGTTTACTTATTGCTACGACTAGTTTTAGTCATTGTATGACTAGTTTACTTATTGCTACGACTAGTTTTAGTCATTGTACGACTAGTTTACTTATTGCTACAACTAGTTTTAGTCATTGAACGACTAGTTTACTTATTGCTATGACTAGTTTTAGTCATTGTACGACTAGTTTACTCATTGCTACGACTAGTTTACTCATCATGCAACTAGTTTACTTATTGCTACGACTAGTTTTAGTCATTTTACGACTAGTTTACTTATTGCTACAACTAGTTTTAGTCATTGTACGACTAGTTTACTTATTGCTACAACTAGTTTTAGTCATTGTACGACTAGTTTACTTATTGCTACGACTAGTTTTAGTCATTGTACGACTAGTTTACTTATTACTACGACTAGTTTTAGTCATTGTACGACTAGTTTACTTATTGCTACGACTAGTTTTAGTCATTGTACGACTAGTTTACTTATTGCTACAACTAGTTTTAGTCATTGAACGACTAGTTTACTTATTACTACGACTAGTTTTAGTCATTGTACGACTAGTTTACTTATTGCTACGACTAGTTTTAGTCATTGTACGACTAGTTTACTTATTGCTACAACTAGTTTTAGTCATTGAACGACTAGTTTACTTATTGCTACGACTAGTTTTAGTCATTGTACGACTAGTTTACTCATTGCTACGACTAGTTATAGTCATTGTACGACTAGTTTACTTATTGCTACGACTAGTTTTAGTCATTGTACGACTAGTTTACTTATTGCTACGACTAGTTTTAGTCATTGTACCACTAGTTTACTCATTGCTACGACTAGTTTTAGTCATTGTACGACTAGTTTACTCATTGCTACGACTAGTTTTAGTCATTGTACGACTAGTTTACTTATTGCTACGACTAGTTTTAGTCATTCTACGACCGGTTTACTTATTGCTACGACTAGTTTTAGTCATTGTACGACCTGTTTACTAATTGCTACGACTGGTTTTAGTCATTGTACTACTAGTTTTCTCATTGCTACGACTAGTTTTAGTCATTGTACGACTAGTTTACTCATTGCTACGACTAGTTTTAGTCATTGTACGACTAGTTTACTTATTGCTACGACTAGTTTTAGTCATTGTACGACTAGTTTACTCATTGCTATGACTAGTTTACTCATATTGCAACTAGTTTACTTGTTGCTACGACTAGTTTTAGTCATTGTACGACTAGTTTACTTATTGCTAGGACTAGTTTTAGTCATTGTACGACTATTTTACTTATTACTACGACTAGTTTTAGTCATTGTACGACTAGTTTACTTATTGCTACGACTAGTTTTAGTCATTGTACGACTAGTTTACTTATTGCTACAACTAGTTTTAGTCATTGAACGACTAGTTTACTTATTGCTACGACTAGTTTTAGTCATTGTACGACTAGTTTACTCATTGCTACGACTAGTTTATTCATCATGCAACTAGTTTACTTATTGCTTCGACTAGTTTTAGTCATTTTTTGACTAGTTTACTTATTGCTACAACTAGTTTTAGTCATTGTACGACTAGTTTACTTATTGCTACGACTAGTTTTAGTCATTGTACAACTAGTTTACTTATTGCTACGACTAGTTTTAGTCATTGTACGACTAGTTTACTTATTGCTACAACTAGTTTTAGTCATTGTACGACTAGTTTACTTATTGCTACGACTAGTTTTAGTCATTGTACGACTAGTTTACTTATTGCTACGACTAGTTTTAGTCATTGTACGACTAGTTTACTTATTGCTACGACTAGTTTTAGTCATTGTACGACTAGTTTACTTATTGCTACGACTAGTTTTAGTCATTGTACGACTAGTTTACTTATTGCTACGACTAGTTTTAGTCATTGTATGACTAGTTTACTTATTGCTACGACTAGTTTTAGTCATTGTACGACTAGTTTACTTATTGCTACAACTAGTTTTAGTCATTGAACGACTAGTTTACTTATTGCTATGACTAGTTTTAGTCATTGTACGACTAGTTTACTCATTGCTACGACTAGTTTACTCATCATGCAACTAGTTTACTTATTGCTACGACTAGTTTTAGTCATTTTACGACTAGTTTACTTATTGCTACAACTAGTTTTAGTCATTGTACGACTAGTTTACTTATTGCTACAACTAGTTTTAGTCATTGTACGACTAGTTTACTTATTGCTACGACTAGTTTTAGTCATTGTACGACTAGTTTACTTATTACTACGACTAGTTTTAGTCATTGTACGACTAGTTTACTTATTGCTACGACTAGTTTTAGTCATTGTACGACTAGTTTACTTATTGCTACAACTAGTTTTAGTCATTGAACGACTAGTTTACTTATTACTACGACTAGTTTTAGTCATTGTACGACTAGTTTACTTATTGCTACGACTAGTTTTAGTCATTGTACGACTAGTTTACTTATTGCTACAACTAGTTTTAGTCATTGAACGACTAGTTTACTTATTGCTACGACTAGTTTTAGTCATTGTACGACTAGTTTACTCATTGCTACGACTAGTTATAGTCATTGTACGACTAGTTTACTTATTGCTACGACTAGTTTTAGTCATTGTACGACTAGTTTACTTATTGCTACGACTAGTTTTAGTCATTGTACCACTAGTTTACTCATTGCTACGACTAGTTTTAGTCATTGTACGACTAGTTTACTTATTGCTACGACTAGTTTTAGTAATTTTACGACTAGTTTACTCATTGCTACGACTAGTTTTAGTCATTGTACGACTAGTTTACTCATTGCTACGACTAGTTTTAGTCATTGTACGACTAGTTTTCTCATTGCTACGACTAGTTTTAGTCATTGTACGACTCGTTTACTCATTGCTACGACTAGTTTGTCATTGTACGACTAGTTTACTCATTTCTACGACTAGTTTTAGTAATTTTACGACTAGTTTATTCATTGCTACGACTAGTTTTAGTCATTGTACGATTAGTTTACTTATTGCTAAGACTAGTTTTAGTCATTGTACGACTAGGTTACTTATTGCTACTAGTTTTAGTCATTGTGCGACTAGTTTACTCATTGCTACTAGTTTTAGTCATTGTACGACTAGTTTACTCATTGCTACGACTGGTTTTAGTCATTGTACGACTAGTTTACTTATTGCTAAGACTAGTTTTAGTCATTGTACGACTAGTTTACTCATTGCTACGACTAGTTTTAGTCATTGTATGACTAGTTTACTCATTGCTACGACTAGTTATAGTCATTTTACGACTAGTTTACTTATTGCTACAACTAGTTTTAGTCATTGTACGACTAGTTTACTTATTGCTCTAACTAGTTTTAGTCATTGTACGACTAGTTTACTTATTGCTACGACTAGTTTTAGTCATTGTACGACTAGTTTACTTATTGCTACGACTAGTTTTAGTCATTGTACGACTAGTTTACTTATTGCTACGACTAGTTTTAGTCATTGTACGACTAGTTTACTTATTGCTACGACTAGTTTTAGTCATTTTACGACTAGTTTATTCATTGCTACGACTAGTTTTAGTCATTTTACGACTAGTTTACTTATTGCTAAGACTAGTTTTAGTCATTGTACGACTAGTTTACTCATTGCTACGACTAGTTTTAGTCATTGTACGACTAGTTTACTTATTGCTAAGACTAGTTTTAGTCATTGTACGACTAGTTTACTTATTGCTACGACTAGTTTTAGTCATTGTACGACTAGTTTTCTCATTGCTATGAGTAGTTTTAGTCATTGTACGACTAGCTTACTCATTGCTACGACTAGTTTTAGTCATTGTACGACTAGTTTACTCATTGCTACTAGTTTTAGTCATTGTACGACTAGTTTACTCATTGCTACGACTGGTTTTAGTCATTGTACGACCTGTTTACTCATTGCTACGACTAGTTTCAGTCATTGTACGACCTGTTAACTCATTGCTACGACTAGTTTTAGTCATTGTACGACCAGTTTACTCATTGCTACGACTAGTTTTAGTCATTGTACGACTAGTTTACTCATTGCTACGACTAGTTTTAGTCATTGTACGACTAGTTTACTCATTTCTACGACTAGTTTTAGTCATTGTACGACTAGTTTACTTATTGCTACGACTAGTTTTAGTCATTGTACGACTAGTTTACTTATTGCTACGACTAGTTTTAGTCATTGTACGACTAGTTTACTTATTACTACGACTAGTTTTAGTCATTGTATGACTAGTTTACTTATTTCTACGACTAGTTTTAGTCATTGTACGACTAGTTTACTTATTGCTACAACTAGTTTTAGTCATTGAACGACTAGTTTACTTATTGCTATGACTAGTTTTAGTCATTGTACGACTAGTTTACTCATTGCTACGACTAGTTTACTCATCATGCAACTAGTTTACTTATTGCTACGACTAGTTTTAGTCATTTTACGACTAGTTTACTTATTGCTACAACTAGTTTTAGTCATTGTACGACTAGTTTACTTATTGCTACAACTAGTTTTAGTCATTGTACGACTAGTTTACTTATTGCTACGACTAGTTTTAGTCATTGTACGACTAGTTTACTTATTGCTACAACTAGTTTTAGTCATTGAACGACTAGTTTACTTATTACTACGACTAGTTTTAGTCATTGTACGACTAGTTTACTTATTGCTACGACTAGTTTTAGTCATTGTACGACTAGTTTACTCATTGCTACGACTAGTTTTAGTCATTGTACGACTAGTTTACTCATTTCTACGACTAGTTTTAGTCATTGTACGACTTGTTTACTGATTGCTACGACTAGTTTTAGTCATTGTACGACTAGTTTACTTATTGCTACGACTGCTTATAGTCATTGTACGACTAGTTTACTTATTGCTACGACTAGTTTTAGTCATTGTACGACTAGTTTACTCATTGCTACGACTAGTTTTAGTCAATGTACGACTAGTTTACTTATTGCTACGACTAGTTTTAGTCATTGTACGACCTGTTTACTAATTGCTACGACTGGTTTTAGTCATTGTACTACTAGTTTTCTCATTGCTACGACTAGTTTTAGTCATTGTACGACTAGTTTACTCATTGCTACGACTAGTTTTAGTCATTGTACGACTAGTTTACTTATTGCTACGACTAGTTTTAGTCATTGTACGACTAGTTTACTCATTGCTATGACTAGTTTACTCATATTGCAACTAGTTTACTTGTTGCTACGACTAGTTTTAGTCATTGTACGACTAGTTTACTTATTGCTACGACTAGTTTTAGTCATGGTACGACTAGTTTACTTATTGCTACAACTAGTTTTAGTCATTGTACGACTAGTTTACTTATTGCTAGGACTAGTTTTAGTCATTGTACGACTATTTTACTTATTACTACGACTAGTTTTAGTCATTGTACGACTAGTTTACTTATTGCTACGACTAGTTTTAGTCATTGTACGACTAGTTTACTTATTGCTACAACTAGTTTTAGTCATTGAACGACTAGTTTACTTATTGCTACGACTAGTTTTAGTCATTGTACGACTAGTTTACTCATTGCTACGACTAGTTTTAGTCATTTTTTGACTAGTTTACTTATTGCTACAACTAGTTTTAGTCATTGTACGACTAGTTTACTTATTGCTACGACTAGTTTTAGTCATTGTACAACTAGTTTACTTATTGCTACGACTAGTTTTAGTCATTGTACGACTAGTTTACTTATTGCTACAACTAGTTTTAGTCATTGTACGACTAGTTTACTTATTGCTACGACTAGTTTTAGTCATTGTACGACTAGTTTACTTATTGCTACGACTAGTTTTAGTCATTGTACGACTAGTTTACTTATTGCTACGACTAGTTTTAGTCATTGTACGACTAGTTTACTTATTGCTACGACTAGTTTTAGTCATTGTACGACTAGTTTACTTATTACTACGACTAGTTTTAGTCATTGTATGACTAGTTTACTTATTGCTACGACTAGTTTTAGTCATTGTACGACTAGTTTACTTATTGCTACAACTAGTTTTAGTCATTGAACGACTAGTTTACTTATTGCTATGACTAGTTTTAGTCATTGTACGACTAGTTTACTTATTGCTACGACTAGTTTTAGTCATTTTACGACTAGTTTATTCATTGCTACGACTAGTTTACTTATTGCTAAGACTAGTTTTAGTCATTGTACGACTAGTTTACTCATTGCTACGACTAGTTTTAGTCATTGTACGACTAGTTTACTTATTGCTAAGACTAGTTTTAGTCATTGTACGACTAGTTTACTTATTGCTACGACTAGTTTTAGTCATTGTACGACTAGTTTTCTCATTGCTATGAGTAGTTTTAGTCATTGTACGACTAGCTTACTCATTGCTACGACTAGTTTTAGTCATTGTACGACTAGTTTACTCATTGCTACTAGTTTTAGTCATTGTACGACTAGTTTACTCATTGCTACGACTGGTTTTAGTCATTGTACGACCTGTTTACTCATTGCTACGACTAGTTTTAGTCATTGTACGACCTGTTAACTCATTGCTACGACTAGTTTTAGTCATTGTACGACCAGTTTACTCATTGCTACGACTAGTTTTAGTCATTGTACGACTAGTTTACTCATTTCTACGACTAGTTTTAGTCATTGTACGACTTGTTTACTGATTGCTACGACTAGTTTTAGTCATTGTACGACTAGTTTACTTATTGCTACGACTGCTTATAGTCATTGTACGACTAGTTTACTTATTGCTACGACTAGTTTTAGTCATTGTACGACTAGTTTACTCATTGCTACGACTAGTTTTAGTCAATGTACGACTAGTTTACTTATTGCTACGACTAGTTTTAGTCATTGTACGACCTGTTTACTAATTGCTACGACTGGTTTTAGTCATTGTACTACTAGTTTTCTCATTGCTACGACTAGTTTTAGTCATTGTACGACTAGTTTACTCATTGCTACGACTAGTTTTAGTCATTGTACGACTAGTTTACTTATTGCTACGACTAGTTTTAGTCATTGTACGACTAGTTTACTCATTGCTATGACTAGTTTACTCATATTGCAACTAGTTTACTTGTTGCTACGACTAGTTTTAGTCATTGTACGACTAGTTTACTTATTGCTACGACTAGTTTTAGTCATGGTACGACTAGTTTACTTATTGCTACAACTAGTTTTAGTCATTGTACGACTAGTTTACTTATTGCTAGGACTAGTTTTAGTCATTGTACGACTATTTTACTTATTACTACGACTAGTTTTAGTCATTGTACGACTAGTTTACTTATTGCTACGACTAGTTTTAGTCATTGAACGACTAGTTTACTTATTGCTATGACTAGTTTTAGTCATTGTACGACTAGTTTACTTATTGCTACAACTAGTTTTAGTCATTGAACGACTAGTTTACTTATTGCTATGACTAGTTTTAGTCATTGTACGACTAGTTTACTTATTGCTACGACTAGTTTTAGTCATTTTACGACTAGTTTATTCATTGCTACGACTAGTTTACTTATTGCTAAGACTAGTTTTAGTCATTGTACGACTAGTTTACTCATTGCTACGACTAGTTTTAGTCATTGTACGACTAGTTTACTTATTGCTAAGACTAGTTTTAGTCATTGTACGACTAGTTTACTTATTGCTACGACTAGTTTTAGTCATTGTACGACTAGTTTTCTCATTGCTATGAGTAGTTTTAGTCATTGTACGACTAGCTTACTCATTGCTACGACTAGTTTTAGTCATTGTACGACTAGTTTACTCATTGCTACTAGTTTTAGTCATTGTACGACTAGTTTACTCATTGCTACGACTGGTTTTAGTCATTGTACGACCTGTTTACTCATTGCTACGACTAGTTTTAGTCATTGTACGACCTGTTAACTCATTGCTACGACTAGTTTTAGTCATTGTACGACCAGTTTACTCATTGCTACGACTAGTTTTAGTCATTGTACGACTAGTTTACTCATTTCTACGACTAGTTTTAGTCATTGTACGACTTGTTTACTGATTGCTACGACTAGTTTTAGTCATTGTACGACTAGTTTACTTATTGCTACGACTGCTTATAGTCATTGTACGACTAGTTTACTTATTGCTACGACTAGTTTTAGTCATTGTACGACTAGTTTACTCATTGCTACGACTAGTTTTAGTCAATGTACGACTAGTTTACTTATTGCTACGACTAGTTTTAGTCATTGTACGACCTGTTTACTAATTGCTACGACTGGTTTTAGTCATTGTACTACTAGTTTTCTCATTGCTACGACTAGTTTTAGTCATTGTACGACTAGTTTACTCATTGCTACGACTAGTTTTAGTCATTGTACGACTAGTTTACTCATTGCTATGACTAGTTTACTCATATTGCAACTAGTTTACTTGTTGCTACGACTAGTTTTAGTCATTGTACGACTAGTTTACTTATTGCTACGACTAGTTTTAGTCATGGTACGACTAGTTTACTTATTGCTACAACTAGTTTTAGTCATTGTACGACTAGTTTACTTATTGCTAGGACTAGTTTTAGTCATTGTACGACTATTTTACTTATTACTACGACTAGTTTTAGTCATTGTACGACTAGTTTACTTATTGCTACGACTAGTTTTAGTCATTGTACGACTAGTTTACTTATTGCTACAACTAGTTTTAGTCATTGAACGACTAGTTTACTTATTGCTACGACTAGTTTTAGTCATTGTACGACTAGTTTACTCATTGCTACGACTAGTTTATTCATCATGCAACTAGTTTACTTATTGCTTCGACTAGTTTTAGTCATTTTTTGACTAGTTTACTTATTGCTACAACTAGTTTTAGTCATTGTACGACTAGTTTACTTATTGCTACGACTAGTTTTAGTCATTGTACAACTAGTTTACTTATTGCTACAACTAGTTTTAGTCATTGTACGACTAGTTTACTTATTGCTACGACTAGTTTTAGTCATTGTACGACTACTTTACTTATTGCTACGACTAGTTTTAGTCATTGTACGACTAGTTTACTTATTGCTACGACTAGTTTTAGTCATTGTACGACTAGTTTACTCATTGCTACGACTAGTTTATTCATCATGCAACTAGTTTACTTATTGCTTCGACTAGTTTTAGTCATTTTTTGACTAGTTTACTTATTGCTACAACTAGTTTTAGTCATTGTACGACTAGTTTACTTATTGCTACGACTAGTTTTAGTCATTGTACAACTAGTTTACTTATTGCTACGACTAGTTTTAGTCATTGAACGACTAGTTTACTTATTGCTATGACTAGTTTTAGTCATTGTACGACTAGTTTACTCATTGCTACGACTAGTTTACTCATCATGCAACTAGTTTACTTATTGCTACGACTAGTTTTAGTCATTTTACGACTAGTTTACTTATTGCTACAACTAGTTTTAGTCATTGTACGACTAGTTTACTTATTGCTACAACTAGTTTTAGTCATTGTACGACTAGTTTACTTATTGCTATGACTAGTTTTAGTCATTGTACGACTAGTTTACTTATTACTACGACTAGTTTTAGTCATTGTACGACTAGTTTACTTATTGCTACGACTAGTTTTAGTCATTGTACGACTAGTTTACTTATTGCTACAACTAGTTTTAGTCATTGAACGACTAGTTTACTTATTACTACGACTAGTTTTAGTCATTGTACGACTAGTTTACTTATTGCTACGACTAGTTTTAGTCATTGTACGACTAGTTTTCTCATTGCTATGAGTAGTTTTAGTCATTGTACGACTAGCTTACTCATTGCTACGACTAGTTTTAGTCATTGTACGACTAGTTTACTCATTGCTACTAGTTTTAGTCATTGTACGACTAGTTTACTCATTGCTACGACTGGTTTTAGTCATTGTACGACCTGTTTACTCATTGCTACGACTAGTTTTAGTCATTGTACGACCTGTTAACTCATTGCTACGACTAGTTTTAGTCATTGTACGACCAGTTTACTCATTGCTACGACTAGTTTTAGTCATTGTACGACTAGTTTACTCATTGCTACGACTAGTTTTAGTCATTGTACGACTAGTTTACTCATTTCTACGACTAGTTTTAGTCATTGTACGACTAGTTTACTCATTGCTACGACTAGTTTTAGTCATTGTACGACTAGTTTACTCATTGCTACGACTAGTTTTAGTCATTGTACGACTAGTTTACTTATTGCTACGACTAGTTTTAGTCATTCTACGACCGGTTTACTCATTGCTACGACTAGTTTTAGTCATTGTACGACTAGTTTACTCATTGCTACGACTAGTTTTAGTCATTGTACGACTTGTTTACTGATTGCTACGACTAGTTTTAGTCATTGTACGACTAGTTTACTTATTGCTACGACTGCTTATAGTCATTGTACGACTAGTTTACTTATTGCTACGACTAGTTTTAGTCATTGTACGACTAGTTTACTCATTGCTACGACTAGTTTTAGTCAATGTACGACTAGTTTACTTATTGCTACGACTAGTTTTAGTCATTGTACGACCTGTTTACTAATTGCTACGACTGGTTTTAGTCATTGTACTACTAGTTTTCTCATTGCTACGACTAGTTTTAGTCATTGTACGACTAGTTTACTCATTGCTATGACTAGTTTACTCATATTGCAACTAGTTTACTTGTTGCTACGACTAGTTTTAGTCATTGTACGACTAGTTTACTTATTGCTACGACTAGTTTTAGTCATGGTACGACTAGTTTACTTATTGCTACAACTAGTTTTAGTCATTGTACGACTAGTTTACTTATTGCTAGGACTAGTTTTAGTCATTGTACGACTATTTTACTAATTACTACGACTAGTTTTAGTCATTGTACGACTAGTTTACTTATTGCTACGACTAGTTTTAGTCATTGTACGACTAGTTTACTTATTGCTACAACTAGTTTTAGTCATTGAACGACTAGTTTACTTATTGCTACGACTAGTTTTAGTCATTGTACGACTAGTTTACTCATTGCTACGACTAATTTATTCATCATGCAACTAGTTTACTTATTGCTTCGACTAGTTTTAGTCATTTTTTGACTAGTTTACTTATTGCTACAACTAGTTTTAGTCATTGTACGACTAGTTTACTTATTGCTACGACTAGTTTTAGTCATTGTACAACTAGTTTACTTATTGCTACGACTAGTTTTAGTCATTGTACGACTAGTTTACTTATTGCTACAACTAGTTTTAGTCATTGTACGACTAGTTTACTTATTGCTACGACTAGTTTTAGTCATTGTACGACTAGTTTACTTATTGCTACGACTAGTTTTAGTCATTGTACGACTAGTTTACTTATTGCTACGACTAGTTTTAGTCATTGTACGACTAGTTTACTTATTGCTACGACTAGTTTTAGTCATTGTACGACTAGTTTACTTATTACTACGACTAGTTTTAGTCATTGTATGACTAGTTTACTTATTGCTACGACTAGTTTTAGTCATTGTACGACTAGTTTACTTATTGCTACAACTAGTTTTAGTCATTGAACGACTAGTTTACTTATTGCTACGACTAGTTTTAGTCATTGTACGACTAGTTTACTTATTGCTACGACTGCTTATAGTCATTGTACGACTAGTTTACTTATTGCTACGACTAGTTTTAGTCATTGTACGACTAGTTTACTCATTGCTACGACTAGTTTTAGTCAATGTACGACTAGTTTACTTATTGCTACGACTAGTTTTAGTCATTGTACGACCTGTTTACTAATTGCTACGACTGGTTTTAGTCATTGTACTACTAGTTTTCTCATTGCTACGACTAGTTTTAGTCATTGTACGACTAGTTTACTCATTGCTACGACTAGTTTTAGTCATTGTACGACTAGTTTACTTATTGCTACGACTAGTTTTAGTCATTGTACGACTAGTTTACTCATTGCTATGACTAGTTTACTCATATTGCAACTAGTTTACTTGTTGCTACGACTAGTTTTAGTCATTGTACGACTAGTTTACTTATTGCTACGACTAGTTTTAGTCATGGTACGACTAGTTTACTTATTGCTACAACTAGTTTTAGTCATTGTACGACTAGTTTACTTATTGCTAGGACTAGTTTTAGTCATTGTACGACTATTTTACTTATTACTACGACTAGTTTTAGTCATTGTACGACTAGTTTACTTATTGCTACGACTAGTTTTAGTCATTGTACGACTAGTTTACTTATTGCTACAACTAGTTTTAGTCATTGAACGACTAGTTTACTTATTGCTACGACTAGTTTTAGTCATTGTACGACTAGTTTACTCATTGCTACGACTAATTTATTCATCATGCAACTAGTTTACTTATTGCTTCGACTAGTTTTAGTCATTTTTTGACTAGTTTACTTATTGCTACAACTAGTTTTAGTCATTGTACGACTAGTTTACTTATTGCTACGACTAGTTTTAGTCATTGTACAACTAGTTTACTTATTGCTACGACTAGTTTTAGTCATTGTACGACTAGTTTACTTATTGCTACAACTAGTTTTAGTCATTGTACGACTAGTTTACTTATTGCTACGACTAGTTTTAGTCATTGTACGACTAGTTTACTTATTGCTACGACTAGTTTTAGTCATTGTACGACTAGTTTACTTATTGCTACGACTAGTTTTAGTCATTGTACGACTAGTTTACTTATTGCTACGACTAGTTTTAGTCATTGTACGACTAGTTTACTTATTACTACGACTAGTTTTAGTCATTGTATGACTAGTTTACTTATTGCTACGACTAGTTTTAGTCATTGTACGACTAGTTTACTTATTGCTACAACTAGTTTTAGTCATTGAACGACTAGTTTACTTATTGCTATGACTAGTTTTAGTCATTGTACGACTAGTTTACTTATTGCTACGACTAGTTTTAGTCATTTTACGACTAGTTTATTCATTGCTACGACTAGTTTACTTATTGCTAAGACTAGTTTTAGTCATTGTACGACTAGTTTACTCATTGCTACGACTAGTTTTAGTCATTGTACGACTAGTTTACTTATTGCTAAGACTAGTTTTAGTCATTGTACGACTAGTTTACTTATTGCTACGACTAGTTTTAGTCATTGTACGACTAGTTTTCTCATTGCTATGAGTAGTTTTAGTCATTGTACGACTAGCTTACTCATTGCTACGACTAGTTTTAGTCATTGTACGACTAGTTTACTCATTGCTACTAGTTTTAGTCATTGTACGACTAGTTTACTCATTGCTACGACTGGTTTTAGTCATTGTACGACCTGTTTACTCATTGCTACGACTAGTTTTAGTCATTGTACGACCTGTTAACTGATTGCTACGACTAGTTTTAGTCATTGTACGACCAGTTTACTCATTGCTACGACTAGTTTTAGTCATTGTACGACTAGTTTACTCATTTCTACGACTAGTTTTAGTCATTGTACGACTTGTTTACTGATTGCTACGACTAGTTTTAGTCATTGTACGACTAGTTTACTTATTGCTACGACTGCTTATAGTCATTGTACGACTAGTTTACTTATTGCTACGACTAGTTTTAGTCATTGTACGACTAGTTTACTCATTGCTACGACTAGTTTTAGTCAATGTACGACTAGTTTACTTATTGCTACGACTAGTTTTAGTCATTGTACGACCTGTTTACTAATTGCTACGACTGGTTTTAGTCATTGTACTACTAGTTTTCTCATTGCTACGACTAGTTTTAGTCATTGTACGACTAGTTTACTCATTGCTACGACTAGTTTTAGTCATTGTACGACTAGTTTACTTATTGCTACGACTAGTTTTAGTCATTGTACGACTAGTTTACTCATTGCTATGACTAGTTTACTCATATTGCAACTAGTTTACTTGTTGCTACGACTAGTTTTAGTCATTGTACGACTAGTTTACTTATTGCTACGACTAGTTTTAGTCATGGTACGACTAGTTTACTTATTGCTACAACTAGTTTTAGTCATTGTACGACTAGTTTACTTATTGCTAGGACTAGTTTTAGTCATTGTACGACTATTTTACTTATTACTACGACTAGTTTTAGTCATTGTACGACTAGTTTACTTATTGCTACGACTAGTTTTAGTCATTGAACGACTAGTTTACTTATTGCTATGACTAGTTTTAGTCATTGTACGACTAGTTTACTTATTGCTACAACTAGTTTTAGTCATTGAACGACTAGTTTACTTATTGCTATGACTAGTTTTAGTCATTGTACGACTAGTTTACTTATTGCTACGACTAGTTTTAGTCATTTTACGACTAGTTTATTCATTGCTACGACTAGTTTACTTATTGCTAAGACTAGTTTTAGTCATTGTACGACTAGTTTACTCATTGCTACGACTAGTTTTAGTCATTGTACGACTAGTTTACTTATTGCTAAGACTAGTTTTAGTCATTGTACGACTAGTTTACTTATTGCTACGACTAGTTTTAGTCATTGTACGACTAGTTTTCTCATTGCTATGAGTAGTTTTAGTCATTGTACGACTAGCTTACTCATTGCTACGACTAGTTTTAGTCATTGTACGACTAGTTTACTCATTGCTACTAGTTTTAGTCATTGTACGACTAGTTTACTCATTGCTACGACTGGTTTTAGTCATTGTACGACCTGTTTACTCATTGCTACGACTAGTTTTAGTCATTGTACGACCTGTTAACTCATTGCTACGACTAGTTTTAGTCATTGTACGACCAGTTTACTCATTGCTACGACTAGTTTTAGTCATTGTACGACTAGTTTACTCATTTCTACGACTAGTTTTAGTCATTGTACGACTTGTTTACTGATTGCTATGACTAGTTTTAGTCATTGTACGACTAGTTTACTTATTGCTACGACTGCTTATAGTCATTGTACGACTAGTTTACTTATTGCTACGACTAGTTTTAGTCATTGTACGACTAGTTTACTCATTGCTACGACTAGTTTTAGTCAATGTACGACTAGTTTACTTATTGCTACGACTAGTTTTAGTCATTGTACGACCTGTTTACTAATTGCTACGACTGGTTTTAGTCATTGTACTACTAGTTTTCTCATTGCTACGACTAGTTTTAGTCATTGTACGACTAGTTTACTCATTGCTACGACTAGTTTTAGTCATTGTACGACTAGTTTACTTATTGCTACGACTAGTTTTAGTCATTGTACGACTAGTTTACTCATTGCTATGACTAGTTTACTCATATTGCAACTAGTTTACTTGTTGCTACGACTAGTTTTAGTCATTGTACGACTAGTTTACTTATTGCTACGACTAGTTTTAGTCATGGTACGACTAGTTTACTTATTGCTACAACTAGTTTTAGTCATTGTACGACTAGTTTACTTATTGCTAGGACTAGTTTTAGTCATTGTACGACTATTTTACTTATTACTACGACTAGTTTTAGTCATTGTACGACTAGTTTACTTATTGCTACGACTAGTTTTAGTCATTGTACGACTAGTTTACTTATTGCTACAACTAGTTTTAGTCATTGAACGACTAGTTTACTTATTGCTACGACTAGTTTTAGTCATTGTACGACTAGTTTACTCATTGCTACGACTAGTTTATTCATCATGCAACTAGTTTACTTATTGCTTCGACTAGTTTTAGTCATTTTTTGACTAGTTTACTTATTGCTACAACTAGTTTTAGTCATTGTACGACTAGTTTACTTATTGCTACGACTAGTTTTAGTCATTGTACAACTAGTTTACTTATTGCTACAACTAGTTTTAGTCATTGTACGACTAGTTTACTTATTGCTACGACTAGTTTTAGTCATTGTACGACTACTTTACTTATTGCTACGACTAGTTTTAGTCATTGTACGACTAGTTTACTTATTGCTACGACTAGTTTTAGTCATTGTACGACTAGTTTACTCATTGCTACGACTAGTTTATTCATCATGCAACTAGTTTACTTATTGCTTCGACTAGTTTTAGTCATTTTTTGACTAGTTTACTTATTGCTACAACTAGTTTTAGTCATTGTACGACTAGTTTACTTATTGCTACGACTAGTTTTAGTCATTGTACAACTAGTTTACTTATTGCTACGACTAGTTTTAGTCATTGAACGACTAGTTTACTTATTGCTATGACTAGTTTTAGTCATTGTACGACTCGTTTACTCATTGCTACGACTAGTTTACTCATCATGCAACTAGTTTACTTATTGCTACGACTAGTTTTAGTCATTTTACGACTAGTTTACTTATTGCTACAACTAGTTTTAGTCATTGTACGACTAGTTTACTTATTGCTACAACTAGTTTTAGTCATTGTACGACTAGTTTACTTATTGCTATGACTAGTTTTAGTCATTGTACGACTAGTTTACTTATTACTACGACTAGTTTTAGTCATTGTACGACTAGTTTACTTATTGCTACGACTAGTTTTAGTCATTGTACGACTAGTTTACTTATTGCTACAACTAGTTTTAGTCATTGAACGACTAGTTTACTTATTACTACGACTAGTTTTAGTCATTGTACGACTAGTTTACTTATTGCTACGACTAGTTTTAGTCATTGTACGACTAGTTTTCTCATTGCTATGAGTAGTTTTAGTCATTGTACGACTAGCTTACTCATTGCTACGACTAGTTTTAGTCATTGTACGACTAGTTTACTCATTGCTACTAGTTTTAGTCATTGTACGACTAGTTTACTCATTGCTACGACTGGTTTTAGTCATTGTACGACCTGTTTACTCATTGCTACGACTAGTTTTAGTCATTGTACGACCTGTTAACTCATTGCTACAACTAGTTTTAGTCATTGTACGACCAGTTTACTCATTGCTACGACTAGTTTTAGTCATTGTACGACTAGTTTACTCATTGCTACGACTAGTTTTAGTCATTGTACGACTAGTTTACTCATTTCTACGACTAGTTTTAGTCATTGTACGACTAGTTTACTCATTGCTACGACTAGTTTTAGTCATTGTACGACTAGTTTACTCATTGCTACGACTAGTTTTAGTCATTGTACGACTAGTTTACTTATTGCTACGACTAGTTTTAGTCATTCTACGACCGGTTTACTCATTGCTACGACTAGTTTTAGTCATTGTACGACTAGTTTACTCATTGCTACGACTAGTTTTAGTTATTGTACGACTTGTTTACTGATTGCTACGACTAGTTTTAGTCATTGTACGACTAGTTTACTTATTGCTACGACTGCTTATAGTCATTGTACGACTAGTTTACTTATTGCTACGACTAGTTTTAGTCATTGTACGACTAGTTTACTCATTGCTACGACTAGTTTTAGTCAATGTACGACTAGTTTACTTATTGCTACGACTAGTTTTAGTCATTGTACGACCTGTTTACTAATTGCTACGACTGGTTTTAGTCATTGTACTACTAGTTTTCTCATTGCTACGACTAGTTTTAGTCATTGTACGACTAGTTTACTCATTGCTATGACTAGTTTACTCATATTGCAACTAGTTTACTTGTTGCTACGACTAGTTTTAGTCATTGTACGACTAGTTTACTTATTGCTACGACTAGTTTTAGTCATGGTACGACTAGTTTACTTATTGCTACAACTAGTTTTAGTCATTGTACGACTAGTTTACTTATTGCTAGGACTAGTTTTAGTCATTGTACGACTATTTTACTAATTACTACGACTAGTTTTAGTCATTGTACGACTAGTTTACTTATTGCTACGACTAGTTTTAGTCATTGTACGACTAGTTTACTTATTGCTACAACTAGTTTTAGTCATTGAACGACTAGTTTACTTATTGCTACAACTAGTTTTAGTCATTGTACGACTAGTTTACTCATTGCTACGACTAATTTATTCATCATGCAACTAGTTTACTTATTGCTTCGACTAGTTTTAGTCATTTTTTGACTAGTTTACTTATTGCTACAACTAGTTTTAGTCATTGTACGACTAGTTTACTTATTGCTACGACTAGTTTTAGTCATTGTACAACTAGTTTACTTATTGCTACGACTAGTTTTAGTCATTGTACGACTAGTTTACTTATTGCTACAACTAGTTTTAGTCATTGTACGACTAGTTTACTTATTGCTACGACTAGTTTTAGTCATTGTACGACTAGTTTACTTATTGCTACGACTAGTTTTAGTCATTGTACGACTAGTTTACTTATTGCTACGACTAGTTTTAGTCATTGTACGACTAGTTTACTTATTGCTACGACTAGTTTTAGTCATTGTACGACTAGTTTACTTATTACTACGACTAGTTTTAGTCATTGTATGACTAGTTTACTTATTGCTACGACTAGTTTTAGTCATTGTACGACTAGTTTACTTATTGCTACAACTAGTTTTAGTCATTGAACGACTAGTTTACTTATTGCTATGACTAGTTTTAGTCATTGTACGACTAGTTTACTTATTGCTACGACTAGTTTTAGTCATTTTACGACTAGTTTATTCATTGCTACGACTAGTTTTAGTCATTTTACGACTAGTTTACTTATTGCTAAGACTAGTTTTAGTCATTGTACGACTAGTTTACTCATTGCTACGACTAGTTTTAGTCATTGTACGACTAGTTTACTCATTGCTACGACTAGTTTTAGTCATTGTACGACTAGTTTACTTATTACTACGACTAGTTTTAGTCATTGTATGACTAGTTTACTTATTGCTACGACTAGTTTTAGTCATTGTACGACTAGTTTACTTATTGCTACAACTAGTTTTAGTCATTGAACGACTAGTTTACTTATTGCTATGACTAGTTTTAGTCATTGTACGACTAGTTTACTTATTGCTACGACTAGTTTTAGTCATTTTACGACTAGTTTATTCATTGCTACGACTAGTTTTAGTCATTTTACGACTAGTTTACTTATTGCTAAGACTAGTTTTAGTCATTGTACGACTAGTTTACTCATTGCTACGACTAGTTTTAGTCATTGTACGACTAGTTTACTTATTGCTAAGACTAGTTTTAGTCATTGTACGACTAGTTTACTTATTGCTACGACTAGTTTTAGTCATTGTACGACTAGTTTTCTCATTGCTATGAGTAGTTTTAGTCATTGTACGACTAGCTTACTCATTGCTACGACTAGTTTTAGTCATTGTACGACTAGTTTACTCATTGCTACTAGTTTTAGTCATTGTACGACTAGTTTACTCATTGCTACGACTGGTTTTAGTCATTGTACGACCTGTTTACTCATTGCTACGACTAGTTTTAGTCATTGTACGACCTGTTAACTCATTGCTACGACTAGTTTTAGTCATTGTACGACCAGTTTACTCATTGCTACGACTAGTTTTAGTCATTGTACGACTAGTTTACTCATTTCTACGACTAGTTTTAGTCATTGTACGACTTGTTTACTGATTGCTACGACTAGTTTTAGTCATTGTACGACTAGTTTACTTATTGCTACGACTGCTTATAGTCATTGTACGACTAGTTTACTTATTGCTACGACTAGTTTTAGTCATTGTACGACTAGTTTACTCATTGCTACGACTAGTTTTAGTCAATGTACGACTAGTTTACTTATTGCTACGACTAGTTTTAGTCATTGTACGACCTGTTTACTAATTGCTACGACTGGTTTTAGTCATTGTACTACTAGTTTTCTCATTGCTACGACTAGTTTTAGTCATTGTACGACTAGTTTACTCATTGCTACGACTAGTTTTAGTCATTGTACGACTAGTTTACTTATTGCTACGACTAGTTTTAGTCATTGTACGACTAGTTTACTCATTGCTATGACTAGTTTACTCATATTGCAACTAGTTTACTTGTTGCTACGACTAGTTTTAGTCATTGTACGACTAGTTTACTTATTGCTACGACTAGTTTTAGTCATGGTACGACTAGTTTACTTATTGCTACAACTAGTTTTAGTCATTGTACGACTAGTTTACTTATTGCTAGGACTAGTTTTAGTCATTGTACGACTATTTTACTTATTACTACTAGTTTTAGTCATTGTACGACTAGTTTACTTATTGCTACGACTAGTTTTAGTCATTGTACGACTAGTTTACTTATTGCTACAACTAGTTTTAGTCATTGAACGACTAGTTTACTTATTGCTACGACTAGTTTTAGTCATTGTACGACTAGTTTACTCATTGCTACGACTAGTTTATTCATCATGCAACTAGTTTACTTATTGCTTCGACTAGTTTTAGTCATTTTTTGACTAGTTTACTTATTGCTACAACTAGTTTTAGTCATTGTACGACTAGTTTACTTATTGCTACGACTAGTTTTAGTCATTGTACAACTAGTTTACTTATTGCTACAACTAGTTTTAGTCATTGTACGACTAGTTTACTTATTGCTACGACTAGTTTTAGTCATTGTACGACTACTTTACTTATTGCTACGACTAGTTTTAGTCATTGTACGACTAGTTTACTTATTGCTACGACTAGTTTTAGTCATTGTACGACTAGTTTACTTATTGCTACGACTAGTTTTAGTCATTGTACGACTAGTTTACTTATTACTACGACTAGTTTTAGTCATTGTATGACTAGTTTACTTATTGCTACGACTAGTTTTAGTCATTGTACGACTAGTTTACTTATTGCTACAACTAGTTTTAGTCATTGAACGACTAGTTTACTTATTGCTATGACTAGTTTACTTATTGCTATGACTAGTTTTAGTCATTGTACGACTAGTTTACTCATTGCTACGACTAGTTTACTCATCATGCAACTAGTTTACTTATTGCTACGACTAGTTTTAGTCATTGTACGACCTGTTAACTCATTGCTACGACTAGTTTTAGTCATTGTACGACCAGTTTACTCATTGCTACGACTAGTTTTAGTCATTGTACGACTAGTTTACTCATTTCTACGACTAGTTTTAGTCATTGTACGACTTGTTTACTGATTGCTATGACTAGTTTTAGTCATTGTACGACTAGTTTACTTATTGCTACGACTGCTTATAGTCATTGTACGACTAGTTTACTTATTGCTACGACTAGTTTTAGTCATTGTACGACTAGTTTACTCATTGCTACGACTAGTTTTAGTCAATGTACGACTAGTTTACTTATTGCTACGACTAGTTTTAGTCATTGTACGACCTGTTTACTAATTGCTACGACTGGTTTTAGTCATTGTACTACTAGTTTTCTCATTGCTACGACTAGTTTTAGTCATTGTACGACTAGTTTACTCATTGCTACGACTAGTTTTAGTCATTGTACGACTAGTTTACTTATTGCTACGACTAGTTTTAGTCATTGTACGACTAGTTTACTCATTGCTATGACTAGTTTACTCATATTGCAACTAGTTTACTTGTTGCTACGACTAGTTTTAGTCATTGTACGACTAGTTTACTTATTGCTACGACTAGTTTTAGTCATGGTACGACTAGTTTACTTATTGCTACAACTAGTTTTAGTCATTGTACGACTAGTTTACTTATTGCTAGGACTAGTTTTAGTCATTGTACGACTATTTTACTTATTACTACGACTAGTTTTAGTCATTGTACGACTAGTTTACTTATTGCTACGACTAGTTTTAGTCATTGTACGACTAGTTTACTTATTGCTACAACTAGTTTTAGTCATTGTACGACTAGTTTACTTATTGCTAGGACTAGTTTTAGTCATTGTACGACTATTTTACTTATTACTACGACTAGTTTTAGTCATTGTACGACTAGTTTACTCATTGCTATGACTAGTTTACTCATATTGCAACTAGTTTACTTGTTGCTACGACTAGTTTTAGTCATTGTACGACTAGTTTACTTATTGCTACGACTAGTTTTAGTCATGGTACGACTAGTTTACTTATTGCTACAACTAGTTTTAGTCATTGTACGACTAGTTTACTTATTGCTAGGACTAGTTTTAGTCATTGTACGACTATTTTACTTATTACTACGACTAGTTTTAGTCATTGTACGACTAGTTTACTTATTGCTACGACTAGTTTTAGTCATTGTACGACTAGTTTACTTATTGCTACAACTAGTTTTAGTCATTGAACGACTAGTTTACTTATTGCTACGACTAGTTTTAGTCATTGTACGACTAGTTTACTCATTGCTACGACTAGTTTATTCATCATGCAACTAGTTTACTTATTGCTTCGACTAGTTTTAGTCATTTTTTGACTAGTTTACTTATTGCTACAACTAGTTTTAGTCATTGTACGACTAGTTTACTTATTGCTACGACTAGTTTTAGTCATTGTACAACTAGTTTACTTATTGCTACAACTAGTTTTAGTCATTGTACGACTAGTTTACTTATTGCTACGACTAGTTTTAGTCATTGTACGACTACTTTACTTATTGCTACGACTAGTTTTAGTCATTGTACGACTAGTTTACTTATTGCTACGACTAGTTTTAGTCATTGTACGACTAGTTTACTCATTGCTACGACTAGTTTATTCATCATGCAACTAGTTTACTTATTGCTTCGACTAGTTTTAGTCATTTTTTGACTAGTTTACTTATTGCTACAACTAGTTTTAGTCATTGTACGACTAGTTTACTTATTGCTACGACTAGTTTTAGTCATTGTACAACTAGTTTACTTATTGCTACGACTAGTTTTAGTCATTGAACGACTAGTTTACTTATTGCTATGACTAGTTTTAGTCATTGTACGACTAGTTTACTCATTGCTACGACTAGTTTACTCATCATGCAACTAGTTTACTTATTGCTACGACTAGTTTTAGTCATTTTACGACTAGTTTACTTATTGCTACAACTAGTTTTAGTCATTGTACGACTAGTTTACTTATTGCTACAACTAGTTTTAGTCATTGTACGACTAGTTTACTTATTGCTATGACTAGTTTTAGTCATTGTACGACTAGTTTACTTATTACTACGACTAGTTTTAGTCATTGTACGACTAGTTTACTTATTGCTACGACTAGTTTTAGTCATTGTACGACTAGTTTACTTATTGCTACAACTAGTTTTAGTCATTGAACGACTAGTTTACTTATTACTACGACTAGTTTTAGTCATTGTACGACTAGTTTACTTATTGCTACGACTAGTTTTAGTCATTGTACGACTAGTTTTCTCATTGCTATGAGTAGTTTTAGTCATTGTACGACTAGCTTACTCATTGCTACGACTAGTTTTAGTCATTGTACGACTAGTTTACTCATTGCTACTAGTTTTAGTCATTGTACGACTAGTTTACTCATTGCTACGACTGGTTTTAGTCATTGTACGACCTGTTTACTCATTGCTACGACTAGTTTTAGTCATTGTACGACTAGTTTACTTATTGCTACGACTAGTTTTAGTCATGGTACGACTAGTTTACTTATTGCTACAACTAGTTTTAGTCATTGTACGACTAGTTTACTTATTGCTAGGACTAGTTTTAGTCATTGTACGACTATTTTACTTATTACTACGACTAGTTTTAGTCATTGTACGACTAGTTTACTTATTGCTACGACTAGTTTTAGTCATTGTACGACTAGTTTACTTATTGCTACAACTAGTTTTAGTCATTGAACGACTAGTTTACTTATTGCTACGACTAGTTTTAGTCATTGTACGACTAGTTTACTCATTGCTACGACTAGTTTATTCATCATGCAACTAGTTTACTTATTGCTTCGACTAGTTTTAGTCATTTTTTGACTAGTTTACTTATTGCTACAACTAGTTTTAGTCATTGTACGACTAGTTTACTTATTGCTACGACTAGTTTTAGTCATTGTACAACTAGTTTACTTATTGCTACAACTAGTTTTAGTCATTGTACGACTAGTTTACTTATTGCTACGACTAGTTTTAGTCATTGTACGACTACTTTACTTATTGCTACGACTAGTTTTAGTCATTGTACGACTAGTTTACTTATTGCTACGACTAGTTTTAGTCATTGTACGACTAGTTTACTCATTGCTACGACTAGTTTATTCATCATGCAACTAGTTTACTTATTGCTTCGACTAGTTTTAGTCATTTTTTGACTAGTTTACTTATTGCTACAACTAGTTTTAGTCATTGTACGACTAGTTTACTTATTGCTACGACTAGTTTTAGTCATTGTACAACTAGTTTACTTATTGCTACGACTAGTTTTAGTCATTGAACGACTAGTTTACTTATTGCTATGACTAGTTTTAGTCATTGTACGACTAGTTTACTCATTGCTACGACTAGTTTACTCATCATGCAACTAGTTTACTTATTGCTACGACTAGTTTTAGTCATTTTACGACTAGTTTACTTATTGCTACAACTAGTTTTAGTCATTGTACGACTAGTTTACTTATTGCTACAACTAGTTTTAGTCATTGTACGACTAGTTTACTTATTGCTATGACTAGTTTTAGTCATTGTACGACTAGTTTACTTATTACTACGACTAGTTTTAGTCATTGTACGACTAGTTTACTTATTGCTACGACTAGTTTTAGTCATTGTACGACTAGTTTACTTATTGCTACAACTAGTTTTAGTCATTGAACGACTAGTTTACTTATTACTACGACTAGTTTTAGTCATTGTACGACTAGTTTACTTATTGCTACGACTAGTTTTAGTCATTGTACGACTAGTTTTCTCATTGCTATGAGTAGTTTTAGTCATTGTACGACTAGCTTACTCATTGCTACGACTAGTTTTAGTCATTGTACGACTAGTTTACTCATTGCTACTAGTTTTAGTCATTGTACGACTAGTTTACTCATTGCTACGACTGGTTTTAGTCATTGTACGACCTGTTTACTCATTGCTACGACTAGTTTTAGTCATTGTACGACCTGTTAACTCATTGCTACGACTAGTTTTAGTCATTGTACGACCAGTTTACTCATTGCTACGACTAGTTTTAGTCATTGTACGACTAGTTTACTCATTGCTACGACTAGTTTTAGTCATTGTACGACTAGTTTACTCATTTCTACGACTAGTTTTAGTCATTGTACGACTAGTTTACTCATTGCTACGACTAGTTTTAGTCATTGTACGACTAGTTTACTCATTGCTACGACTAGTTTTAGTCATTGTACGACTAGTTTACTTATTGCTACGACTAGTTTTAGTCATTCTACGACCGGTTTACTCATTGCTACGACTAGTTTTAGTCATTGTACGACTAGTTTACTCATTGCTACGACTAGTTTTAGTTATTGTACGACTTGTTTACTGATTGCTACGACTAGTTTTAGTCATTGTACGACTAGTTTACTTATTGCTACGACTGCTTATAGTCATTGTACGACTAGTTTACTTATTGCTACGACTAGTTTTAGTCATTGTACGACTAGTTTACTCATTGCTACGACTAGTTTTAGTCAATGTACGACTAGTTTACTTATTGCTACGACTAGTTTTAGTCATTGTACGACCTGTTTACTAATTGCTACGACTGGTTTTAGTCATTGTACTACTAGTTTTCTCATTGCTACGACTAGTTTTAGTCATTGTACGACTAGTTTACTCATTGCTATGACTAGTTTACTCATATTGCAACTAGTTTACTTGTTGCTACGACTAGTTTTAGTCATTGTACGACTAGTTTACTTATTGCTACGACTAGTTTTAGTCATGGTACGACTAGTTTACTTATTGCTACAACTAGTTTTAGTCATTGTACGACTAGTTTACTTATTGCTAGGACTAGTTTTAGTCATTGTACGACTATTTTACTAATTACTACGACTAGTTTTAGTCATTGTACGACTAGTTTACTTATTGCTACGACTAGTTTTAGTCATTGTACGACTAGTTTACTTATTGCTACAACTAGTTTTAGTCATTGAACGACTAGTTTACTTATTGCTACAACTAGTTTTAGTCATTGTACGACTAGTTTACTCATTGCTACGACTAATTTATTCATCATGCAACTAGTTTACTTATTGCTTCGACTAGTTTTAGTCATTTTTTGACTAGTTTACTTATTGCTACAACTAGTTTTAGTCATTGTACGACTAGTTTACTTATTGCTACGACTAGTTTTAGTCATTGTACAACTAGTTTACTTATTGCTACGACTAGTTTTAGTCATTGTACGACTAGTTTACTTATTGCTACAACTAGTTTTAGTCATTGTACGACTAGTTTACTTATTGCTACGACTAGTTTTAGTCATTGTACGACTAGTTTACTTATTGCTACGACTAGTTTTAGTCATTGTACGACTAGTTTACTTATTGCTACGACTAGTTTTAGTCATTGTACGACTAGTTTACTTATTGCTACGACTAGTTTTAGTCATTGTACGACTAGTTTACTTATTACTACGACTAGTTTTAGTCATTGTATGACTAGTTTACTTATTGCTACGACTAGTTTTAGTCATTGTACGACTAGTTTACTTATTGCTACAACTAGTTTTAGTCATTGAACGACTAGTTTACTTATTGCTATGACTAGTTTTAGTCATTGTACGACTAGTTTACTTATTGCTACGACTAGTTTTAGTCATTTTACGACTAGTTTATTCATTGCTACGACTAGTTTTAGTCATTTTACGACTAGTTTACTTATTGCTAAGACTAGTTTTAGTCATTGTACGACTAGTTTACTCATTGCTACGACTAGTTTTAGTCATTGTACGACTAGTTTACTCATTGCTACGACTAGTTTTAGTCATTGTACGACTAGTTTACTTATTACTACGACTAGTTTTAGTCATTGTATGACTAGTTTACTTATTGCTACGACTAGTTTTAGTCATTGTACGACTAGTTTACTTATTGCTACAACTAGTTTTAGTCATTGAACGACTAGTTTACTTATTGCTATGACTAGTTTTAGTCATTGTACGACTAGTTTACTTATTGCTACGACTAGTTTTAGTCATTTTACGACTAGTTTATTCATTGCTACGACTAGTTTTAGTCATTTTACGACTAGTTTACTTATTGCTAAGACTAGTTTTAGTCATTGTACGACTAGTTTACTCATTGCTACGACTAGTTTTAGTCATTGTACGACTAGTTTACTTATTGCTAAGACTAGTTTTAGTCATTGTACGACTAGTTTACTTATTGCTACGACTAGTTTTAGTCATTGTACGACTAGTTTTCTCATTGCTATGAGTAGTTTTAGTCATTGTACGACTAGCTTACTCATTGCTACGACTAGTTTTAGTCATTGTACGACTAGTTTACTCATTGCTACTAGTTTTAGTCATTGTACGACTAGTTTACTCATTGCTACGACTGGTTTTAGTCATTGTACGACCTGTTTACTCATTGCTACGACTAGTTTTAGTCATTGTACGACCTGTTAACTCATTGCTACGACTAGTTTTAGTCATTGTACGACCAGTTTACTCATTGCTACGACTAGTTTTAGTCATTGTACGACTAGTTTACTCATTTCTACGACTAGTTTTAGTCATTGTACGACTTGTTTACTGATTGCTACGACTAGTTTTAGTCATTGTACGACTAGTTTACTTATTGCTACGACTGCTTATAGTCATTGTACGACTAGTTTACTTATTGCTACGACTAGTTTTAGTCATTGTACGACTAGTTTACTCATTGCTACGACTAGTTTTAGTCAATGTACGACTAGTTTACTTATTGCTACGACTAGTTTTAGTCATTGTACGACCTGTTTACTAATTGCTACGACTGGTTTTAGTCATTGTACTACTAGTTTTCTCATTGCTACGACTAGTTTTAGTCATTGTACGACTAGTTTACTCATTGCTACGACTAGTTTTAGTCATTGTACGACTAGTTTACTTATTGCTACGACTAGTTTTAGTCATTGTACGACTAGTTTACTCATTGCTATGACTAGTTTACTCATATTGCAACTAGTTTACTTGTTGCTACGACTAGTTTTAGTCATTGTACGACTAGTTTACTTATTGCTACGACTAGTTTTAGTCATGGTACGACTAGTTTACTTATTGCTACAACTAGTTTTAGTCATTGTACGACTAGTTTACTTATTGCTAGGACTAGTTTTAGTCATTGTACGACTATTTTACTTATTACTACGACTAGTTTTAGTCATTGTACGACTAGTTTACTTATTGCTACGACTAGTTTTAGTCATTGTACGACTAGTTTACTTATTGCTACAACTAGTTTTAGTCATTGAACGACTAGTTTACTTATTGCTACGACTAGTTTTAGTCATTGTACGACTAGTTTACTCATTGCTACGACTAGTTTATTCATCATGCAACTAGTTTACTTATTGCTTCGACTAGTTTTAGTCATTTTTTGACTAGTTTACTTATTGCTACAACTAGTTTTAGTCATTGTACGACTAGTTTACTTATTGCTACGACTAGTTTTAGTCATTGTACAACTAGTTTACTTATTGCTACAACTAGTTTTAGTCATTGTACGACTAGTTTACTTATTGCTACGACTAGTTTTAGTCATTGTACGACTACTTTACTTATTGCTACGACTAGTTTTAGTCATTGTACGACTAGTTTACTTATTGCTACGACTAGTTTTAGTCATTGTACGACTAGTTTACTCATTGCTACGACTAGTTTATTCATCATGCAACTAGTTTACTTATTGCTTCGACTAGTTTTAGTCATTTTTTGACTAGTTTACTTATTGCTACAACTAGTTTTAGTCATTGTACGACTAGTTTACTTATTGCTACGACTAGTTTTAGTCATTGTACAACTAGTTTACTTATTGCTACGACTAGTTTTAGTCATTGAACGACTAGTTTACTTATTGCTATGACTAGTTTTAGTCATTGTACGACTAGTTTACTCATTGCTACGACTAGTTTACTCATCATGCAACTAGTTTACTTATTGCTACGACTAGTTTTAGTCATTTTACGACTAGTTTACTTATTGCTACAACTAGTTTTAGTCATTGTACGACTAGTTTACTTATTGCTACAACTAGTTTTAGTCATTGTACGACTAGTTTACTTATTGCTATGACTAGTTTTAGTCATTGTACGACTAGTTTACTTATTACTACGACTAGTTTTAGTCATTGTACGACTAGTTTACTTATTGCTACGACTAGTTTTAGTCATTGTACGACTAGTTTACTTATTGCTACAACTAGTTTTAGTCATTGAACGACTAGTTTACTTATTACTACGACTAGTTTTAGTCATTGTACGACTAGTTTACTTATTGCTACGACTAGTTTTAGTCATTGTACGACTAGTTTTCTCATTGCTATGAGTAGTTTTAGTCATTGTACGACTAGCTTACTCATTGCTACGACTAGTTTTAGTCATTGTACGACTAGTTTACTCATTGCTACTAGTTTTAGTCATTGTACGACTAGTTTACTCATTGCTACGACTGGTTTTAGTCATTGTACGACCTGTTTACTCATTGCTACGACTAGTTTTAGTCATTGTACGACTAGTTTACTTATTGCTACGACTAGTTTTAGTCATGGTACGACTAGTTTACTTATTGCTACAACTAGTTTTAGTCATTGTACGACTAGTTTACTTATTGCTAGGACTAGTTTTAGTCATTGTACGACTATTTTACTTATTACTACGACTAGTTTTAGTCATTGTACGACTAGTTTACTTATTGCTACGACTAGTTTTAGTCATTGTACGACTAGTTTACTTATTGCTACAACTAGTTTTAGTCATTGAACGACTAGTTTACTTATTGCTACGACTAGTTTTAGTCATTGTACGACTAGTTTACTCATTGCTACGACTAGTTTATTCATCATGCAACTAGTTTACTTATTGCTTCGACTAGTTTTAGTCATTTTTTGACTAGTTTACTTATTGCTACAACTAGTTTTAGTCATTGTACGACTAGTTTACTTATTGCTACGACTAGTTTTAGTCATTGTACAACTAGTTTACTTATTGCTACAACTAGTTTTAGTCATTGTACGACTAGTTTACTTATTGCTACGACTAGTTTTAGTCATTGTACGACTACTTTACTTATTGCTACGACTAGTTTTAGTCATTGTACGACTAGTTTACTTATTGCTACGACTAGTTTTAGTCATTGTACGACTAGTTTACTCATTGCTACGACTAGTTTATTCATCATGCAACTAGTTTACTTATTGCTTCGACTAGTTTTAGTCATTTTTTGACTAGTTTACTTATTGCTACAACTAGTTTTAGTCATTGTACGACTAGTTTACTTATTGCTACGACTAGTTTTAGTCATTGTACAACTAGTTTACTTATTGCTACGACTAGTTTTAGTCATTGAACGACTAGTTTACTTATTGCTATGACTAGTTTTAGTCATTGTACGACTAGTTTACTCATTGCTACGACTAGTTTACTCATCATGCAACTAGTTTACTTATTGCTACGACTAGTTTTAGTCATTTTACGACTAGTTTACTTATTGCTACAACTAGTTTTAGTCATTGTACGACTAGTTTACTTATTGCTACAACTAGTTTTAGTCATTGTACGACTAGTTTACTTATTGCTATGACTAGTTTTAGTCATTGTACGACTAGTTTACTTATTACTACGACTAGTTTTAGTCATTGTACGACTAGTTTACTTATTGCTACGACTAGTTTTAGTCATTGTACGACTAGTTTACTTATTGCTACAACTAGTTTTAGTCATTGAACGACTAGTTTACTTATTACTACGACTAGTTTTAGTCATTGTACGACTAGTTTACTTATTGCTACGACTAGTTTTAGTCATTGTACGACTAGTTTTCTCATTGCTATGAGTAGTTTTAGTCATTGTACGACTAGCTTACTCATTGCTACGACTAGTTTTAGTCATTGTACGACTAGTTTACTCATTGCTACTAGTTTTAGTCATTGTACGACTAGTTTACTCATTGCTACGACTGGTTTTAGTCATTGTACGACCTGTTTACTCATTGCTACGACTAGTTTTAGTCATTGTACGACCTGTTAACTCATTGCTACGACTAGTTTTAGTCATTGTACGACCAGTTTACTCATTGCTACGACTAGTTTTAGTCATTGTACGACTAGTTTACTCATTGCTACGACTAGTTTTAGTCATTGTACGACTAGTTTACTCATTTCTACGACTAGTTTTAGTCATTGTACGACTAGTTTACTCATTGCTACGACTAGTTTTAGTCATTGTACGACTAGTTTACTCATTGCTACGACTAGTTTTAGTCATTGTACGACTAGTTTACTTATTGCTACGACTAGTTTTAGTCATTCTACGACCGGTTTACTCATTGCTACGACTAGTTTTAGTCATTGTACGACTAGTTTACTCATTGCTACGACTAGTTTTAGTTATTGTACGACTTGTTTACTGATTGCTACGACTAGTTTTAGTCATTGTACGACTAGTTTACTTATTGCTACGACTGCTTATAGTCATTGTACGACTAGTTTACTTATTGCTACGACTAGTTTTAGTCATTGTACGACTAGTTTACTCATTGCTACGACTAGTTTTAGTCAATGTACGACTAGTTTACTTATTGCTACGACTAGTTTTAGTCATTGTACGACCTGTTTACTAATTGCTACGACTGGTTTTAGTCATTGTACTACTAGTTTTCTCATTGCTACGACTAGTTTTAGTCATTGTACGACTAGTTTACTCATTGCTATGACTAGTTTACTCATATTGCAACTAGTTTACTTGTTGCTACGACTAGTTTTAGTCATTGTACGACTAGTTTACTTATTGCTACGACTAGTTTTAGTCATGGTACGACTAGTTTACTTATTGCTACAACTAGTTTTAGTCATTGTACGACTAGTTTACTTATTGCTAGGACTAGTTTTAGTCATTGTACGACTATTTTACTAATTACTACGACTAGTTTTAGTCATTGTACGACTAGTTTACTTATTGCTACGACTAGTTTTAGTCATTGTACGACTAGTTTACTTATTGCTACAACTAGTTTTAGTCATTGAACGACTAGTTTACTTATTGCTACAACTAGTTTTAGTCATTGTACGACTAGTTTACTCATTGCTACGACTAATTTATTCATCATGCAACTAGTTTACTTATTGCTTCGACTAGTTTTAGTCATTTTTTGACTAGTTTACTTATTGCTACAACTAGTTTTAGTCATTGTACGACTAGTTTACTTATTGCTACGACTAGTTTTAGTCATTGTACAACTAGTTTACTTATTGCTACGACTAGTTTTAGTCATTGTACGACTAGTTTACTTATTGCTACAACTAGTTTTAGTCATTGTACGACTAGTTTACTTATTGCTACGACTAGTTTTAGTCATTGTACGACTAGTTTACTTATTGCTACGACTAGTTTTAGTCATTGTACGACTAGTTTACTTATTGCTACGACTAGTTTTAGTCATTGTACGACTAGTTTACTTATTGCTACGACTAGTTTTAGTCATTGTACGACTAGTTTACTTATTACTACGACTAGTTTTAGTCATTGTATGACTAGTTTACTTATTGCTACGACTAGTTTTAGTCATTGTACGACTAGTTTACTTATTGCTACAACTAGTTTTAGTCATTGAACGACTAGTTTACTTATTGCTATGACTAGTTTTAGTCATTGTACGACTAGTTTACTTATTGCTACGACTAGTTTTAGTCATTTTACGACTAGTTTATTCATTGCTACGACTAGTTTTAGTCATTTTACGACTAGTTTACTTATTGCTAAGACTAGTTTTAGTCATTGTACGACTAGTTTACTCATTGCTACGACTAGTTTTAGTCATTGTACGACTAGTTTACTCATTGCTACGACTAGTTTTAGTCATTGTACGACTAGTTTACTTATTACTACGACTAGTTTTAGTCATTGTATGACTAGTTTACTTATTGCTACGACTAGTTTTAGTCATTGTACGACTAGTTTACTTATTGCTACAACTAGTTTTAGTCATTGAACGACTAGTTTACTTATTGCTATGACTAGTTTTAGTCATTGTACGACTAGTTTACTTATTGCTACGACTAGTTTTAGTCATTTTACGACTAGTTTATTCATTGCTACGACTAGTTTTAGTCATTTTACGACTAGTTTACTTATTGCTAAGACTAGTTTTAGTCATTGTACGACTAGTTTACTCATTGCTACGACTAGTTTTAGTCATTGTACGACTAGTTTACTTATTGCTAAGACTAGTTTTAGTCATTGTACGACTAGTTTACTTATTGCTACGACTAGTTTTAGTCATTGTACGACTAGTTTTCTCATTGCTATGAGTAGTTTTAGTCATTGTACGACTAGCTTACTCATTGCTACGACTAGTTTTAGTCATTGTACGACTAGTTTACTCATTGCTACTAGTTTTAGTCATTGTACGACTAGTTTACTCATTGCTACGACTGGTTTTAGTCATTGTACGACCTGTTTACTCATTGCTACGACTAGTTTTAGTCATTGTACGACCTGTTAACTCATTGCTACGACTAGTTTTAGTCATTGTACGACCAGTTTACTCATTGCTACGACTAGTTTTAGTCATTGTACGACTAGTTTACTCATTTCTACGACTAGTTTTAGTCATTGTACGACTTGTTTACTGATTGCTACGACTAGTTTTAGTCATTGTACGACTAGTTTACTTATTGCTACGACTGCTTATAGTCATTGTACGACTAGTTTACTTATTGCTACGACTAGTTTTAGTCATTGTACGACTAGTTTACTCATTGCTACGACTAGTTTTAGTCAATGTACGACTAGTTTACTTATTGCTACGACTAGTTTTAGTCATTGTACGACCTGTTTACTAATTGCTACGACTGGTTTTAGTCATTGTACTACTAGTTTTCTCATTGCTACGACTAGTTTTAGTCATTGTACGACTAGTTTACTCATTGCTACGACTAGTTTTAGTCATTGTACGACTAGTTTACTTATTGCTACGACTAGTTTTAGTCATTGTACGACTAGTTTACTCATTGCTATGACTAGTTTACTCATATTGCAACTAGTTTACTTGTTGCTACGACTAGTTTTAGTCATTGTACGACTAGTTTACTTATTGCTACGACTAGTTTTAGTCATGGTACGACTAGTTTACTTATTGCTACAACTAGTTTTAGTCATTGTACGACTAGTTTACTTATTGCTAGGACTAGTTTTAGTCATTGTACGACTATTTTACTTATTACTACTAGTTTTAGTCATTGTACGACTAGTTTACTTATTGCTACGACTAGTTTTAGTCATTGTACGACTAGTTTACTTATTGCTACAACTAGTTTTAGTCATTGAACGACTAGTTTACTTATTGCTACGACTAGTTTTAGTCATTGTACGACTAGTTTACTCATTGCTACGACTAGTTTATTCATCATGCAACTAGTTTACTTATTGCTTCGACTAGTTTTAGTCATTTTTTGACTAGTTTACTTATTGCTACAACTAGTTTTAGTCATTGTACGACTAGTTTACTTATTGCTACGACTAGTTTTAGTCATTGTACAACTAGTTTACTTATTGCTACAACTAGTTTTAGTCATTGTACGACTAGTTTACTTATTGCTACGACTAGTTTTAGTCATTGTACGACTACTTTACTTATTGCTACGACTAGTTTTAGTCATTGTACGACTAGTTTACTTATTGCTACGACTAGTTTTAGTCATTGTACGACTAGTTTACTTATTGCTACGACTAGTTTTAGTCATTGTACGACTAGTTTACTTATTACTACGACTAGTTTTAGTCATTGTATGACTAGTTTACTTATTGCTACGACTAGTTTTAGTCATTGTACGACTAGTTTACTTATTGCTACAACTAGTTTTAGTCATTGAACGACTAGTTTACTTATTGCTATGACTAGTTTACTTATTGCTATGACTAGTTTTAGTCATTGTACGACTAGTTTACTCATTGCTACGACTAGTTTACTCATCATGCAACTAGTTTACTTATTGCTACGACTAGTTTTAGTCATTTTACGACTAGTTTACTTATTGCTACAACTAGTTTTAGTCATTGTACGACTAGTTTACTTATTGCTACAACTAGTTTTAGTCATTGTACGACTAGTTTACTTATTGCTACGACTAGTTTTAGTCATTGTACGACTAGTTTACTTATTACTACGACTAGTTTTAGTCATTGTACGACTAGTTTACTTATTGCTACGACTAGTTTTAGTCATTGTACGACTAGTTTACTTATTGCTACAACTAGTTTTAGTCATTGAACGACTAGTTTACTTATTACTACGACTAGTTTTAGTCATTGTACGACTAGTTTTCTCATTGCTATGACTAGTTTTAGTCATTGTACGACTAGCTTACTCATTGCTACGACTAGTTTTAGTCATTGTACGACTAGTTTACTCATTGCTACTAGTTTTAGTCATTGTACGACTAGTTTACTCATTGCTACGACTGGTTTTAGTCATTGTACGACCTGTTTACTCATTGCTACGACTAGTTTTAGTCATTGTACGACCTGTTAACTCATTGCTACGACTAGTTTTAGTCATTGTACGACCAGTTTACTCATTGCTACGACTAGTTTTAGTCATTGTACGACTAGTTTACTCATTGCTACGACTAGTTTTAGTCATTGTACGACTAGTTTACTCATTTCTACGACTAGTTTTAGTCATTGTACGACTAGTTTACTCATTGCTACGACTAGTTTTAGTCATTGTACGACTAGTTTACTCATTGCTACGACTAGTTTTAGTCATTGTACGACTAGTTTACTTATTGCTACGACTAGTTTTAGTCATTCTACGACCGGTTTACTCATTGCTACGACTAGTTTTAGTCATTGTACGACTAGTTTACTCATTGCTACGACTAGTTTTAGTCATTGTACGACTTGTTTACTGATTGCTACGACTAGTTTTAGTCATTGTACGACTAGTTTACTTATTGCTACGACTGCTTATAGTCATTGTACGACTAGTTTACTTATTGCTACGACTAGTTTTAGTCATTGTACGACTAGTTTACTCATTGCTACGACTAGTTTTAGTCAATGTACGACTAGTTTACTTATTGCTACAACTAGTTTTAGTCATTGTACGACTAGTTTACTTATTGCTAGGACTAGTTTTAGTCATTGTACGACTATTTTACTTATTACTACGACTAGTTTTAGTCATTGTACGACTAGTTTACTTATTGCTACGACTAGTTTTAGTCATTGTACGACTAGTTTACTTATTGCTACAACTAGTTTTAGTCATTGAACGACTAGTTTACTTATTGCTACGACTAGTTTTAGTCATTGTACGACTAGTTTACTCATTGCTACGACTAATTTATTCATCATGCAACTAGTTTACTTATTGCTTCGACTAGTTTTAGTCATTTTTTGACTAGTTTACTTATTGCTACAACTAGTTTTAGTCATTGTACGACTAGTTTACTTATTGCTACGACTAGTTTTAGTCATTGTACAACTAGTTTACTTATTGCTACGACTAGTTTTAGTCATTGTACGACTAGTTTACTTATTGCTACAACTAGTTTTAGTCATTGTACGACTAGTTTACTTATTGCTACGACTAGTTTTAGTCATTGTACGACTAGTTTACTTATTGCTACGACTAGTTTAAGTCATTGTACGACTAGTTTACTTATTGCTACGACTAGTTTTAGTCATTGTACGACTAGTTTACTTATTGCTACGACTAGTTTTAGTCATTGTACGACTAGTTTACTTATTACTACGACTAGTTTTAGTCATTGTATGACTAGTTTACTTATTGCTACGACTAGTTTTAGTCATTGTACGACTAGTTTACTTATTGCTACAACTAGTTTTAGTCATTGAACGACTAGTTTACTTATTGCTATGACTAGTTTTAGTCATTGTACGACTAGTTTACTTATTGCTACGACTAGTTTTAGTCATTTTACGACTAGTTTATTCATTGCTACGACTAGTTTTAGTCATTTTACGACTAGTTTACTTATTGCTAAGACTAGTTTTAGTCATTGTACGACTAGTTTACTCATTGCTACGACTAGTTTTAGTCATTGTACGACTAGTTTACTTATTGCTAAGACTAGTTTTAGTCATTGTACGACTAGTTTACTTATTGCTACGACTAGTTTTAGTCATTGTACGACTAGTTTTCTCATTGCTATGAGTAGTTTTAGTCATTGTACGACTAGCTTACTCATTGCTACGACTAGTTTTAGTCATTGTACGACTAGTTTACTCATTGCTACTAGTTTTAGTCATTGTACGACTAGTTTACTCATTGCTACGACTGGTTTTAGTCATTGTACGACCTGTTTACTCATTGCTACGACTAGTTTTAGTCATTGTACGACCTGTTAACTCATTGCTACGACTAGTTTTAGTCATTGTACGACCAGTTTACTCATTGCTACGACTAGTTTTAGTCATTGTACGACTAGTTTACTCATTTCTACGACTAGTTTTAGTCATTGTACGACTAGTTTACTCATTGCTACGACTAGTTTTAGTCATTGTACGACTAGTTTACTCATTGCTACGACTAGTTTTAGTCATTGTACGACTAGTTTACTTATTGCTACGACTAGTTTTAGTCATTGTACGACCGGTTTACTCATTGCTACGACTAGTTTTAGTCATTGTACGACTAGTTTACTCATTGCTACGACTAGTTTTAGTCATTGTACGACTTGTTTACTGATTGCTACGACTAGTTTTAGTCATTGTACGACTAGTTTACTTATTGCTACGACTGCTTATAGTCATTGTACGACTAGTTTACTTATTGCTACGACTAGTTTTAGTCATTGTACGACTAGTTTACTCATTGCTACGACTAGTTTTAGTCAATGTACGACTAGTTTACTTATTGCTACGACTAGTTTTAGTCATTGTACGACCTGTTTACTAATTGCTACGACTGGTTTTAGTCATTGTACTACTAGTTTTCTCATTGCTACGACTAGTTTTAGTCATTGTACGACTAGTTTACTCATTGCTACGACTAGTTTTAGTCATTGTACGACTAGTTTACTTATTGCTACGACTAGTTTTAGTCATTGTACGACTAGTTTACTCATTGCTATGACTAGTTTACTCATATTGCAACTAGTTTACTTGTTGCTATGACTAGTTTTAGTCATTGTACGACTAGTTTACTTATTGCTACGACTAGTTTTAGTCATGGTACGACTAGTTTACTTATTGCTACAACTAGTTTTAGTCATTGTACGACTAGTTTACTTATTGCTAGGACTAGTTTTAGTCATTGTACGACTATTTTACTTATTACTACGACTAGTTTTAGTCATTGTACGACTAGTTTACTTATTGCTACGACTAGTTTTAGTCATTGTACGACTAGTTTACTTATTGCTACAACTAGTTTTAGTCATTGAACGACTAGTTTACTTATTGCTACGACTAGTTTTAGTCATTGTACGACTAGTTTACTCATTGCTATGACTAGTTTACTCATATTGCAACTAGTTTACTTGTTGCTACGACTAGTTTTAGTCATTGTACGACTAGTTTACTTATTGCTACGACTAGTTTTAGTCATGGTACGACTAGTTTACTTATTGCTACAACTAGTTTTAGTCATTGTACGACTAGTTTACTTATTGCTAGGACTAGTTTTAGTCATTGTACGACTATTTTACTTATTACTACGACTAGTTTTAGTCATTGTACGACTAGTTTACTTATTGCTACGACTAGTTTTAGTCATTGTACGACTAGTTTACTTATTGCTACAACTAGTTTTAGTCATTGAACGACTAGTTTACTTATTGCTACGACTAGTTTTAGTCATTGTACGACTAGTTTACTCATTGCTACGACTAGTTTATTCATCATGCAACTAGTTTACTTATTGCTTCGACTAGTTTTAGTCATTTTTTGACTAGTTTACTTATTGCTACGACTAGTTTTAGTCATTGTACGACTAGTTTACTTATTGCTACGACTAGTTTTAGTCATTGTACAACTAGTTTACTTATTGCTACGACTAGTTTTAGTCATTGTACGACTAGTTTACTTATTGCTACAACTAGTTTTAGTCATTGTACGACTAGTTTACTTATTGCTACGACTAGTTTTAGTCATTGTACGACTAGTTTACTTATTGCTACGACTAGTTTTAGTCATTGTACGACTAGTTTACTTATTGCTACGACTAGTTTTAGTCATTGTACGACTAGTTTACTTATTGCTACGACTAGTTTACTTATTGCTATGACTAGTTTTAGTCATTGTACGACTAGTTTACTCATTGCTACGACTAGTTTACTCATCATGCAACTAGTTTACTTATTGCTACGACTAGTTTTAGTCATTTTACGACTAGTTTACTTATTGCTACAACTAGTTTTAGTCATTGTACGACTAGTTTACTTATTGCTACAACTAGTTTTAGTCATTGTACGACTAGTTTACTTATTGCTACGACTAGTTTTAGTCATTGTACGACTAGTTTACTTATTACTACGACTAGTTTTAGTCATTGTACGACTAGTTTACTTATTGCTACGACTAGTTTTAGTCATTGTACGACTAGTTTACTTATTGCTACAACTAGTTTTAGTCATTGAACGACTAGTTTACTTATTACTACGACTAGTTTTAGTCATTGTACGACTAGTTTTCTCATTGCTATGACTAGTTTTAGTCATTGTACGACTAGCTTACTCATTGCTACGACTAGTTTTAGTCATTGTACGACTAGTTTACTCATTGCTACTAGTTTTAGTCATTGTACGACTAGTTTACTCATTGCTACGACTGGTTTTAGTCATTGTACGACCTGTTTACTCATTGCTACGACTAGTTTTAGTCATTGTACGACCTGTTAACTCATTGCTACGACTAGTTTTAGTCATTGTACGACCAGTTTACTCATTGCTACGACTAGTTTTAGTCATTGTACGACTAGTTTACTCATTGCTACGACTAGTTTTAGTCATTGTACGACTAGTTTACTCATTTCTACGACTAGTTTTAGTCATTGTACAACTAGTTTACTCATTGCTACGACTAGTTTTAGTCATTGTACGACTAGTTTACTCATTGCTACGACTAGTTTTAGTCATTGTACGACTAGTTTACTTATTGCTACGACTAGTTTTAGTCATTCTACGACCGGTTTACTCATTGCTACGACTAGTTTTAGTCATTGTACGACTAGTTTACTCATTGCTACGACTAGTTTTAGTCATTGTACGACTTGTTTACTGATTGCTACGACTAGTTTTAGTCATTGTACGACTAGTTTACTTATTGCTACGACTGCTTATAGTCATTGTACGACTAGTTTACTTATTGCTACGACTAGTTTTAGTCATTGTACGACTAGTTTACTCATTGCTACGACTAGTTTTAGTCAATGTACGACTAGTTTACTTATTGCTACAACTAGTTTTAGTCATTGTACGACTAGTTTACTTATTGCTAGGACTAGTTTTAGTCATTGTACGACTATTTTACTTATTACTACGACTAGTTTTAGTCATTGTACGACTAGTTTACTTATTGCTACGACTAGTTTTAGTCATTGTACGACTAGTTTACTTATTGCTACAACTAGTTTTAGTCATTGAACGACTAGTTTACTTATTGCTACGACTAGTTTTAGTCATTGTACGACTAGTTTACTCATTGCTACGACTAATTTATTCATCATGCAACTAGTTTACTTATTGCTTCGACTAGTTTTAGTCATTTTTTGACTAGTTTACTTATTGCTACAACTAGTTTTAGTCATTGTACGACTAGTTTACTTATTGCTACGACTAGTTTTAGTCATTGTACAACTAGTTTACTTATTGCTACGACTAGTTTTAGTCATTGTACGACTAGTTTACTTATTGCTACAACTAGTTTTAGTCATTGTACGACTAGTTTACTTATTGCTACGACTAGTTTTAGTCATTGTACGACTAGTTTACTTATTGCTACGACTAGTTTAAGTCATTGTACGACTAGTTTACTTATTGCTACGACTAGTTTTAGTCATTGTACGACTAGTTTACTTATTGCTACGACTAGTTTTAGTCATTGTACGACTAGTTTACTTATTACTACGACTAGTTTTAGTCATTGTATGACTAGTTTACTTATTGCTACGACTAGTTTTAGTCATTGTACGACTAGTTTACTTATTGCTACAACTAGTTTTAGTCATTGAACGACTAGTTTACTTATTGCTATGACTAGTTTTAGTCATTGTACGACTAGTTTACTTATTGCTACGACTAGTTTTAGTCATTTTACGACTAGTTTATTCATTGCTACGACTAGTTTTAGTCATTTTACGACTAGTTTACTTATTGCTAAGACTAGTTTTAGTCATTGTACGACTAGTTTACTCATTGCTACGACTAGTTTTAGTCATTGTACGACTAGTTTACTTATTGCTAAGACTAGTTTTAGTCATTGTACGACTAGTTTACTTATTGCTACGACTAGTTTTAGTCATTGTACGACTAGTTTTCTCATTGCTATGAGTAGTTTTAGTCATTGTACGACTAGCTTACTCATTGCTACGACTAGTTTTAGTCATTGTACGACTAGTTTACTCATTGCTACTAGTTTTAGTCATTGTACGACTAGTTTACTCATTGCTACGACTGGTTTTAGTCATTGTACGACCTGTTTACTCATTGCTACGACTAGTTTTAGTCATTGTACGACCTGTTAACTCATTGCTACGACTAGTTTTAGTCATTGTACGACCAGTTTACTCATTGCTACGACTAGTTTTAGTCATTGTACGACTAGTTTACTCATTTCTACGACTAGTTTTAGTCATTGTACGACTAGTTTACTCATTGCTACGACTAGTTTTAGTCATTGTACGACTAGTTTACTCATTGCTACGACTAGTTTTAGTCATTGTACGACTAGTTTACTTATTGCTACGACTAGTTTTAGTCATTGTACGACCGGTTTACTCATTGCTACGACTAGTTTTAGTCATTGTACGACTAGTTTACTCATTGCTACGACTAGTTTTAGTCATTGTACGACTTGTTTACTGATTGCTACGACTAGTTTTAGTCATTGTACGACTAGTTTACTTATTGCTACGACTGCTTATAGTCATTGTACGACTAGTTTACTTATTGCTACGACTAGTTTTAGTCATTGTACGACTAGTTTACTCATTGCTACGACTAGTTTTAGTCAATGTACGACTAGTTTACTTATTGCTACGACTAGTTTTAGTCATTGTACGACCTGTTTACTAATTGCTACGACTGGTTTTAGTCATTGTACTACTAGTTTTCTCATTGCTACGACTAGTTTTAGTCATTGTACGACTAGTTTACTCATTGCTACGACTAGTTTTAGTCATTGTACGACTAGTTTACTTATTGCTACGACTAGTTTTAGTCATTGTACGACTAGTTTACTCATTGCTATGACTAGTTTACTCATATTGCAACTAGTTTACTTGTTGCTACGACTAGTTTTAGTCATTGTACGACTAGTTTACTTATTGCTACGACTAGTTTTAGTCATGGTACGACTAGTTTACTTATTGCTACAACTAGTTTTAGTCATTGTACGACTAGTTTACTTATTGCTAGGACTAGTTTTAGTCATTGTACGACTATTTTACTTATTACTACGACTAGTTTTAGTCATTGTACGACTAGTTTACTTATTGCTACGACTAGTTTTAGTCATTGTACGACTAGTTTACTTATTGCTACAACTAGTTTTAGTCATTGAACGACTAGTTTACTTATTGCTACGACTAGTTTTAGTCATTGTACGACTAGTTTACTCATTGCTATGACTAGTTTACTCATATTGCAACTAGTTTACTTGTTGCTACGACTAGTTTTAGTCATTGTACGACTAGTTTACTTATTGCTACGACTAGTTTTAGTCATGGTACGACTAGTTTACTTATTGCTACAACTAGTTTTAGTCATTGTACGACTAGTTTACTTATTGCTAGGACTAGTTTTAGTCATTGTACGACTATTTTACTTATTACTACGACTAGTTTTAGTCATTGTACGACTAGTTTACTTATTGCTACGACTAGTTTTAGTCATTGTACGACTAGTTTACTTATTGCTACAACTAGTTTTAGTCATTGAACGACTAGTTTACTTATTGCTACGACTAGTTTTAGTCATTGTACGACTAGTTTACTCATTGCTACGACTAGTTTATTCATCATGCAACTAGTTTACTTATTGCTTCGACTAGTTTTAGTCATTTTTTGACTAGTTTACTTATTGCTACGACTAGTTTTAGTCATTGTACGACTAGTTTACTTATTGCTACGACTAGTTTTAGTCATTGTACAACTAGTTTACTTATTGCTACGACTAGTTTTAGTCATTGTACGACTAGTTTACTTATTGCTACAACTAGTTTTAGTCATTGTACGACTAGTTTACTTATTGCTACGACTAGTTTTAGTCATTGTACGACTAGTTTACTTATTGCTACGACTAGTTTTAGTCATTGTACGACTAGTTTACTTATTGCTACGACTAGTTTTAGTCATTGTACGACTAGTTTACTTATTGCTACGACTAGTTTTAGTCATTGTACGACTAGTTTACTTATTGCTACGACTAGTTTTAGTCATTGTATGACTAGTTTACTTATTGCTACGACTAGTTTTAGTCATTGTACGACTAGTTTACTTATTGCTACAACTAGTTTTAGTCATTGAACGACTAGTTTACTTATTGCTATGACTAGTTTTAGTCATTGTACGACTAGTTTACTCATTGCTACGACTAGTTTACTCATCATGCAACTAGTTTACTTATTGCTACGACTAGTTTTAGTCATTTTACGACTAGTTTACTTATTGCTACAACTAGTTTTAGTCATTGTACGACTAGTTTACTTATTGCTACAACTAGTTTTAGTCATTGTACGACTAGTTTACTTATTGCTACGACTAGTTTTAGTCATTGTACGACTAGTTTACTTATTACTACGACTAGTTTTAGTCATTGTACGACTACTTTACTTATTGCTACGACTAGTTTTAGTCATTGTACGACTAGTTTACTTATTGCTACAACTAGTTTTAGTCATTGAACGACTAGTTTACTTATTACTACGACTAGTTTTAGTCATTGTACGACTAGTTTACTTATTGCTACGACTAGTTTTAGTCATTGTACGACTAGTTTACTTATTGCTACAACTAGTTTTAGTCATTGAACGACTAGTTTACTTATTGCTACGACTAGTTTTAGTCATTGTACGACTAGTTTACTCATTGCTACGACTAGTTATAGTCATTGTACGACTAGTTTACTTATTGCTACGACTAGTTTTAGTCATTGTACGACTAGTTTACTTATTGCTACGACTAGTTTTAGTCATTGTACGACTAGTTTACTTATTGCTACGACTAGTTTTAGTAATTTTACGACTAGTTTACTCATTGCTACGACTAGTTTTAGTCATTGTACGACTAGTTTTCTCATTGCTACGACTAGTTTTAGTCATTGTACGACTAGTTTACTCATTGCTACGACTAGTTTGTCATTGTACAACTAGTTTACTCATTTCTACGACTAGTTTTAGTAATTTTACGACTAGTTTATTCATTGCTACGACTAGTTTTAGTCATTGTACGATTAGTTTACTTATTGCTAAGACTAGTTTTAGTCATTGTACGACTAGGTTACTTATTGCTACTAGTTTTAGTCATTGAACGACTAGTTTACTTATTGCTACGACTAGTTTTAGTCATTGTACGACTAGTTTACTCATTGCTACGACTAGTTTACTCATCATGCAACTAGTTTACTTATTGCTACGACTAGTTTTAGTCATTTTACGACTAGTTTACTCATTGCTACAACTAGTTTTAGTCATTGTACGACTAGTTTACTTATTGCTACGACTAGTTTTAGTCATTGTACGACTAGTTTACTTATTGCTACGACTAGTTTTAGTCATTGTACGACTAGTTTACTTATTGCTACAACTAGTTTTAGTCATTGTACGACTAGTTTACTTATTGCTACGACTAGTTTTAGTCATTGTACGACTAGTTTACTTATTGCTACGACTAGTTTTAGTAATTTTACGACTATTTTATTCATTGCTACGACTAGTTTTAGTCATTGTACGACTAGTTTACTTATTGCTACGACTAGTTTTAGTCATTGTACGACTAGGTTACTTATTGCTACGACTAGTTTTAGTCATTGTACGACTAGTTTACTCATTGCTACGACTAGTTTGTCATTGTACGACTAGTTTACTCATTTCTACGACTAGTTTTAGTTATTGTACGACTAGTTTACTCATTGCTATGACTAGTTTACTCATATTGCAACTAGTTTACTTGTTGCTACGACTAGTTTTAGTCATTGTACGACTAGTTTACTAATTGCTACGACTAGTTTTAGTCATGGTACAACTAGTTTACTTATTGCTACAACTAGTTTTAGTCATTGTACGACTAGTTTACTTATTGCTAGGACTAGTTTTAGTCATTGTACGACTATTTTACTTATTACTACGACTAGTTTTAGTCATTGTACGACTAGTTTACTTATTGCTACGACTAGTTTTAGTCATTGTACGACTAGTTTACTTATTGCTACAACTAGTTTTAGTCATTGAACGTCTAGTTTACTTATTGCTACGACTAGTTTTAGTCATTGTACGACTAGTTTACTCATCATGCAACTAGTTTACTTATTGCTACGACTAGTTTTAGTCATTGTACGACTAGTTTACTTATTGCTACGACTAGTTTTAGTCATTGTACGACTAGTTTACTTATTGCTACAACTAGTTTTAGTCATTGTACGACTAGTTTACTTATTGCTACGACTAGTTTTAGTCATTGTACGACTAGTTTACTTATTGCTACGACTAGTTTTAGTCATTGTACGACTAGTTTACTTATTGCTACGACTAGTTTTAGTCATTGTACGACTAGTTTACTTATTACTACGACTGGTTTTAGTCATTGTACGACTAGTTTACTTATTGCTAAGACTAGTTTTAGTCATTGTACGACTAGTTTACTCATTGCTACGACTAGTTTTAGTCATTGTATGACTAGTTTACTCATTGCTACGACTAGTTATAGTCATTGTACGACTAGTTTACTTATTGCTACGACTAGTTTTAGTCATTGTACGACTAGTTTACTTATTGCTACGACTAGTTTTAGTCATTGTACCACTAGTTTACTCATTGCTACGACTAGTTTTAGTCATTGTACGACTAGTTTACTCATTGCTACGACTAGTTTTAGTCATTGTACTACTAGTTTACTCATTGCTACGACTAGTTTTAGTCATTGTACGACTAGTTTACTCATTGCTACGACTAGTTTTAGTCATTGTGCGACTAGTTTTCTCATTGCTACGACTAGTTTTAGTCTTTGTACGACTAGTTTACTCATTGCTACGACTAGTTTTAGTTATTGTACGACTAGTTTACTCATTGCTATGACTAGTTTACTCATATTGCAACTAGTTTACTTGTTGCTACGACTAGTTTTAGTCATTGTACGACTAGTTTACTTATTGCTAGGACTAGTTTTAGTCATTGTACGACTATTTTACTTATTACTACGACTAGTTTTAGTCATTGTACGACTAGTTTACTTATTGCTACGACTAGTTTTAGTCATTGTACGACTAGTTTACTTATTGCTACAACTAGTTTTAGTCATTGAACGACTAGTTTACTTATTGCTACGACTAGTTTTAGTCATTGTACGACTAGTTTACTCATTGCTACGACTAGTTTACTTATCATGCAACTAGTTTACTTATTGCTACGACTAGTTTTAGTCATTGTACGACTAGTTTACTTATTGCTACGACTAGTTTTAGTCATTGTACGACTAGTTTACTTATTGCTACGACTAGTTTTAGTCATTGTACGACTAGTTTACTTATTGCTACAACTAGTTTTAGTCATTGTACGACTAGTTTACTTATTGCTACGACTAGTTTTAGTCATTGTACGACTAGTTTACTTATTGCTACGACTAGTTTTAGTCATTGTACGACTAGTTTACTTATTGCTACGACTAGTTTTAGTCATTGTACGACTAGTTTACTTACTACGACTAGTTTTAGTCATTGTATGACTAGTTTACTTATTGCTACGACTAGTTTTAGTCATTGTACGACTAGTTTACTTATTGCTACAACTAGTTTTAGTCATTGAACGACTAGTTTACTTATTGCTATGACTAGTTTTAGTCATTGTACGACTAGTTTACTCATTGCTACGACTAGTTTACTCATCATGCAACTAGTTTACTTATTGCTACGACTAGTTTTAGTCATTTTACGACTAGTTTACTTATTGCTACAACTAGTTTTAGTCATTGTACGACTAGTTTACTTATTGCTACGACTAGTTTTAGTCATTGTACGACTAGTTTACTTATTGCTACGACTAGTTTTAGTCATTGTACGACTAGTTTACTTATTGCTACAACTAGTTTTAGTCATTGTACGACTAGTTTACTTATTGCTCTAACTAGTTTTAGTCATTGTACGACTAGTTTACTTATTGCTACGACTAGTTTTAGTCATTGTACGACTAGTTTACTTATTGCTACGACTAGTTTTAGTCATTGTACGACTAGTTTACTTATTGCTACGACTAGTTTTAGTCATTGTACGACTAGTTTACTTATTGCTACAACTAGTTTTAGTCATTGTACGACTAGTTTACTTATTGCTACGACTAGTTTTAGTCATTGTACGACTAGTTTACTTATTGCTACGACTAGTTTTAGTCATTGTACGACTAGTTTACTTATTGCTACGACTAGTTTTAGTCATTGTACGACTAGTTTACTTACTACGACTAGTTTTAGTCATTGTATGACTAGTTTACTTATTGCTACGACTAGTTTTAGTCATTGTACGACTAGTTTACTTATTGCTACAACTAGTTTTAGTCATTGAACGACTAGTTTACTTATTGCTATGACTAGTTTTAGTCATTGTACGACTAGTTTACTCATTGCTACGACTAGTTTACTCATCATGCAACTAGTTTACTTATTGCTACGACTAGTTTTAGTCATTTTACGACTAGTTTACTTATTGCTACAACTAGTTTTAGTCATTGTACGACTAGTTTACTTATTGCTACGACTAGTTTTAGTCATTGTACGACTAGTTTACTTATTGCTACGACTAGTTTTAGTCATTGTACGACTAGTTTACTTATTGCTACAACTAGTTTTAGTCATTGTACGACTAGTTTACTTATTGCTCTAACTAGTTTTAGTCATTGTACGACTAGTTTACTTATTGCTACGACTAGTTTTAGTCATTGTACGACTAGTTTACTTATTGCTACGACTAGTTTTAGTCATTGTACGACTAGTTTACTTATTGCTACAACTAGTTTTAGTCATTGTACGACTAGTTTACTTATTGCTACGACTAGTTTTAGTCATTGTACGACTAGTTTACTTATTGCTACGACTAGTTTTAGTAATTTTACGACTATTTTATTCATTGCTACGACTAGTTTTAGTCATTGTACGACTAGTTTACTTATTGCTACGACTAGTTTTAGTCATTGTACGACTAGGTTACTTATTGCTACGACTAGTTTTAGTCATTGTACGACTAGTTTACTCATTGCTACGACTAGTTTGTCATTGTACGACTAGTTTACTCATTTCTACGACTAGTTTTAGTTATTGTACGACTAGTTTACTCATTGCTATGACTAGTTTACTCATATTGCAACTAGTTTACTTGTTGCTACGACTAGTTTTAGTCATTGTACGACTAGTTTACTTATTGCTACGACTAGTTTTAGTCATGGTACAACTAGTTTACTTATTGCTACAACTAGTTTTAGTCATTGTACGACTAGTTTACTTATTGCTAGGACTAGTTTTAGTCATTGTACGACTATTTTACTTATTACTACGACTAGTTTTAGTCATTGTACGACTAGTTTACTTATTGCTACGACTAGTTTTAGTCATTGTACGACTAGTTTACTTATTGCTACAACTAGTTTTAGTCATTGAACGTCTAGTTTACTTATTGCTACGACTAGTTTTAGTCATTGTACGACTAGTTTACTCATCATGCAACTAGTTTACTTATTGCTACGACTAGTTTTAGTCATTGTACGACTAGTTTACTTATTGCTACGACTAGTTTTAGTCATTGTACGACTAGTTTACTTATTGCTACGACTAGTTTTAGTCATTGTACGACTAGTTTACTTATTGCTACAACTAGTTTTAGTCATTGTACGACTAGTTTACTTATTGCTACGACTAGTTTTAGTCATTGTACGACTAGTTTACTTATTGCTACGACTAGTTTTAGTCATTGTACGACTAGTTTACTTATTGCTACGACTAGTTTTAGTCATTGTACGACTAGTTTACTTATTACTACGACTGGTTTTAGTCATTGTACGACTAGTTTACTTATTGCTAAGACTAGTTTTAGTCATTGTACGACTAGTTTACTCATTGCTACGACTAGTTTTAGTCATTGTATGACTAGTTTACTCATTGCTACGACTAGTTATAGTCATTGTACGACTAGTTTACTTATTGCTACGACTAGTTTTAGTCATTGTACGACTAGTTTACTTATTGCTACGACTAGTTTTAGTCATTGTACCACTAGTTTACTCATTGCTACGACTAGTTTTAGTCATTGTACGACTAGTTTACTCATTGCTACGACTAGTTTTAGTCATTGTACTACTAGTTTACTCATTGCTACGACTAGTTTTAGTCATTGTACGACTAGTTTACTCATTGCTACGACTAGTTTTAGTCATTGTGCGACTAGTTTTCTCATTGCTACGACTAGTTTTAGTCTTTGTACGACTAGTTTACTCATTGCTACGACTAGTTTTAGTTATTGTACGACTAGTTTACTCATTGCTATGACTAGTTTACTCATATTGCAACTAGTTTACTTGTTGCTACGACTAGTTTTAGTCATTGTACGACTAGTTTACTTATTGCTAGGACTAGTTTTAGTCAATGTACGACTATTTTACTTATTACTACGACTAGTTTTAGTCATTGTACGACTAGTTTACTTATTGCTACGACTAGTTTTAGTCATTGTACGACTAGTTTACTTATTGCTACAACTAGTTTTAGTCATTGAACGACTAGTTTACTTATTGCTACGACTAGTTTTAGTCATTGTACGACTAGTTTACTCATTGCTACGACTAGTTTACTTATCATGCAACTAGTTTACTTATTGCTACGACTAGTTTTAGTCATTGTACGACTAGTTTACTTATTGCTACGACTAGTTTTAGTCATTGTACGACTAGTTTACTTATTGCTACGACTAGTTTTAGTCATTGTACGACTAGTTTACTTATTGCTACAACTAGTTTTAGTCATTGTACGACTAGTTTACTTATTGCTACGACTAGTTTTAGTCATTGTACGACTAGTTTACTTATTGCTACGACTAGTTTTAGTCATTGTACGACTAGTTTACTTATTGCTACGACTAGTTTTAGTCATTGTACGACTAGTTTACTTACTACGACTAGTTTTAGTCATTGTATGACTAGTTTACTTATTGCTACGACTAGTTTTAGTCATTGTACGACTAGTTTACTTATTGCTACAACTAGTTTTAGTCATTGAACGACTAGTTTACTTATTGCTATGACTAGTTTTAGTCATTGTACGACTAGTTTACTCATTGCTACGACTAGTTTACTCATCATGCAACTAGTTTACTTATTGCTACGACTAGTTTTAGTCATTTTACGACTAGTTTACTTATTGCTACAACTAGTTTTAGTCATTGTACGACTAGTTTACTTATTGCTACGACTAGTTTTAGTCATTGTACGACTAGTTTACTTATTGCTACGACTAGTTTTAGTCATTGTACGACTAGTTTACTTATTGCTACAACTAGTTTTAGTCATTGTACGACTAGTTTACTTATTGCTCTAACTAGTTTTAGTCATTGTACGACTAGTTTACTTATTGCTACGACTAGTTTTAGTCATTGTACGACTAGTTTACTTATTGCTACGACTAGTTTTAGTCATTGTACGACTAGTTTACTTATTGCAACAACTAGTTTTAGTCATTGTACGACTAGTTTACTTATTGCTACGACTAGTTTTAGTCATTGTACGACTAGTTTACTTATTGCTACGACTAGTTTTAGTAATTTTACGACTATTTTATTCATTGCTACGACTAGTTTTAGTCATTGTACGACTAGTTTACTTATTGCTACGACTAGTTTTAGTCATTGTACGACTAGGTTACTTATTGCTACGACTAGTTTTAGTCATTGTACGACTAGTTTACTCATTGCTACGACTAGTTTGTCATTGTACGACTAGTTTACTCATTTCTACGACTAGTTTTAGTTATTGTACGACTAGTTTACTCATTGCTATGACTAGTTTACTCATATTGCAACTAGTTTACTTGTTGCTACGACTAGTTTTAGTCATTGTACGACTAGTTTACTTATTGCTACGACTAGTTTTAGTCATGGTACAACTAGTTTACTTATTGCTACAACTAGTTTTAGTCATTGTACGACTAGTTTACTTATTGCTAGGACTAGTTTTAGTCATTGTACGACTATTTTACTTATTACTACGACTAGTTTTAGTCATTGTACGACTAGTTTACTTATTGCTACGACTAGTTTTAGTCATTGTACGACTAGTTTACTTATTGCTACAACTAGTTTTAGTCATTGAACGACTAGTTTACTTATTGCTACGACTAGTTTTAGTCATTGTACGACTAGTTTACTTATTGCTACGACTAGTTTTAGTCATTGTACGACTAGTTTACTTATTGCTACGACTAGTTTTAGTCATTGTACGACTAGTTTACTTATTACTACGACTGGTTTTAGTCATTGTACGACTAGTTTACTTATTGCTAAGACTAGTTTTAGTCATTGTACGACTAGTTTACTCATTGCTACGACTAGTTTTAGTCATTGTATGACTAGTTTACTCATTGCTACGACTAGTTATAGTCATTGTACGACTAGTTTACTTATTGCTACGACTAGTTTTAGTCATTGTACGACTAGTTTACTTATTGCTACGACTAGTTTTAGTCATTGTACGACTAGTTTACTTATTGCTAGGACTAGTTTTAGTCATTGTACGACTATTTTACTTATTACTACGACTAGTTTTAGTCATTGTACGACTAGTTTACTTATTGCTACGACTAGTTTTAGTCATTGTACGACTAGTTTACTTATTGCTACAACTAGTTTTAGTCATTGAACGACTAGTTTACTTATTGCTACGACTAGTTTTAGTCATTGTACGACTAGTTTACTCATTGCTACGACTAGTTTACTTATCATGCAACTAGTTTACTTATTGCTACGACTAGTTTTAGTCATTGTACGACTAGTTTACTTATTGCTACGACTAGTTTTAGTCATTGTACGACTAGTTTACTTATTGCTACAACTAGTTTTAGTTATTGTACGACTAGTTTACTCATTGCTATGACTAGTTTACTCATATTGCAACTAGTTTACTTGTTGCTACGACTAGTTTTAGTCATTGTACGACTAGTTTACTTATTGCTAGGACTAGTTTTAGTCATTGTACGACTATTTTACTTATTACTACGACTAGTTTTAGTCATTGTACGACTAGTTTACTTATTGCTACGACTAGTTTTAGTCATTGTACGACTAGTTTACTTATTGCTACAACTAGTTTTAGTCATTGAACGACTAGTTTACTTATTGCTACGACTAGTTTACTTATTGCTACGACTAGTTTTAGTCATTGTACGACTAGTTTACTCATTGCTACGACTAGTTTACTTATCATGCAACTAGTTTACTTATTGCTACGACTAGTTTTAGTCATTGTACGACTAGTTTACTTATTGCTACGACTAGTTTTAGTCATTGTACGACTAGTTTACTTATTGCTACGACTAGTTTTAGTCATTGTACGACTAGTTTACTTATTGCTACAACTAGTTTTAGTCATTGTACGACTAGTTTACTTATTGCTACGACTAGTTTTAGTCATTGTACGACTAGTTTACTTATTGCTACGACTAGTTTTAGTCATTGTACGACTAGTTTACTTATTGCTACGACTAGTTTTAGTCATTGTACGACTAGTTTACTTATTACTACGACTAGTTTTAGTCATTGTATGACTAGTTTACTTATTGCTACGACTAGTTTTAGTCATTGTACGACTAGTTTACTTATTGCTACAACTAGTTTTAGTCATTGAACGACTAGTTTACTTATTGCTATGACTAGTTTTAGTCATTGTACGACTAGTTTACTCATTGCTACGACTAGTTTACTCATCATGCAACTAGTTTACTTATTGCTACGACTAGTTTTAGTCATTTTACGACTAGTTTACTTATTGCTACAACTAGTTTTAGTCATTGTACGACTAGTTTACTTATTGCTACGACTAGTTTTAGTCATTGTACGACTAGTTTACTTATTGCTACGACTAGTTTTAGTCATTGTACGACTAGTTTACTTATTGCTACGACTAGTTTTAGTCATTGTACGACTAGTTTACTTATTGCTACAACTAGTTTTAGTCATTGTACGACTAGTTTACTTATTGCTACGACTAGTTTTAGTCATTGTACGACTAGTTTACTTATTGCTACGACTAGTTTTAGTCATTGTACGACTAGTTTACTTATTGCTACGACTAGTTTTAGTCATTGTACGACTAGTTTACTTATTGCTACAACTAGTTTTAGTCATTGTACGACTAGTTTACTTATTGCTACGACTAGTTTTAGTCATTGTACGACTAGTTTACTTATTGCTACGACTAGTTTTAGTAATTTTACGACTATTTTATTCATTGCTACGACTAGTTTTAGTCATTGTACGACTAGTTTACTTATTGCTACGACTAGTTTTAGTCATTGTACGACTAGGTTACTTATTGCTACGACTAGTTTTAGTCATTGTACGACTAGTTTACTCATTGCTACGACTAGTTTGTCATTGTACGACTAGTTTACTCATTTCTACGACTAGTTTTAGTTATTGTACGACTAGTTTACTCATTGCTATGACTAGTTTACTCATATTGCAACTAGTTTACTTGTTGCTACGACTAGTTTTAGTCATTGTACGACTAGTTTACTTATTGCTACGACTAGTTTTAGTCATGGTACAACTAGTTTACTTATTGCTACAACTAGTTTTAGTCATTGTACGACTAGTTTACTTATTGCTAGGACTAGTTTTAGTCATTGTACGACTATTTTACTTATTACTACGACTAGTTTTAGTCATTGTACGACTAGTTTACTTATTGCTACGACTAGTTTTAGTCATTGTACGACTAGTTTACTTATTGCTACAACTAGTTTTAGTCATTGAACGACTAGTTTACTTATTGCTACGACTAGTTTTAGTCATTGTACGACTAGTTTACTCATTGCTACGACTAGTTTACTCATCATGCAACTAGTTTACTTATTGCTACGACTAGTTTTAGTCATTGTACGACTAGTTTACTTATTGCTACGACTAGTTTTAGTCATTGTACGACTAGTTTACTTATTGCTACGACTAGTTTTAGTCATTGTACGACTAGTTTACTTATTGCTACAACTAGTTTTAGTCATTGTACGACTAGTTTACTTATTGCTACGACTAGTTTTAGTCATTGTACGACTAGTTTACTTATTGCTACGACTAGTTTTAGTCATTGTACGACTAGTTTACTTATTGCTACGACTAGTTTTAGTCATTGTACGACTAGTTTACTTATTACTACGACTGGTTTTAGTCATTGTACGACTAGTTTACTTATTGCTAAGACTAGTTTTAGTCATTGTACGACTAGTTTACTCATTGCTACGACTAGTTTTAGTCATTGTATGACTAGTTTACTCATTGCTACGACTAGTTATAGTCATTGTACGACTAGTTTACTTATTGCTACGACTAGTTTTAGTCATTGTACGACTAGTTTACTTATTGCTACGACTAGTTTTAGTCATTGTACCACTAGTTTACTCATTGCTACGACTAGTTTTAGTCATTGTACGACTAGTTTACTCATTGCTACGACTAGTTTTAGTCATTGTACTACTAGTTTACTCATTGCTACGACTAGTTTTAGTCATTGTACGACTAGTTTACTCATTGCTACGACTAGTTTTAGTCATTGTGCGACTAGTTTTCTCATTGCTACGACTAGTTTTAGTCTTTGTACGACTAGTTTACTCATTGCTACGACTAGTTTTAGTTATTGTACGACTAGTTTACTCATTGCTATGACTAGTTTACTCATATTGCAACTAGTTTACTTGTTGCTACGACTAGTTTTAGTCATTGTACGACTAGTTTACTTATTGCTAGGACTAGTTTTAGTCATTGTACGACTATTTTACTTATTACTACGACTAGTTTTAGTCATTGTACGACTAGTTTACTTATTGCTACGACTAGTTTTAGTCATTGTACGACTAGTTTACTTATTGCTACAACTAGTTTTAGTCATTGAACGACTAGTTTACTTATTGCTACGACTAGTTTTAGTCATTGTACGACTAGTTTACTCATTGCTACGACTAGTTTACTTATCATGCAACTAGTTTACTTATTGCTACGACTAGTTTTAGTCATTGTACGACTAGTTTACTTATTGCAACAACTAGTTTTAGTCATTGTACGACTAGTTTACTTATTGCTACGACTAGTTTTAGTCATTGTACGACTAGTTTACTTATTGCTACGACTAGTTTTAGTAATTGTACGACTAGTTTACTTATTGCTACGACTAGTTTTAGTCATTGTACGACTAGTTTACTTATTGCTACGACTAGTTTTAGTCATTGTACGACTAGGTTACTTATTGCTACGACTAGTTTTAGTCATTGTACGACTAGTTTACTCATTGCTACGACTAGTTTGTCATTGTACGACTAGTTTACTCATTTCTACGACTAGTTTTAGTTATTGTACGACTAGTTTACTCATTGCTATGACTAGTTTACTCATATTGCAACTAGTTTACTTGTTGCTACGACTAGTTTTAGTCATTGTACGACTAGTTTACTTATTGCTACGACTAGTTTTAGTCATGGTACAACTAGTTTACTTATTGCTACAACTAGTTTTAGTCATTGTACGACTAGTTTACTTATTGCTAGGACTAGTTTTAGTCATTGTACGACTATTTTACTTATTACTACGACTAGTTTTAGTCATTGTACGACTAGTTTACTTATTGCTACGACTAGTTTTAGTCATTGTACGACTAGTTTACTTATTGCTACAACTAGTTTTAGTCATTGAACGACTAGTTTACTTATTGCTACGACTAGTTTTAGTCATTGTACGACTAGTTTACTCATTGCTACGACTAGTTTACTCATCATGCAACTAGTTTACTTATTGCTACGACTAGTTTTAGTCATTGTACGACTAGTTTACTTATTGCTACGACTAGTTTTAGTCATTGTACGACTAGTTTACTTATTGCTACGACTAGTTTTAGTCATTGTACGACTAGTTTACTTATTGCTACAACTAGTTTTAGTCATTGTACGACTAGTTTACTTATTGCTACGACTAGTTTTAGTCATTGTACGACTAGTTTACTTATTGCTATGACTAGTTTTAGTCATTGTACGACTAGTTTACTTATTGCTACGACTAGTTTTAGTCATTGTACGACTAGTTTACTCATTGCTACGACTAGTTTTAGTCATTGTACTACTAGTTTACTCATTGCTACGACTAGTTTTAGTCATTGTACGACTAGTTTACTCATTGCTACGACTAGTTTTAGTCATTGTGCGACTAGTTTTCTCATTGCTACGACTAGTTTTAGTCTTTGTACGACTAGTTTACTCATTGCTACGACTAGTTTTAGTTATTGTACGACTAGTTTACTCATTGCTATGACTAGTTTACTCATATTGCAACTAGTTTACTTGTTGCTACGACTAGTTTTAGTCATTGTACGACTAGTTTACTTATTGCTAGGACTAGTTTTAGTCATTGTACGACTATTTTACTTATTACTACGACTAGTTTTAGTCATTGTACGACTAGTTTACTTATTGCTACGACTAGTTTTAGTCATTGTACGACTAGTTTACTTATTGCTACAACTAGTTTTAGTCATTGAACGACTAGTTTACTTATTGCTACGACTAGTTTTAGTCATTGTACGACTAGTTTACTCATTGCTACGACTAGTTTACTTATCATGCAACTAGTTTACTTATTGCTACGACTAGTTTTAGTCATTGTACGACTAGTTTACTTATTGCAACAACTAGTTTTAGTCATTGTACGACTAGTTTACTTATTGCTACGACTAGTTTTAGTCATTGTACGACTAGTTTACTTATTGCTACGACTAGTTTTAGTAATTTTACGACTATTTTATTCATTGCTACGACTAGTTTTAGTCATTGTACGACTAGTTTACTTATTGCTACGACTAGTTTTAGTCATTGTACGACTAGGTTACTTATTGCTACGACTAGTTTTAGTCATTGTACGACTAGTTTACTCATTGCTACGACTAGTTTGTCATTGTACGACTAGTTTACTCATTTCTACGACTAGTTTTAGTTATTGTACGACTAGTTTACTCATTGCTATGACTAGTTTACTCATATTGCAACTAGTTTACTTGTTGCTACGACTAGTTTTAGTCATTGTACGACTAGTTTACTTATTGCTACGACTAGTTTTAGTCATGGTACAACTAGTTTACTTATTGCTACAACTAGTTTTAGTCATTGTACGACTAGTTTACTTATTGCTAGGACTAGTTTTAGTCATTGTACGACTATTTTACTTATTACTACGACTAGTTTTAGTCATTGTACGACTAGTTTACTTATTGCTACGACTAGTTTTAGTCATTGTACGACTAGTTTACTTATTGCTACAACTAGTTTTAGTCATTGAACGACTAGTTTACTTATTGCTACGACTAGTTTTAGTCATTGTACGACTAGTTTACTCATTGCTACGACTAGTTTACTCATCATGCAACTAGTTTACTTATTGCTACGACTAGTTTTAGTCATTGTACGACTAGTTTACTTATTGCTACGACTAGTTTTAGTCATTGTACGACTAGTTTACTTATTGCTACGACTAGTTTTAGTCATTGTACGACTAGTTTACTTATTGCTACAACTAGTTTTAGTCATTGTACGACTAGTTTACTTATTGCTACGACTAGTTTTAGTCATTGTACGACTAGTTTACTTATTGCTACGACTAGTTTTAGTCATTGTACGACTAGTTTACTTATTGCTACGACTAGTTTTAGTCATTGTACGACTAGTTTACTCATTGCTACGACTAGTTTTAGTCATTGTACTACTAGTTTACTCATTGCTACGACTAGTTTTAGTCATTGTACGACTAGTTTACTCATTGCTACGACTAGTTTTAGTCATTGTGCGACTAGTTTTCTCATTGCTACGACTAGTTTTAGTCTTTGTACGACTAGTTTACTCATTGCTACGACTAGTTTTAGTTATTGTACGACTAGTTTACTCATTGCTATGACTAGTTTACTCATATTGCAACTAGTTTACTTGTTGCTACGACTAGTTTTAGTCATTGTACGACTAGTTTACTTATTGCTAGGACTAGTTTTAGTCATTGTACGACTATTTTACTTATTACTACGACTAGTTTTAGTCATTGTACGACTAGTTTACTTATTGCTACGACTAGTTTTAGTCATTGTACGACTAGTTTACTTATTGCTACAACTAGTTTTAGTCATTGAACGACTAGTTTACTTATTGCTACGACTAGTTTTAGTCATTGTACGACTAGTTTACTCATTGCTACGACTAGTTTACTTATCATGCAACTAGTTTACTTATTGCTACGACTAGTTTTAGTCATTGTACGACTAGTTTACTTATTGCTACGACTAGTTTTAGTCATTGTACGACTAGTTTACTTATTGCTACGACTAGTTTTAGTCATTGTACGACTAGTTTACTTATTGCTACAACTAGTTTTAGTCATTGTACGACTAGTTTACTTATTGCTACGACTAGTTTTAGTCATTGTACGACTAGTTTACCTATTGCTACGACTAGTTTTAGTCATTGTACGACTAGTTTACTTATTGCTACGACTAGTTTTAGTCATTGTACGACTAGTTTACTTATTACTACGACTAGTTTTAGTCATTGTATGACTAGTTTACTTATTGCTACGACTAGTTTTAGTCATTGTACGACTAGTTTACTTATTGCTACAACTAGTTTTAGTCATTGAACGACTAGTTTACTTATTGCTATGACTAGTTTTAGTCATTGTACGACTAGTTTACTCATTGCTACGACTAGTTTACTCATCATGCAACTAGTTTACTTATTGCTACGACTAGTTTTAGTCATTTTACGACTAGTTTACTTATTGCTACAACTAGTTTTAGTCATTGTACGACTAGTTTACTTATTGCTACGACTAGTTTTAGTCATTGTACGACTAGTTTACTTATTGCTACGACTAGTTTTAGTCATTGTACGACTAGTTTACTTATTGCTACGACTAGTTTTAGTCATTGTACGACTAGTTTACTTATTGCTACAACTAGTTTTAGTCATTGTACGACTAGTTTACTTATTGCTACGACTAGTTTTAGTCATTGTACGACTAGTTTACTTATTGCTACGACTAGTTTTAGTCATTGTACGACTAGTTTACTTATTGCTACGACTAGTTTTAGTCATTGTACGACTAGTTTACTTATTGCTACAACTAGTTTTAGTCATTGTACGACTAGTTTACTTATTGCTACGACTAGTTTTAGTCATTGTACGACTAGTTTACTTATTGCTACGACTAGTTTTAGTAATTTTACGACTATTTTATTCATTGCTACGACTAGTTTTAGTCATTGTACGACTAGTTTACTTATTGCTACGACTAGTTTTAGTCATTGTACGACTAGGTTACTTATTGGTACGACTAGTTTTAGTCATTGTACGACTAGTTTACTCATTGCTACGACTAGTTTGTCATTGTACGACTAGTTTACTCATTTCTACGACTAGTTTTAGTTATTGTACGACTAGTTTACTCATTGCTATGACTAGTTTACTCATATTGCAACTAGTTTACTTGTTGCTACGACTAGTTTTAGTCATTGTACGACTAGTTTACTTATTGCTAGGACTAGTTTTAGTCATTGTACGACTAGTTTACTTATTGCTACGACTAGTTTTAGTCATTGTACGACTAGTTTACTTATTACTACGACTGGTTTTAGTCATTGTACGACTAGTTTACTTATTGCTAAGACTAGTTTTAGTCATTGTACGACTAGTTTACTCATTGCTACGACTAGTTTTAGTCATTGTATGACTAGTTTACTCATTGCTACGACTAGTTATAGTCATTGTACGACTAGTTTACTTATTGCTACGACTAGTTTTAGTCATTGTACGACTAGTTTACTTATTGCTACGACTAGTTTTAGTCATTGTACCACTAGTTTACTCATTGCTACGACTAGTTTTAGTCATTGTACGACTAGTTTACTCATTGCTACGACTAGTTTTAGTCATTGTACTACTAGTTTACTCATTGCTACGACTAGTTTTAGTCATTGTACGACTAGTTTACTCATTGCTACGACTAGTTTTAGTCATTGTGCGACTAGTTTTCTCATTGCTACGACTAGTTTTAGTCTTTGTACGACTAGTTTACTCATTGCTACGACTAGTTTTAGTTATTGTACGACTAGTTTACTCATTGCTATGACTAGTTTACTCATATTGCAACTAGTTTACTTGTTGCTACGACTAGTTTTAGTCATTGTACGACTAGTTTACTTATTGCTAGGACTAGTTTTAGTCATTGTACGACTATTTTACTTATTACTACGACTAGTTTTAGTCATTGTACGACTAGTTTACTTATTGCTACGACTAGTTTTAGTCATTGTACGACTAGTTTACTTATTGCTACAACTAGTTTTAGTCATTGAACGACTAGTTTACTTATTGCTACGACTAGTTTTAGTCATTGTACGACTAGTTTACTCATTGCTACGACTAGTTTACTTATCATGCAACTAGTTTACTTATTGCTACGACTAGTTTTAGTCATTGTACGACTAGTTTACTTATTGCAACAACTAGTTTTAGTCATTGTACGACTAGTTTACTTATTGCTACGACTAGTTTTAGTCATTGTACGACTAGTTTACTTATTGCTACGACTAGTTTTAGTAATTGTACGACTAGTTTACTTATTGCTACGACTAGTTTTAGTCATTGTACGACTAGTTTACTTATTGCTACGACTAGTTTTAGTCATTGTACGACTAGGTTACTTATTGCTACGACTAGTTTTAGTCATTGTACGACTAGTTTACTCATTGCTACGACTAGTTTGTCATTGTACGACTAGTTTACTCATTTCTACGACTAGTTTTAGTTATTGTACGACTAGTTTACTCATTGCTATGACTAGTTTACTCATATTGCAACTAGTTTACTTGTTGCTACGACTAGTTTTAGTCATTGTACGACTAGTTTACTTATTGCTACGACTAGTTTTAGTCATGGTACAACTAGTTTACTTATTGCTACAACTAGTTTTAGTCATTGTACGACTAGTTTACTTATTGCTAGGACTAGTTTTAGTCATTGTACGACTATTTTACTTATTACTACGACTAGTTTTAGTCATTGTACGACTAGTTTACTTATTGCTACGACTAGTTTTAGTCATTGTACGACTAGTTTACTTATTGCTACAACTAGTTTTAGTCATTGAACGACTAGTTTACTTATTGCTACGACTAGTTTTAGTCATTGTACGACTAGTTTACTCATTGCTACGACTAGTTTACTCATCATGCAACTAGTTTACTTATTGCTACGACTAGTTTTAGTCATTGTACGACTAGTTTACTTATTGCTACGACTAGTTTTAGTCATTGTACGACTAGTTTACTTATTGCTACGACTAGTTTTAGTCATTGTACGACTAGTTTACTTATTGCTACAACTAGTTTTAGTCATTGTACGACTAGTTTACTTATTGCTACGACTAGTTTTAGTCATTGTACGACTAGTTTACTTATTGCTATGACTAGTTTTAGTCATTGTACGACTAGTTTACTTATTGCTACGACTAGTTTTAGTCATTGTACGACTAGTTTACTCATTGCTACGACTAGTTTTAGTCATTGTACTACTAGTTTACTCATTGCTACGACTAGTTTTAGTCATTGTACGACTAGTTTACTCATTGCTACGACTAGTTTTAGTCATTGTGCGACTAGTTTTCTCATTGCTACGACTAGTTTTAGTCTTTGTACGACTAGTTTACTCATTGCTACGACTAGTTTTAGTTATTGTACGACTAGTTTACTCATTGCTATGACTAGTTTACTCATATTGCAACTAGTTTACTTGTTGCTACGACTAGTTTTAGTCATTGTACGACTAGTTTACTTATTGCTAGGACTAGTTTTAGTCATTGTACGACTATTTTACTTATTACTACGACTAGTTTTAGTCATTGTACGACTAGTTTACTTATTGCTACGACTAGTTTTAGTCATTGTACGACTAGTTTACTTATTGCTACAACTAGTTTTAGTCATTGAACGACTAGTTTACTTATTGCTACGACTAGTTTTAGTCATTGTACGACTAGTTTACTCATTGCTACGACTAGTTTACTTATCATGCAACTAGTTTACTTATTGCTACGACTAGTTTTAGTCATTGTACGACTAGTTTACTTATTGCAACAACTAGTTTTAGTCATTGTACGACTAGTTTACTTATTGCTACGACTAGTTTTAGTCATTGTACGACTAGTTTACTTATTGCTACGACTAGTTTTAGTAATTTTACGACTATTTTATTCATTGCTACGACTAGTTTTAGTCATTGTACGACTAGTTTACTTATTGCTACGACTAGTTTTAGTCATTGTACGACTAGGTTACTTATTGCTACGACTAGTTTTAGTCATTGTACGACTAGTTTACTCATTGCTACGACTAGTTTGTCATTGTACGACTAGTTTACTCATTTCTACGACTAGTTTTAGTTATTGTACGACTAGTTTACTCATTGCTATGACTAGTTTACTCATATTGCAACTAGTTTACTTGTTGCTACGACTAGTTTTAGTCATTGTACGACTAGTTTACTTATTGCTACGACTAGTTTTAGTCATGGTACAACTAGTTTACTTATTGCTACAACTAGTTTTAGTCATTGTACGACTAGTTTACTTATTGCTAGGACTAGTTTTAGTCATTGTACGACTATTTTACTTATTACTACGACTAGTTTTAGTCATTGTACGACTAGTTTACTTATTGCTACGACTAGTTTTAGTCATTGTACGACTAGTTTACTTATTGCTACAACTAGTTTTAGTCATTGAACGACTAGTTTACTTATTGCTACGACTAGTTTTAGTCATTGTACGACTAGTTTACTCATTGCTACGACTAGTTTACTCATCATGCAACTAGTTTACTTATTGCTACGACTAGTTTTAGTCATTGTACGACTAGTTTACTTATTGCTACGACTAGTTTTAGTCATTGTACGACTAGTTTACTTATTGCTACGACTAGTTTTAGTCATTGTACGACTAGTTTACTTATTGCTACAACTAGTTTTAGTCATTGTACGACTAGTTTACTTATTGCTACGACTAGTTTTAGTCATTGTACGACTAGTTTACTTATTGCTACGACTAGTTTTAGTCATTGTACGACTAGTTTACTTATTGCTACGACTAGTTTTAGTCATTGTACGACTAGTTTACTCATTGCTACGACTAGTTTTAGTCATTGTACTACTAGTTTACTCATTGCTACGACTAGTTTTAGTCATTGTACGACTAGTTTACTCATTGCTACGACTAGTTTTAGTCATTGTGCGACTAGTTTTCTCATTGCTACGACTAGTTTTAGTCTTTGTACGACTAGTTTACTCATTGCTACGACTAGTTTTAGTTATTGTACGACTAGTTTACTCATTGCTATGACTAGTTTACTCATATTGCAACTAGTTTACTTGTTGCTACGACTAGTTTTAGTCATTGTACGACTAGTTTACTTATTGCTAGGACTAGTTTTAGTCATTGTACGACTATTTTACTTATTACTACGACTAGTTTTAGTCATTGTACGACTAGTTTACTTATTGCTACGACTAGTTTTAGTCATTGTACGACTAGTTTACTTATTGCTACAACTAGTTTTAGTCATTGAACGACTAGTTTACTTATTGCTACGACTAGTTTTAGTCATTGTACGACTAGTTTACTCATTGCTACGACTAGTTTACTTATCATGCAACTAGTTTACTTATTGCTACGACTAGTTTTAGTCATTGTACGACTAGTTTACTTATTGCTACGACTAGTTTTAGTCATTGTACGACTAGTTTACTTATTGCTACGACTAGTTTTAGTCATTGTACGACTAGTTTACTTATTGCTACAACTAGTTTTAGTCATTGTACGACTAGTTTACTTATTGCTACGACTAGTTTTAGTCATTGTACGACTAGTTTACCTATTGCTACGACTAGTTTTAGTCATTGTACGACTAGTTTACTTATTGCTACGACTAGTTTTAGTCATTGTACGACTAGTTTACTTATTACTACGACTAGTTTTAGTCATTGTATGACTAGTTTACTTATTGCTACGACTAGTTTTAGTCATTGTACGACTAGTTTACTTATTGCTACAACTAGTTTTAGTCATTGAACGACTAGTTTACTTATTGCTATGACTAGTTTTAGTCATTGTACGACTAGTTTACTCATTGCTACGACTAGTTTACTCATCATGCAACTAGTTTACTTATTGCTACGACTAGTTTTAGTCATTTTACGACTAGTTTACTTATTGCTACAACTAGTTTTAGTCATTGTACGACTAGTTTACTTATTGCTACGACTAGTTTTAGTCATTGTACGACTAGTTTACTTATTGCTACGACTAGTTTTAGTCATTGTACGACTAGTTTACTTATTGCTACGACTAGTTTTAGTCATTGTACGACTAGTTTACTTATTGCTACAACTAGTTTTAGTCATTGTACGACTAGTTTACTTATTGCTACGACTAGTTTTAGTCATTGTACGACTAGTTTACTTATTGCTACGACTAGTTTTAGTCATTGTACGACTAGTTTACTTATTGCTACGACTAGTTTTAGTCATTGTACGACTAGTTTACTTATTGCTACAACTAGTTTTAGTCATTGTACGACTAGTTTACTTATTGCTACGACTAGTTTTAGTCATTGTACGACTAGTTTACTTATTGCTACGACTAGTTTTAGTAATTTTACGACTATTTTATTCATTGCTACGACTAGTTTTAGTCATTGTACGACTAGTTTACTTATTGCTACGACTAGTTTTAGTCATTGTACGACTAGGTTACTTATTGGTACGACTAGTTTTAGTCATTGTACGACTAGTTTACTCATTGCTACGACTAGTTTGTCATTGTACGACTAGTTTACTCATTTCTACGACTAGTTTTAGTTATTGTACGACTAGTTTACTCATTGCTATGACTAGTTTACTCATATTGCAACTAGTTTACTTGTTGCTACGACTAGTTTTAGTCATTGTACGACTAGTTTACTTATTGCTAGGACTAGTTTTAGTCATTGTACGACTATTTTACTTATTACTACGACTAGTTTTAGTCATTGTACGACTAGTTTACTTATTGCTACGACTAGTTTTAGTCATTGTACGACTAGTTTACTTATTGCTACAACTAGTTTTAGTCATTGAACGACTAGTTTACTTATTGCTACGACTAGTTTTAGTCATTGTACGACTAGTTTACTCATTGCTACGACTAGTTTACTTATCATGCAACTAGTTTACTTATTGCTACGACTAGTTTTAGTCATTGTACGACTAGTTTACTTATTGCTACGACTAGTTTTAGTCATTGTGCGACTAGTTTTCTCATTGCTACGACTAGTTTTAGTCTTTGTACGACTAGTTTACTCATTGCTACGACTAGTTTTAGTTATTGTACGACTAGTTTACTCATTGCTATGACTAGTTTTAGTCATTGTACGACTAGTTTACTTATTGCTACGACTAGTTTTAGTCATTGTACGACTAGTTTACTTATTGCTACGACTAGTTTTAGTCATTGTACGACTAGTTTACTTATTACTACGACTAGTTTTAGTCATTGTATGACTAGTTTACTTATTGCTACGACTAGTTTTAGTCATTGTACGACTAGTTTACTTATTGCTACAACTAGTTTTAGTCATTGAACGACTAGTTTACTTATTGCTATGACTAGTTTTAGTCATTGTACGACTAGTTTACTCATTGCTACGACTAGTTTACTCATCATGCAACTAGTTTACTTATTGCTACGACTAGTTTTAGTCATTTTACGACTAGTTTACTTATTGCTACAACTAGTTTTAGTCATTGTACGACTAGTTTACTTATTGCTACGACTAGTTTTAGTCATTGTACGACTAGTTTACTTATTGCTACGACTAGTTTTAGTCATTGTACGACTAGTTTACTTATTGCTACAACTAGTTTTAGTCATTGTACGACTAGTTTACTTATTGCTACGACTAGTTTTAGTCATTGTACGACTAGTTTACTTATTGCTACGACTAGTTTTAGTAATTTTACGACTATTTTATTCATTGCTACGACTAGTTTTAGTCATTGTACGACTAGTTTACTTATTGCTACGACTAGTTTTAGTCATTGTACGACTAGGTTACTTATTGCTACGACTAGTTTTAGTCATTGTACGACTAGTTTACTCATTGCTACGACTAGTTTGTCATTATACGACTAGTTTACTCATTTCTACGACTAGTTTTAGTTATTGTACGACTAGTTTACTCATTGCTATGACTAGTTTACTCATATTGCAACTAGTTTACTTGTTGCTACGACTAGTTTTAGTCATTGTACGACTAGTTTACTTATTGCTACGACTAGTTTTAGTCATGGTACAACTAGTTTACTTATTGCTACAACTAGTTTTAGTCATTGTACGACTAGTTTACTTATTGCTAGGACTAGTTTTAGTCATTGTACGACTATTTTACTTATTACTACGACTAGTTTTAGTCATTGTACGACTAGTTTACTTATTGCTACGACTAGTTTTAGTCATTGTACGACTAGTTTACTTATTGCTACAACTAGTTTTAGTCATTGAACGACTAGTTTACTTATTGCTACGACTAGTTTTAGTCATTGTACGACTAGTTTACTCATTGCTACGACTAGTTTACTCATCATGCAACTAGTTTACTTATTGCTACGACTAGTTTTAGTCATTGTACGACTAGTTTACTTATTGCTACGACTAGTTTTAGTCATTGTACGACTAGTTTACTTATTGCTACGACTAGTTTTAGTCATTGTACGACTAGTTTACTTATTGCTACAACTAGTTTTAGTCATTGTACGACTAGTTTACTTATTGCTACGACTAGTTTTAGTCATTGTACGACTAGTTTACTTATTGCTACGACTAGTTTTAGTCATTGTACGACTAGTTTACTTATTGCTACGACTAGTTTTAGTCATTGTACGACTAGTTTACTTATTACTACGACTGGTTTTAGTCATTGTACGACTAGTTTACTTATTGCTAAGACTAGTTTTAGTCATTGTACGACTAGTTTACTCATTGCTACGACTAGTTTTAGTCATTGTATGACTAGTTTACTCATTGCTACGACTAGTTATAGTCATTGTACGACTAGTTTACTTATTGCTACGACTAGTTTTAGTCATTGTACGACTAGTTTACTTATTGCTACGACTAGTTTTAGTCATTGTACCACTAGTTTACTCATTGCTACGACTAGTTTTAGTCATTGTACGACTAGTTTACTCATTGCTACGACTAGTTTTAGTCATTGTACTACTAGTTTACTCATTGCTACGACTAGTTTTAGTCATTGTACGACTAGTTTACTCATTGCTACGACTAGTTTTAGTCATTGTGCGACTAGTTTTCTCATTGCTACGACTAGTTTTACTCTTTGTACGACTAGTTTACTCATTGCTACGACTAGTTTTAGTTATTGTACGACTAGTTTACTCATTGCTATGACTAGTTTACTCATATTGCAACTAGTTTACTTGTTGCTACGACTAGTTTTAGTCATTGTATGACTAGTTTACTTATTGCTAGGACTAGTTTTAGTCATTGTACGACTATTTTACTTATTACTACGACTAGTTTTAGTCATTGTACGACTAGTTTACTTATTGCTACGACTAGTTTTAGTCATTGTACGACTAGTTTACTTATTGCTACAACTAGTTTTAGTCATTGAACGACTAGTTTACTTATTGCTACGACTAGTTTTAGTCATTGTACGACTAGTTTACTCATTGCTACGACTAGTTTACTTATCATGCAACTAGTTTACTTATTGCTACGACTAGTTTTAGTCATTGTACGACTAGTTTACTTATTGCTACGACTAGTTTTAGTCATTGTACGACTAGTTTACTTATTGCTACGACTAGTTTTAGTCATTGTACGACTAGTTTACTTATTGCTACAACTAGTTTTAGTCATTGTACGACTAGTTTACTTATTGCTACGACTAGTTTTAGTCATTGTACGACTAGTTTACTTATTGCTACGACTAGTTTTAGTCATTGTACGACTAGTTTACTCATTGCTACGACTAGTTTACTCATCATGCAACTAGTTTACTTATTGCTACGACTAGTTTTAGTCATTTTACGACTAGTTTACTTATTGCTACAACTAGTTTTAGTCATTGTACGACTAGTTTACTTATTGCTACGACTAGTTTTAGTCATTGTACGACTAGTTTACTTATTGCTACGACTAGTTTTAGTCATTGTACGACTAGTTTACTTATTGCTACAACTAGTTTTAGTCATTGTACGACTAGTTTACTTATTGCTCTAACTAGTTTTAGTCATTGTACGACTAGTTTACTTATTGCTACGACTAGTTTTAGTCATTGTACGACTAGTTTACTTATTGCTACGACTAGTTTTAGTCATTGTACGACTAGTTTACTTATTGCTACGACTAGTTTTAGTCATTGTACGACTAGTTTACTTATTGCTACGACTAGTTTTAGTCATTTTACGACTAGTTTATTCATTGCTACGACTAGTTTTAGTCATTTTACGACTAGTTTACTTATTGCTAAGACTAGTTTTAGTCATTGTACGACTAGGTTACTTATTGCTACAACTAGTTTTAGTCATTGAACGACTAGTTTACTTATTGCTACGACTAGTTTTAGTCATTGTACGACTAGTTTACTCATTGCTACGACTAGTTTACTCATCATGCAACTAGTTTACTTATTGCTACGACTAGTTTTAGTCATTTTACGACTAGTTTACTTATTGCTACAACTAGTTTTAGTCATTGTACGACTAGTTTACTTATTGCTACGACTAGTTTTAGTCATTGTACGACTAGTTTACTTATTGCTACGACTAGTTTTAGTCATTGTACGACTAGTTTACTTATTGCTACAACTAGTTTTAGTCATTGTACGACTAGTTTACTTATTGCTACGACTAGTTTTAGTCATTGTACGACTAGTTTACTTATTGCTACGACTAGTTTTAGTAATTTTACGACTATTTTATTCATTGCTACGACTAGTTTTAGTCATTGTACGACTAGTTTACTTATTGCTACGACTAGTTTTAGTCATTGTACGACTAGGTTACTTATTGCTACGACTAGTTTTAGTCATTGTACGACTAGTTTTCTCATTGCTACGACTAGTTTTAGTCATTGTACGACTAGTTTACTCATTGCTACGACTAGTTTTAGTCATTGTACGACTAGTTTACTCATTGCTACGGCTAGTTTTAGTCATTGTACGACTAGTTTACTCATTGCAACGACTAGTTTTAGTCATTTTACGACTAGTTTACTTATTGCCATGACTAGTATAGTCATTGCCACAACTAGTTTACTTGTTACTACGACTAGTTTACTCATTGTACGACTAGTTGATGCATTTCTAGGATGGCTATCATTCCTAGTTCTGTTCTTTTATTTTGAGATCAAATTCTCTTTTAAACTCCAAGACTTGTCTTTTCTCCAGACATTCATGACGCCACAGTCCTGTCAGGAATCCATACATGCGTGTTTTCACAGCATCATGTATGCATGGATGTTGCATTCAGGGTCAGTCAGAATATCTGTGTTATGTCCTCTCTCTGCACTCCTATTAAAGCTTGTCTTCTCTCAGCCATCCAGAACATTTCTGAATGACCTTGCAGCCCCCCCCCCCCCCCCCCCCCCCCCCCCCCGACACACACACACACATACAGCAGCTTGTAAGTGCTTGGGATAATTTATATATAAAATGTGTGACGGGGGAGGGGTTGAAAAATGGCCGTTTCCACCTTTAGATGGGGGGGGGGGGGGGTCTCCATTACTAAAATGGGCTGAGTCACCACACCACTGGAATCTTAATAAGATACCCCCCCCCAATCCCACATCGAGTCTTTATCTCATGATGCAGCAGATTATTCCAGATTTATCCAAAACTGGACTTCTTGGTCAGAAATTACACTGGAAATCCTCCTCTTCCTCCTCCTCCCCTCTTCCCCTTTCTACTCCTCCTCTTCCTCCTCGTCCCCTCTTCCCCTTTCTGCTCCTCCTCTTCCTCCTCCTCCCCTCTTCCCCTTTCTACTCCCCCTCTTCCCCTTTCTACTCCTCCTCTTCCTCCTCCTCCCCTCTTCCCCTTTCTACTCCCCCTCTTCCCCTTTCTACTCCTCCTCTTCCTCCTACTCACCTCTTCCCCTTTCTACTCCTCCTCTTCCTCCACCTCCCCTCTTCCCCTTTCTACTCCTCCTCTTCCTCCTCGTCCCCTCTTCCCCTTTCTACTCCTCCTCTTCCTCCTCCTCCCCTCTTCCCCTTCGTACTCCTCCTCTTCCTCCTCCTCCCCTCTTCCCCTTTCTACTCCTCCTCTTCCTCCTCCTCCCCTCTTCCCCTTTCTACTCCTCCTCTTCCTCCTCCTCCCCTCTTCCCCTACGTACTCCTCCTCTTCCTCCTCCTCCCCTCTTCCCCTTTCTACTCCTCCTCTTCCTCCTCCTCCCCTCTTCCCCTTTCTACTCCCCCTCTTCCCCTTTCTACTCCTCCTCTTCCTCCTCCTCCCCTCTTCCCCTTTCTACTCCTCCTCTTCCTCCTCCTCCCCTCTTCCCCTTTCTACTCCTCCTCTTCCTCCTCCTCCCCTCTTCCCCTTTCTACTCCCCCTCTTCCCCTTTCTACTCCTCCTCTTCCTCCTCCTCCCCTCTTCCCCTTTCTACTCCTCCTCTTCCTCCTCGTCCCCTCTTCCCCTTTCTACTCCTCCTCTTCCTCCTCCTCCCCTCTTCCCCTTTCTACTCCTCCTCTTCCTCCTCTGCCGCTCTTCGACTTCTTCCTCCTCCTTTCCCTCCCGTTAATCTTCATTTTACACCTCCTTTCTCCTCTTTTTGACTTGGAGGGATTGCTGTTCATCAGGTCATGAGGTCGGACTTTCTCTGAAGACCTGAATCAGAACCAGGTGTGTTGCCATGGTTTGCATTCTGGATTTCTGGTTCTGGTCTTTTTGTTTCTCTGTTGTAAATAAATATCAGGACTAAATATTCAAATATTGAAGACATTAATGAGCTGGTAAAATGAGTTAATTCTCATTTGATTTTCTGGGCTTTGGAATTTTCTAAAATCTCTGTCATGAAGCTGGAATGAGAAGCAGCTCTAAGACGGACCAGGAGTCCTCTAAGATGGACCAGGACTCCACTAAGATGGACCAGGACTCCACTAAGATGGACCAGGACTCCACTAAGATGGACCAGGAGTCCTCTAAGATGGACCAGGAGTCCTCTAAGATGGACCAGGACTCCACTAAGACGGACCAGGAGTCCTCTAAGATGGACCAGGACTCCACTAAGATGGACCAGGACTCCACTAAGATGGACCAGGAGTGCTCTAAGATGGACCAGGACTCCACTAAGACGGACCAGGAGTCCTCTAAGATGGACCAGGACTCCACTAAGACGGACCAGGACTACTCTACGATGGACCAGGAGTCCTCTAAGATGGACCAGGACTCCACTAAGACGGACCAGGACTACTCTACGATGGACCAGGACTCCACTAAGACGGACCAGGAGTCCTCTAAGATGGACCAGGACTCCACTAAGACGGACCAGGACTACTCTACGATGGACCAGGAGTGCTCTAAGATGGACCAGGACTCCTCTAAGATGGACCAGGACTCCTCTAAGATGGACCAGGACTACTCTACGATGGACCAGGAGTCCTCTAAGATGGACCAGGAGTCCTCTAAGATGGACCAGGAGTCCTCTAAGATGGACCAGGACTCCACTAAGATGGACCAGGACTCCACTAAGATGGACCAGGAGTGCTCTAAGATGGACCAGGACTCCACTAAGACGGACCAGGAGTCCTCTAAGATGGACCAGGAGTCCTCTAAGATGGACCAGGACTACTCTAAGATGGAGCAGGAGTCCTCTAAGATGGACCAGGAGTCCTCTAAGATGGACCAGGAGTCCTCTAAGATGGACCAGGACTCCACTAAGATGGACCAGGAGTCCTCTAAGATGGACCAGGAGTCCTCTAAGATGGACCAGGACTACTCTAAGATGGAGCAGGAGTCCTCTAAGATGGACCAGGACTCCTCTAAGATGGACCAGGACTCCTCTAAGATGGACCAGGAGTCCTCTAAGATGGACCAGGAGTCCTCTAAGATGGACCAGGACTACTCTAAGATGGACCAGGAGTCCTCTAAGACGGACCAGGAGTCCTCTAAGATGGACCAGGAGTCCTCTAAGATGGACCAGGACTCCACTAAGATGGACCAGGAGTCCTCTAAGATGGACCAGGAGTCCTCTAAGATGGACCAGGACTACTCTAAGATGGAGCAGGAGTCCTCTAAGATGGACCAGGACTCCTCTAAGATGGACCAGGACTCCTCTAAGATGGACCAGGACTCCACTAAGATGGACCAGGAGTCCTCTAAGATGGACCAGGAGTCCTCTAAGATGGACCAGGACTCCTCTAAGATGGACCAGGACTACTCTACGATGGACCAGGAGTCCTCTAAGATGGACCAGGAGTCCTCTAAGATGGACCAGGACTACTCTAAGATGGAGCAGGAGTCCTCTAAGATCGACCAGGACTCCTCTAAGATGGACCAGGACTCCACTAAGATGGACCAGGACTTCACTAAGATGGACCAGGAGTCCTCTAAGATGAACCAGGACTCCACTAAGATGGACCAGGACTCCACTAAGACGGACCAGGAGTCCTCTAAGATGAACCAGGACTCCACTAAGATGGACCAGGACTCCACTAAGACGGACCAGGAGTCCTCTAAGATGGACCAGGACTCCACTAAGACGGACCAGGAGTCCTCTAAGATGAACCAGGACTCCACTAAGATGGACCAGGACTCCTCTAAGATGGACCAGGACTACTCTAAGATGGAGCAGGAGTCCTCTAAGATGGACCAGGACTCCTCTAAGATGGACCAGGACTCCACTAAGATGGACCAGGACTCCACTAAGACGGACCAGGAGTCCTCTAAGATGGACCAGGACTCCACTAAGACGGACCAGGAGTCCTCTAAGATGAACCAGGACTCCACTAAGATGGACCAGGAGTCCTCTAAGATGAACCAGGACTCCACTAAGATGGACCAGGACTCCACTAAGACGGACCAGGAGTCCTCTAAGATGAACCAGGACTCCACTAAGATGGACCAGGACTCCACTAAGACGGACCAGGAGTCCTCTAAGATGGACCAGGACTCCACTAAGACGGACCAGGAGTCCTCTAAGATGAACCAGGACTCCACTAAGACGGACCAGGAGTCCTCTAAGATGGACCAGGACTCCACTAAGACGGACCAGGAGTCCTCTAAGATGAACCAGGACTCCACTAAGATGGACCAGGACTCCACTAAGACGGACCAGGAGTCCTCTAAGATGGACCAGGACTCCACTAAGACGGACCAGGAGTCCTCTAAGATGGACCAGGACTCCACTAAGATGGACCAGGAGTCCTCTAAGATGAACCAGGACTCCACTAAGATGGACCAGGACTCCACTAAGACGGACCAGGAGTCCTCTAAGATGGACCAGGACTCCACTAAGACGGACCAGGAGTCCTCTAAGATGAACCAGGACTCCACTAAGATGGACCAGGACTCCTCTAAGATGGACCAGGACTACTCTAAGATGGAGCAGGAGTCCTCTAAGATGGACCAGGACTCCTCTAAGATGGACCAGGAGTCCTCTAAGATGGACCAGGACTCCACTAAGACGGACCAGGAGTCCTCTAAGATGAACCAGGACTCCACTAAGATGGACCAGGACTCCACTAAGACGGACCAGGAGTCCTCTAAGATAACCAGGACTCCACTAAGATGGACCAGGACTCCACTAAGATGGACCAGGAGTCCTCTAAGATGGACCAGGAGTCCTCTAAGATGGACCAGGACTCCTCTAAGATGGACCAGGACTCCACTAAGATGGACCAGGAGTCCTCTAAGATGGACCAGGACTACTCTAAGATGGAGCAGGAGTCCTCTAAGATGGACCAGGACTCCACTAAGATGGACCAGGACTCCACTAAGATGGACCAGGACTCCTCTAAGATGGACCAGGACTACTCTAAGATGGAGCAGGAGTCCTCTAAGATGGACCAGGACTCCTCTAAGATGGACCAGGAGTCCTCTAAGATGGACCAGGACTCCACTAAGACGGACCAGGAGTCCTCTAAGATGAACCAGGACTCCACTAAGATGGACCAGGACTCCACTAAGACGGACCAGGAGTCCTCTAAGATAACCAGGACTCCACTAAGATGGACCAGGACTCCACTAAGATGGACCAGGAGTCCTCTAAGATGGACCAGGAGTCCTCTAAGATGGACCAGGACTCCTCTAAGATGGACCAGGACTCCACTAAGATGGACCAGGAGTCCTCTAAGATGGACCAGGACTACTCTAAGATGGAGCAGGAGTCCTCTAAGATGGACCAGGACTCCACTAAGATGGACCAGGACTCCACTAAGACGGACCAGGAGTCAACTAAGATGGACCAGGACTCCACTAAGATGGACCAGGAGTCCTCTAAGATGGACCAGGAGTCCTCTAAGATGGACCAGGACTCCACTAAGATGGACCAGGACTTCACTAAGATGGACCAGGAGTCCTCTAAGATGGACCAGGACTCCACTAAGATGAACCAGGACTCCACTAAGATGGACCAGGACTCCACTAAGACGTACCAGGAGTCCTCTAAGATGGACCAGGACTCCACTAAGACGGACCAGGAGTCCTCTAAGATGAACCAGGACTCCACTAAGACGGACCAGGAGTCCTCTAAGATGGACCAGGACTCCACTAAGACGGACCAGGAGTCCTCTAAGATGAACCAGGACTCCACTAAGATGGACCAGGACTCCACTAAGATGGACCAGGACTCCACTAAGACGGACCAGGAGTCCTCTAAGATGGACCAGGACTCCACTAAGACGGACCAGGAGTCCTCTAAGATGGACCAGGACTCCACAAAGACGGACCAGGAGTCCTCTAAGATGAACCAGGACTCCTCTAAGACGGACCAGGACTCCACTAAGACGGACCAGGAGTCCTCTAAGATGGACCAGGACTCCACTAAGACGGACCAGGAGTCCTCTAAGATGAACCAGGACTCCACTAAGATGGACCAGGACTCCTCTAAGATGGACCAGGACTACTCTAAGATGGAGCAGGAGTCCTCTAAGATGGACCAGGACTCCTCTAAGATGGACCAGGAGTCCTCTAAGATGGACCAGGACTCCACTAAGACGGACCAGGAGTCCTCTAAGATGAACCAGGACTCCACTAAGATGGACCAGGACTCCACTAAGACGGACCAGGAGTACTCTAAGATAACCAGGACTCCACTAAGATGGACCAGGACTCCACTAAGATGGACCAGGAGTCCTCTAAGATGGACCAGGAGTCCTCTAAGATGGACCAGGACTCCTCTAAGATGGACCAGGACTCCACTAAGATGGACCAGGAGTCCTCTAAGATGGACCAGGACTACTCTAAGATGGACCAGGAGTCCTCTAAGATGGACCAGGACTCCACTAAGATGGACCAGGACTCCACTAAGATGGACCAGGAGTCCTCTAAGATGGACCAGGACTCCACTAAGATGGACCAGGACTCCACTAAGATGGACCAGGACTCCACTAAGATGGACCAGGAGTCCTCTAAGATAGACCAGGAGTCAACTAAGATGGACCAGGACTCCACTGAGATGGACCAGGAGTCCTCTAAGATGGACCAGGAGTCCTCTAAGATGGACCAGGAGTCCACTAAGACGGACCAGGACTCCACTAAGATGGACCAAGAGTGCTCTGAGATGGACCAGGACTCCACTAAGACGGACCAGGAGTCCTCTAAGATGGACTAGGACTCCTCTAAGATGGACCAGGACTCCTCTAAGATGGACCAGGACTCCACTAAGATGGACCAGGACTCCACTAAGACGGACCAGGAGTCCTCTAAGATAGACCAGGACTCCTCTAAGATGGACCAGGACTCCACTAAGATGGACCAGGACTCCACTAAGACGGACCAGGAGTCCTCTAAGATAGACCAGGACTCCACTAAGATGGACCAGGAGTCCTCTAAGATGGACCAGGACTCCACTAAGACGGACCAGGAGTCCTCTAAGATGGATCAGGAGTCCTCTAAGATGGACCAGGAGTCCTCTAAGATGGACCAGGAGTCCACTAAGATGGACCAGGACTACTCTAAGATGGAGCAGGAGTCCTCTAAGATGGACCAGGACTCCACTAAGATGGACCAGGACTCCACTAAGATGGACCAGGAGTCCTCTAAGATGGACCAGGACTCCACTAAGACGGACCAGGAGTCCTCTAAGATGGACCAGGAGTCCTCTAAGATGGACCAGGAGTCCACTAAGATGGACCAGGAATCCTCAAAGATGGAACCAGGAGTCCTCTAAGATCGACCAGGACTCCGCTAAGATGGACCAGGAGTCCTTTAAGATGGACCAGGAGTCCTCTAAGATGGACCAGGAGTCCACTAAGATGGACCAGGAGTCCTCAAAGATCCACCAGGACTCCGCTAAGATGGACCAGGAGTCCTCTAAGATGGAACAGGAGTCCTCTAAGATGGACCAGAACTCTCCTAAGATGGACCAGGACTCCACTACGATGGACCAGGACTCCACTAAGATGGACCAGGAGTGCTCTAAGATGGACCAGGACTCCACTAAGACGGACCAGGAGTCCTCTAAGATGGACCAGGACTCCTCTAAGATGGACCAGGACTCCTCTACGATGGACCAGGACTCCTCTAAGATCGACTAGGAGTCCTCTAAGATGGACCAGGACTCCACTAAGATGGACCAGGACTCCACCAAGACGGACCAGGAGTCCACTAAGATGGACCAGTAATCCTCTAAGATGGACCAGGAGTCCTCTAAGATGGACCAGGAGTCCTCTAAGATGGACCAGGACTCCACTAAGATGGACCAGTAATCCTCTAAGATGGACCAGGAGTCCTCTAAGATGGACCAGGAGTCCTCTAAGATGGACCAGGAGTCCTCTTAAGATGGACCAGGACTCCACTAAGATGGACCAGGAGTCCTCTAAGATAGACTAGGACTTCACTAAGATGGACCAGTAATCCTCTAAGATGGACCAGGACTCCTCTGAGATCGACCAGGACTCCGCGAAGATGGACCAGGAGTCCTCTAAGATGGACCAGAAGTCCTATACGATGGACCAGGAGTCCTCTAAGATGGACCAGGAGTCCACTAAGATGGTCCAGGAGTCCTCTAAGATCGACCAGGACTCCGCTAAGATGGACCAGGAGTCCTCTAAGATGGACCAGGAGTCCTCTAAGATGGAACAGGAGTCCTCTAAGATAGACCAGAACTCCGCTAAGATGGACCAGGACTCCGCTAAGATGGACCAGGAGTCCTCTAAGATGGACCAGGAGTCCTCTAAGATGGAACAGGAGTCCTCTAAGATGGACCAGGACTCCTCTACGATGGACCAAGAGTGCTCTAAGATGGACCAGGACTCCACTAAGACGGACCAGGAGTCCTCTAAGATGGACCAGGACTCCTCTAAGATGGACCAGGACTCCTCTACGATGGACCAGGACTCCTCTAAGATGGACCAGGACTCCTCTACGATGGACCAGGACTCCACTAAGATGGACCAGGAGTCCTCTAAGATGGACCAGGACTCCTCTAAGATGGACCAGGACTCCGCTAAGTCGGACCAGGAGTCCTCTAAGATGGACCAGGAGTCCTCTAAGATGGACCAGGACTCCACTAAGACGGACCAGGAGTCCTCTAAGATGGATCAGGAGTCCTCTAAGATGGACCAGGAGTCCTCTAAGATGGACCAGGAGTCCACTAAGATGGACCAGGAGTCCTCTAAGATGGACCAGGAGTCCACTAAGATGGACCAGGAGTCCTCTAAGATGGACCAGGAGTCCTCTAAGATGGACCAGGAGTCCTCTAAGATGGACCAGGAGTCCACTAAGATGGACCAGGAGTCCTCTAAGATCGACCAGGACTCCGCTAAGATGGACCAGGAGTCCTCTAAGATGGACCAGGAGTCCTCTAAGATGGAACAGGAGTCCTCTAAGATGGACCAGAACTCTTCTAAGATGGACCAGGACTCCACTAAGATGGACCAGGACTCCACTAAGATGGACCAGGAGTGCTCTAAGATGGACCAGGACTCCACTAAGACGGACCAGGAGTCCTCTAAGATGGACCAGGACTCCTCTAAGATGGACCAGAACTCTCCTAAGATGGACCAGGAGTCCTCTAAGATGAACCAGGACTCCACTAAGATGGACCAGGACTCCACTAAGATGGACCAGGAGTCCTCTAAGATGGACCAGGAGTCCTCTAAGATGGACCAGGACTCCTCTAAGATGGACCAGGAGTCCTCTAAGATGGACCAGGACTACTCTAAGATGGAGCAGGAGTCCTCTAAGATGGACTAGGACTCCACTAAGATGGACCAGGAGTCCTCTAAGGTGGACCAGGACTCCACTAAGATGGACCAGGAGTCCTCTAAGATGGACCAGGAGTCAACTAAGATGGACCAGGACTCCACTAAGATGGACCAGGACTCCACTAAGATGGACCAGGACTCCACTAAGATGGACCAGGCCTCCACTAAGATGGACCAGGAATCCTCTAAGATGGACCAGGACTCCACTAAGATGGACCAGGACTCCACTAAGATGGACCAGGACTCCACTAAGATGGACCAGTAATCCTCTAAGATGGACCAGGAGTCCTCTAAGATGGACCAGGAGTCCTCTAAGATGGACCAGGACTCCACTAAGATGGACCAGGACTCCACTAAGATGGACCAGGACTCCACTAAGATGGACCAGGAGTCCTCTAAGATGGACCAGGAGTCCTCTTAAGATGGACCAGGACTCCACTAAGATGGACCAGGAGTCCTCTAAGATAGACTAGGACTTCACTAAGATGGACCAGTAATCCTCTAAGATGGACCAGGACTCCTCTGAGATCGACCAGGACTCCGCGAAGATGGACCAGGAGTCCTCTAAGATGGACCAGAAGTCCTATACGATGGACCAGGAGTCCTCTAAGATGGACCAGGAGTCCACTAAGATGGTCCAGGAGTCCTCTAAGATCGACCAGGACTCCGCTAAGATGGACCAGGAGTCCTCTAAGATGGACCAGGAGTCCTCTAAGATGGAACAGGAGTCCTCTAAGATAGACCAGAACTCCGCTAAGATGGACCAGGACTCCGCTAAGATGGACCAGGAGTCCTCTAAGATGGACCAGGAGTCCTCTAAGATGGAACAGGAGTCCTCTAAGATGGACCAGGACTCCTCTACGATGGACCAAGAGTGCTCTAAGATGGACCAGGACTCCACTAAGACGGACCAGGAGTCCTCTAAGATGGACCAGGACTCCTCTAAGATGGACCAGGACTCCTCTACGATGGACCAGGACTCCTCTAAGATGGACCAGGACTCCTCTACGATGGACCAGGACTCCACTAAGATGGACCAGGAGTCCTCTAAGATGGACCAGGACTCCTCTAAGATGGACCAGGACTCCGCTAAGTCGGACCAGGAGTCCTCTAAGATGGACCAGGAGTCCTCTAAGATGGACCAGGACTCCACTAAGACGGACCAGGAGTCCTCTAAGATGGATCAGGAGTCCTCTAAGATGGACCAGGAGTCCTCTAAGATGGACCAGGAGTCCACTAAGATGGACCAGGAGTCCTCTAAGATGGACCAGGAGTCCACTAAGATGGACCAGGAGTCCTCTAAGATGGACCACGAGTCCTCTAAGATGGACCAGGAGTCCTCTAAGATGGACCAGGAGTCCACTAAGATGGACCAGGAGTCCTCTAAGATCGACCAGGACTCCGCTAAGATGGACCAGGAGTCCTCTAAGATGGACCAGGAGTCCTCTAAGATGGAACAGGAGTCCTCTAAGATGGACCAGAACTCTTCTAAGATGGACCAGGACTCCACTAAGATGGACCAGGACTCCACTAAGATGGACCAGGAGTGCTCTAAGATGGACCAGGACTCCACTAAGACGGACCAGGAGTCCTCTAAGATGGACCAGGACTCCTCTAAGATGGACCAGAACTCTCCTAAGATGGACCAGGAGTCCTCTAAGATGAACCAGGACTCCACTAAGATGGACCAGGAGTCCTCTAAGATGGACCAGGAGTCCTCTAAGATGGACCAGGACTCCTCTAAGATGGACCAGGAGTCCTCTAAGATGGACCAGGACTACTCTAAGATGGAGCAGGAGTCCTCTAAGATGGACCAGGACTCCACTAAGATGGACCAGGAGTCCTCTAAGATGGACCAGGAGTCCTCTAAGATGGACCAGGAGTCCACTAAGATGGACCAGGAATCCTCAAAGATGGAACCAGGAGTCCTCTAAGATCGACCAGGACTCCGCTAAGATGGACCAGGAGTCCTCTAAGATGGACCAGGAGTCCTTTAAGATGGACCAGGAGTCCTCTAAGATGGACCAGGAGTCCACTAAGATGGACCAGGAGTCCTCTAAGATCCACCAGGACTCCGCTAAGATGGACCAGGAGTCCTCTAATATGGACCAGGAGTCCTCTAAGATGGAACAGGAGTCCTCTAAGATGGACCAGAACTCTCCTAAGATGGACCAGGAGTCCTCTAAGATCGACCAGGACTCCACTAGGATGGACCAGGAGTCCTCTAAGATGGACCAGGACTCCTCTAAGATGGACCAGGACTACTCTAAGATGGACCAGGAGTCCTCTAAGATGGACCAGGACTACTCTAAGATGGACCGGGAGTCCTCTAAGATGGACCAGGACTCCACTAAGACGGACCAGGAGTCCTCTAAGATGGACCAGGAGTCCTCTCAGATGGACCAGGACTCCACTAGGATGGACCAGGACTACTCTAAGATGGACCAGGAGTCCTCTAAGATGGACCAAGAGTCCTCTAAGATGGACCAGGACTCCACTAAGATGGACCAGGACTCCACTAAGATGGACCAGGAGTCCTCTAAGATGGACCAGGAGTCCTCTAAGATGGACCAGGACTCCACTAAGATGGACCAGGACTCCACTCAGATGGACCAGGCGTCCTCTAAGATGGACCAGGAGTCCTCTAAGATAGACTAGGACTTCACTAAGATGGACCATGAGTCCTCTAAGATGGACCAGGACTCCACTAGGATGGACCAGGAGTCCTCTAAGATGGACCAGGAGTCCTCTAAGATAGACTAGGACTTCACTAAGATGGACCAGGAGTCCTCTAAGATGGACCAGGAGTCCACTAAGATGGACCAGGAGTCCTCTAAGATCGACCAGGACTCCGCTAAGATGGACCAGGAGTCCTCTAAGATGGACCAGGAGTCCTCTAAGATGGACCAGGAGTCCTCTAAGATGGACCAGAACTCTTCTAAGATGGACCAGGACTCCACTACGATGGACCAGGACTCCACTAAGATGGACCAGGAGTCCTCTAAGATGGACCAGGAGTCAACTAAGATGGACCAGGACTCCACTAAGATGGACCAGGAGTCCTCTAAGATGGACCAGGACTCCACTAAGATGGACCAGGACTCCACTAAGATGGACCAGGACTCCACTAAGATGGACCAGGCCTCCACTAAGATGGACCAGGAATCCTCTAAGATGGACCAGGACTCCACTAAGATGGACCAGGACTCCACTAAGATGGACCAGGACTCCACTAAGATGGACCAGGAGTCCTCTAAGATGGACCAGGAGTCCTCTAAGATGGACCAGGACTCCACTAAGATGGACCAGGACTCCACTAAGATGGACCAGGACTCCACTAAGATGGACCAGGAGTCCTCTAAGATGGACCAGGAGTCCTCTAAGATGGACCTGGACTCCACTAAGATGGACCAGGAGTCCTCTAAGAGAGACTAGGACTTCACTAAGATGGACCAGTAATCCTCTAAGATGGACCAGGACTCCTCTAAGATCGACCAGGACTCCGCTAAGATGGACCAGGAGTCCTCTAAGATGGACCAGAAGTCCTTTACGATGGACCAGGAGTCCTCTAAGATGGACCAGGAGTCCTCTAAGATGGTCCAGGAGTCCTCTAAGATCGACCAGGACTCCGCTAAGATGAACCAGGACTCCTCTAAGATGGACCAGGAGTCCTCTAAGATGGAACAGGAGTCCTCTAAGATGGACCAGAACTCTTCTAAGATGGACCAGGACTCCACTAAGATGGACCAAGAGTGCTCTAAGATGGACCAGGACTCCACTAAGACGGACCAGGAGTCCTCTAAGATGGACCAGGAGTCCTCTAAGATGGACCAGGACTCCACTAAGATGGACCAGGACTCCACTAAGATGGACCAGGAGTCCTCTAAGATGGACCAGGAGTCCTCTAAGATGGACCAGGACTCCACTAAGATGGACCAGGAGTCCTCTAAGATAGACTAGGACTTCACTAAGATGGACCAGTAATCCTCTAAGATGGACCAGGACTCCTCTAAGATCGACCAGGACTCCGCTAAGATGGACCAGGAGTCCTCTAAGATGGACCAGAAGTCCTATACGATGGACCAGGAGTCCTCTAAGATGGACCAGGAGTCCACTAAGATGGTCCAGGAGTCCTCTAAGATCGACCAGGACTCCGCTAAGATGAACCAGGACTCCTCTAAGATGGACCAGGAGTCCTCTAAGATGGACCAGGAGTCCTCTAAGATGGACCAGGAGTCCACTAAGATGGACCAGGAATCCTCAAAGATGGAACCAGGAGTCCTCTAAGATCGACCAGGACTCCGCTAAGATGGACCAGGAGTCCTCTAAGATGGACCAGGAGTCCTCTAAGATGGACCAGGAGTCCTCTAAGATGGACCAGGAGTCCACTAAGATGGACCAGGAGTCCTCTAAGATCGACCAGGACTCTGCTAAGATGGACCAGGGGTCCTCTAAGATGGAACAGGAGTCCTCTAAGATGGACCAGAACTCTTCTAAGATGGACCAGGACTCCACTAAGATGGACCAGGACTCCACTAAGATGGACCAGGAGTGCTCTAAGATGGACCAGGACTCCACTAAGACGGACCAGGAGTCCTCTAAGATGGACCAGGACTCCTCTAAGATGGACCAGGACTCCTCTACGATGGACCAGGACTCCACTAAGACGGACCAGGAGTCCTCTAAGATGGATCAGGAGTCCTCTAAGATGGACCAGGATACCTCTAAGATGGACCAGGAGTCCACTAAGATGGACCAGGAATCCTCAAAGATGGAACCAGGAGTCCTCTAAGATGGACCAGGACTCCACTAAGGTGGACCAGGAGTTCTCTAAGATGGACCAGTAGTCCTCTAAGATGGACCAGGAGTCCTCTAAGATCGATTAGGAGTCCTCTAAGATGGACCAGGATTCCACTAAGATGGACCAGGACTCCACCAAGACGGACCAGGACTCCACTAAGATGGACCAGGAGTCCTCTAAAATGGACCAGGAGTCCTCTAAGATGGACCAGGAGTCCTCTAAGATCCACCAGGACTCCGCTAACATGGACCAGGAGTTCTCTAGGATGGACCAGGACTCCACTAAGATGGACCAGGAGTCCTCTAAGATGGACCAGGAGTCCTCTAAGATGGACCAGGACTCCACTAAGATGGACCAGGACTCCACTAAGATGGACCAGGAGTCCTCTAAGATAGACTAAGACTTCACTAAGATGGACCATGAGTCCTCTAAGATGGACCAGGACTCCACTAGGATGGACCAGGAGTCCTCTAAGATGGACCAGGACTCCTCTAAGATCGACCAGGACTCCGCTAAGATGGACCAGGAGTCCTCTAAGATGGACCAGAAGTCCTATACGATGGACCAGGAGTCCTCTAAGATGGACCAGGACTCCGCTAAGATGAACCAGGACTCCTCTAAGATGGACCAGAACTCTTCTAAGATGGACCAGGACTCCACTAAGATGGACCAAGAGTGCTCTAAGATGGACCAGGACTCCACTAAGACGGACCAGGAGTCCTCTAAGATGGACCAGGACTCCTCTAAGTCTGACCAGGACTCCTCTACGATGGACCAGGACTCCTCTAAGATGGACCAGGACTCCTCTACGATGGACCAGGACTCCACTAAGACGGACCAGGAGTCCTCTAAGATGGATCAGGAGTCCTCTAAGATGGACCAGGAGTCCTCTAAGATGGACCAGGAGTCCACTAAGATGGACCAGGAATCCTCAAAGATGGAACCAGGAGTCCTCTAAGATCGACCAGGACTCCGCTAAGCTGGACCAGGAGTCCTCTAAGATGGACCAGGAGTCCTCTAAGATGGACCAGGAGTCCACTAAGATGGACCAGGAGTCCTCTAAGATCGACCAGGACTCCACTAAGATGGACCAGGAGTCCTCTAAGATGGACCAGGAGTCCTCTAAGATGGAACAGGAGTCCTCTAAGATGGACCAGAACTCTTCTAAGATGGACCAGGACTCCACTAAGATGGACCAGGACTCCACTAAGATGGACCAGGAGTGCTCTAAGATGGACCAGGACTCCACTAAGACGAACCAGGAGTCCTCTAAGATGGACCAGGACTCCTCTAAGATGGACCAGGACTCCTCTACGATGGACCAGGACTCCACTAAGACGGACCAGGAGTCCTCTAAGATGGATCAGGAGTCCTCTAAGATGGACCAGGAGTCCTCTAAGATGGACCAGGAGTCCACTAAAATGGACCAGGAATCCTCAAAGATGGAACCAGGAGTCCTCTAAGATGGACCAGGACTCCACTAAGGTGGACCAGGAGTTCTCTAAGATGGACCAGTAGTCCTCTAAGATGGACCAGGAGTCCTCTAAGATCGACTAGGAGTCCTCTAAGATGGACCAGGACTCCACTAAGATGGACCAGGACTCCACCAAGACGGACCAGGACTCCACCAAGACGGACCAGGACTCCACTAAGATGGACCAGGAGTCCTCTAAGATGGACCAGGAGTCCTCTAAGATGGACCAGGAGTCCACTAAGATGGACCAGGAGTCCTCTAAAATCCACCAGGACTCCGCTAAGATGGACCAGGAGTCCTCTAAAATCCACCAGGACTCCGCTAAGATGGACCAGGAGTCCTCTAAGATGGACCAGGACTCCACTAAGATGGACCAGGAGTCCTCTAAGATGGACCAGGAGTCCTCTAAGATGGACCAGGACTCCACTAAGATGGACCAGGACTCCACTAAGATGGACCAGGAGTCCTCTAAGACGGACCAGGACTCCACTAAGATGGACCAGGAGTCCTCTAAGATAGACTAGGACTACACTAAGATGGACCAGGAGTCCTCTAAGATGGACCAGGACTCCTCTAAGATGGACCAGGACTACTCTAAGATGGACCGGGAGTCCTCTAAGATGGACCAGGACTCCACTAAGACGGACCAGGAGTCCTCTAAGATGGACCAGGAGTCCTCTAAGATGGACCAGGACTCCACTAGGATGGACCAGGAGTCCTCTAAGATGGACCAGGACTCCTCTAAGATGGACCAGGACTACTCTAAGATGGACCAGGAGTCCTCTAAGATGGACCAGGAGTCCTCTAAGATGGACCAGGACTCCACTAAGATGGAGCAGGACTCCACTAAGATGGACCAGGAGTCCTCTAAGATGGGCCAGGAGTCCTCTAAGATGGACCAGGAGTCCTCTAAGATGGACCAGGACTCCTCTACGATGGACCAGGACTCCACTAAGACGGACCAGGAGTCCACTAAGATGGACCAGGACTCCACTAAGACGGACCAAGAGTCCTCTAAGATGGATCAGGAGTCCTCTAAGATGGACCAGGAGTCCTCTAAGATGGACCAGGAGTCCTCTAAGATGGACCAGGACTCCACTAAGGTGGACCAGGAGTTCTCTAAGATGGACCAGGAGTCCTCTAAGATCGACTAGGAGTCCTCTAAGATGGACCAGGACTCCACTAAGATGGACCAGGAATCCACCAAGATGGACCAGGACTCCACTAAGATGGACCAGGACTCCACTAAGACGGACCAGGAGTCCTCTAAGATGGACCAAGAGTCCTCTAAGATGGACCAGGAGTCCTCTATGATGGACCAGGACTACTCTAAGATGGACCGGGAGTCCTCTAAGATGGACCAAGAGTCCTCTAAGATGGACCAGGAGTCCTCTATGATGGACCAGGACTACTCTAAGATGGACCGGGAGTCCTCTAAGATGGACCAGGACTCCACTAAGACGGACCAGGAGTCCTCTAAGATGGACCAGGACTCCACTAAGACGGACCAGGAGTCCTCTAAGATGGACCAAGAGTCCTCTAAGATGGACCAGGAGTCCTCTATGATGGACCAGGACTACTCTAAGATGGACCGGGAGTCCTCTAAGATGGACCAGGACTCCACTAAGACGGACCAGGAGTCCTCTAAGATGGACCAGGACTCCACTAGGATGGACCAGGAGTCCTCTAAGATAGACTAGGACTTCACTAAGATTTACCACGAGTCCTCTAAGATAGACTAGGACTTCACTGAGATGGACCAGGAGTCCTCCAAGATGGACCAGGACTCCACTAAGACGGACCAGGAGTCCTCTAAGATGGACCAGGAGTCCTCTAAGATGGACCAGGAGTCCTCTAAGATAGACTAGGACTTCACTAAGATGGACCAGGAGTCCTCTAAAATGGACCAGGACTCCACTAAGATGGACCAGGAGTCCTCTAAGAAAGACCAGGACTCCACTAAGATGGACCAGGACTCCACTAAGATGGACCAGGAGTCCTCTAAGATAGACTAGGACTTCACTGAGATGGACCAGGAGTCCTCTAAGATGGACCAGGAGTCCTCTAAGAAAGACCAGGACTCCACTAAGATGGACCAGGACTCCACTAAGATGGACCAGGAGTCCTCTAAGATAGACTAGGACTTCACTGAGATGGACCAGGAGTCCTCTAAGATGGACCAGGAGTCCTCTAAGATGGAAGAGGAGTCCTCTAAGATGGACCAGAACTCTTCTAAGATGGACCAGGACTCCACTAAGATGGACCAGGACTCCACTAAGATGGACCAGGACTCCTCTAAGATCGACTAGGAGTCCTCTAAGATGGACCAGGAGTCCTCTCAGGACCAGGTCTACCAGCAGTTTATGATGTCTTTTTCTCATTGATTTTCCGAGCTGAAGCGTCTGTAATTGAACTCTTAATTAACTTAAAACCAAACCTCAGAATAACCAATGGAGTTATTCTGTGGAATAAATTAGCAGAACGAAAATTTGTTCCAACGTGGTTCAGTTTGAAAGAATATTAAAAAAGAAGCGATGGAGTTTTCAGGAGGAGAGAGACCGGGGCTTTTAGCTTAAGACTGAATACAGTTTAGATGTATATTACTGATGGAGGGTTGGGTCGTGGTCGGAGAGAGTGTGGCCTCTGTTTATGTGTATTTGTCTTGTCTTAATTTTACTGTGTTGTGCGTGGATGAATGTTGGTGGGTGTGGGTGTGGAAATTTAAAAGCATTGCTTCTTCCACTCCCTTTTCAAACCATGCATATTGATATATGAACTGAAAAACAAAAAAACAAAGGTTTAATGGAGCATAGAGTCCGGCCTGCTTACTGAGGAGGAAGAGGAGGAGGAAGGTGGGCTGGTCATGTAACTGACTTTAATGGCTGCATTTTTTATTTTCTAATCTTCATCTTCATCTTTATCTTCATGCCGCTTATCCGGGGTCGGGTCGCGGGGGCAGCAGCCTAAGCAGGGAAGCCCAGACTTCCCTCTCCCCAGCCACATTTGCCAACTCTGCGGGGGGATCCCGAGGCGTTCCCAGGCCAGCCGAGAGATATAATCCCTCCAGCGTGTCCTGGGTCTTCCCCGGGGTCTCCTCCCAGAGGGACGTGCCTGGAACACCTCACCAGGGAGGTCCAGGAGGCATCCTGACCAGATGCCTGAGCCACCTCAACTGGTTCCTCTCGATGCGAAGGAGCAGCGGCTCTACTCTGATCTCCTCCCGGATGACCGAGCTCCTCACCCTATCTCTAAGGGTGAGCCCGGCCACCCTGCGGAGGAAACTCATTTCAGCCGCCTGTATACGAGATCGTCTTCTTTCGGTCACGACCCACAGGTCATGACCATAGGTGAGGGTAGGAACGTAGATCGACTGGTAAATCGAGAGCTTCACCTTCTGGCTCAGCTCCTTCTTCACCACGACAGACCGGCGCAGAGTCCACATTACTGCAGACGCCGCACCGATCCGTCTGTCGATCTCACGCTCCATCCTTCCCTCACTCGTGAACAAGACCCCGAGATATTTAAACTCCTCCACTTGAGGCAGGACCTGACTCCCGACCCGGAGAGGGCAATCCACCCTATTCCGGCTGAGGACCATGGTCTCAGATTTGGAGGTGCTGATTCTCATCCCAGCCGCTTCACACTCGGCCACGAATCGCTCAACCGAGAGCTGGAGATCACGACCAGATGAAGCCAACAGGACCACGTCATCTGCAAAAAGCAGGGACCCAATCCTGAGGCCACCAAGTCGGATCCCCTCAACACCTCGGCTGCGCCTAGAAATTCTGTCCATATAAGTTATGAACAGAATCGGTGATAAAGGGCAGCCTTGGCGGAGTCCAACCCTCACCGGAAACTAATCCGACTTACTACCAGCAATGTGGACCAAGCTCTGACACCTGTCGTACAGGGACCGGACAGCTCGCACAAGGGGGTCCGGTCCCCATACTCCCGGAGTACCCCCCACAGGAGCCCCCGGGGGACACGGTCGAATGCCTTCTCCAGGTCCAAAAAGAACATGTAGACTGGTTGGGCAAACTCCCATGCCCCCTCCAGGACCCCAAAGAAGGTATAGAGCTGGTCCACTGTTCCGCGACCAGGACGAAAACCACACTGCTCCTCCTCAATCCGGGATTCGACTATCCGGCGGACCCTCCTCTCCAGGACCCCTGAATAGACCTTACCAGGGAGGCTGAGGAGTGTGATTCCCCTGTAATTGGAACACACCCTCCGGTCCCCCTTCTTAAAAAGGGGGACCACCACCCCAGTCTGCCAGTCCAGCGGTACTGCCCCCGATGTCCACGCGATGCTGCAGAGGCGTGTCAGCCAGGACAGCCCCACAGCATCCAGAGCCTTAAGGAACTCCGGGCGGATCTCATCCACCCCCGGGGCCTTGCCGCCAAGGAGCTTTTTGACCACCTCAGCGACTTCAGCCCCAGAGATAGGAGAGTCCACCCCTGAGTCCACCAGCTCTGCTCCCTCATGGGAAGACGTGTTGGTAGGATTGAGGAGGTCTTCGAAATATTCCCTCTGTTGCGGCTAACTGTCCAACGCCATTATCTACTTAGCCGCTGCAGGCTAAACACGGGAGATATTGATGACGCGCACTAAGATGTATGTTCTCCTTATTGCGTTTGTTTATTTTTATAGTTACTTTAAATAAATTACAATGAACAAACAATACACAGAGCAAAAACATCTCATTGTGGTCAACAAAAAGTTTACTCCCGAGCTCACCCCACTTCTGCATCCTTACAGCCAAACGATGCGCTCAGGTGAGTGCAACTATTTGTAATGTGTGTGTTCACACCCAAAGTGACACACCCTCCACCCAAGTGCCAATCAAGCCTGCACACATCAGCATATTCGCAGACATTCATGTCTTATAATATGGCTCCTACACCCTCCCCCGACCCACAACGTCCCGAGTTGAGGTCAGCAGCTCCCCATCTCCACTGTACACAGTATTGATGGAGCACTGCTTCCCCCTCCTGAGCCGCCGGATGGTGGACCAGAATCACCTCGAAGCCGTCCGGAAGTCTTTCTCCATGGCCTCACCGAACTCCTCCCATGCCCGAGTTTTTGCCTCGGCAACAGCCGAAGCTGCATGCCGCTTAGCCCGTCGGTACCCATCAGCTGCCTCCAGAGTCCCACAGGCCAAGAAGGCCCGATAGGACTCCTTCTTCAGCTTGACGGCATCCCTCACTGTTGGTGTCCACCAACGAGTCCTGGGATTACCACCACAACAGGCACCAATGACCTTACAGCCACAGCTCCAGCTGGCCGCCTCAACAATAGAGACACGGAACACAGCCCATTCGGACTCAATGTCCCCCGCCTCACTCGGGACATGGTTGAAGCTCTGCTGAAGGTGGGAGTTGAAGCTCGCTCTGACGGGGGACTCAGCCAGACGTTCCCAGCAGACCCTCACAACACGTTTGGGTCTGCCAGATCTGACCGGCTTCCTCCCCCACCATCTGAGCCAACTCACCACCAGGTGGTGATCAGTTGAAGCTCCGCCCCCCTCTTCACCCGAGTGTCCAAGGCATGTGGCCGCAGGTCCGATGATACAACTAAGAAATCGATCATTGAACTGCGGCCCAGGGAGTCCTGATGCCAGGTGTACATATGGACACTCTTATGTTGGAACATGGTGTTCGTTATGGACAATCCATGACGAGCACAGAAGTCCAATAACAAAACACCATTTGGGTTCAGAGGGGGGGGGACCATGCCTCCCAATCACTCCCCTCCAGGTCTCACTGTCATTGCCCACGTGAGCATTGAAGTCCCCCAGCAGAACAATGGAGTCCCCAGAAGGAGCACCCTCCAGCACTCCCCCCAAGGACTCCAGAAAGGGTGGGTACTCTGAACTGCTGTTCGGTGCATAAGCACAGACAACAGTCAGGACCCGTCCCCCCACCCGGAGGCGGAGGGAAACTACCCTTTCATCCACCGGGGTAAACCCCAACGTGCAGGCACCAAGCTGGGGGCTGATGAGAATGCCCACACCTGCTTGGCGCCTCTCACCATGAGCAACTCCAGAGTGGAAGAAGGTCCAGCCCCTCTCGAGGGTTCTGGTTCCAGAGCCCAAGCCATGCGTCGAGGTGAGTCCAACTATATCTAGTCGGAACCGCTCAACCTCGCGCACAAGCTCAGGCTCCTTCCCCACCAGAGAGGTGACGTTCCAGGTCCCTAGAGCCAGCTTCTGCAGCCGGGGATCGGACCGCCAGGGTCCCCGCCCCTTGCTGCCGCCCAGCTCACATTGCACCCGACCCCTACGGCTCCTCCCGCAGATGGTGAGCCCACGGGAGGTGGGGGCCCATGTAACCCTTTCGGGCTGAGCCCGACCGGGCTCCATGGGTGAAGGCCCGGCCACCAGACGTTTGTTCTCATACCCCACCTCCAGGCCTGGCTCCAGAGAGGGGTCCCGGTAACCCGCGTCCGGGCAAGGGGACATTTCTGCCCAGGTTTGTGGTCATCGTCGGGTTTGATTAGCTGTGCTTAGTCTGGTCCCTCCCCTAGACACCTGTTTGCCGTGGGTGACCCTACCAGGGGCATAAACCCCCAGACAACATAGCTGCTAGGATCATCGGGACGCACAAACCCCTCCACCACGATAAGGTGACGGCTCAGGGAGGGGAGTTTCTAATCTGAAGAAAAAAGAAAAAAAAAACTTTCTATTTCTGAATGAAGATATAACTGATTCAGGCTTTTATGGACTCTGGAGATCCTCTGAAATCTGGATCGGATCTTTCTTTCTATACCAGAAGTTTGACGTTTGAATTTGGCTCCACCTACTCTGACAGGCCAAATAGGATAGAAAACTGGTCTGAATAGTCCTGGTTCCGTTACTCTTTTCTTCTTCTGTTCTGCTACCAGGCGTCCCTCAGGCCCCAGGGCCCCTCCTGCTGTACAGATGCTGCTGCAGATGGGACCATCATACCTGCCTGCATTGCAAATGGCATCGCCCTCATCTTCCCCCTCCCCACAATCCATTAATATATAATTTGTTCAGCTGTCAATATTAAATATGCAGCCATGAAACTGATGTTTTTTTTAGTGTTTTTCTGGGTTCTTAACAGTGATAATCCCCTTTAGCAAGACGAGGTCCTATTACCGTATTCCTTTTAGCATTACCGTAATCCTGTTAGCAACACCAGATCCTGTTAGCAGCACCAAGTCCTGTTAGCGACACAGAGTCCTGTTAGCAACGCGGAGACCTGTTAGCGACGTGGAGTCCTGTTAGCGACGCAGAGTCCTGTTAGCGACACAGAGTCCTGTTAGCGACGCGGAGACCTGTTAGCGACGCGGAGTCCTGTTAGCGACGCGGAGTCCTGTTAGCGACACAGAGTCCTGTTAGCAACGCGGAGACCTGTTAGCAACGCGGAGACCTGTTAGCGACGTGGAGTCCTGTTAGCGATGCAGAGTCCTGTTAGCGACGCGGAGACCTGTTAGCGACGCGGAGTCTTGTTAGCGATGCGGAGTCCTGTTAGAGACGCGGAGACCTGTTAGCGACGCGGAGTCCTGTTAGCAACGCGGAGTCTTGTTAGCGATGCAGAGTCCTGTTAGCGATGCGGAGTCCTGTTAGAGACGCGGAGTCCTGTTAGCGACGCGGAGTCCTGTTAGCGACGCGGAGTCCTGTTAGCGACGCGGAGTCCTGTTAGCGACGCGGAGTCCTGTTAGCGACGCGGAGACCTGTTAGCGACGCGGAGTCCTGTTAGACGCGGAGTCTTGTTAGCGATGCGGAGTCCTGTTAGCGATGCGGAGTCCTGTTAGAGACGCGGAGACCTGTTAGAGACGCGGAGACCTGTTAGCGACGCGGAGTCCTGTTAGCAACGCGGAGTCTTGTTAGCGATGCAGAGTCCTGTTAGCGATGCGGAGTCCTGTTAGAGACGCGGAGTCCTGTTAGCGACGCGGAGTCCTGTTAGCGACGCGGAGTCCTGTTAGCGACGCGGAGACCTGTTAGCGACGCGGAGACCTGTTAGAGACGCGGAGATCTGTTAGCGACGCGGAGTCCTGTTAGAGACGCGGAGTCTTGTTAGCGATGCGGAGTCCTGTTAGCGACGCGGAGTCCTGTTAGCGACGCGGAGTCCTGTTAGAGACGCGGAGTCCTGTTAGAGACGCGGAGTCCTGTTAGCGACGCGGAGTCCTGTTAGCGACGCGGAGTCCTGTTAGCGACGCGGAGTCCTGTTAGCGACGCGGAGTCCTGTTAGAGACGCGGAGTCCTGTTAGCGATGCGGAGTCCTGTTAGCGACGCGGAGTCCTGTTAGCGACGCGGAGTCCTGTTAGAGACGCGGAGTCCTGTTAGCGACGCGGAGTCCTGTTAGCGACGCGGAGTCCTGTTAGCGACGCGGAGTCCTGCTAGCAACGCGGAGTCCTGTGTGACTCCACCCACATTGGACCCTGCAGGTAGCAAGGGGCCTAATGAGCTCACACACACACACACACACACACACACACACACATACACACACACACACACACACACACACACAGAGCTGAGATAAGTAGATCAGAAATCGGCTTCACCAAGGCTAACTTAAGGAGCTCTGAGCCGCTCATGTCGCAGAGTTCTGCTTGTCTTCCGGCATGTTGGCCATGATGTCATCACATGTTTGCACCGCAGGTGTGCAGCAGCTCCTTCATCAGCGCCTCCTCTTCCTCATTTTACGTCTTGTGTTGCTTCTTGGTGCTGCAGGACTGGATGGAAACTTTGCATTGTGGGAAGTTTCTGGTTGGCAGAAATGAGATGAGACCAGTGCATTGTGGGAAGATGTGTGTGTGTGTGTGTGTGTGTGTGTGTGTGTGTGTGTGTGTGTGTGTGTGTGTGTGGTCATCTTTAATTTTTTGTTTCTGCCTCTAACTCCAGCTGAAACGCATCCTGCTGCAAAGACATTACCATTGATTTCTTCTTCTGCTGCTGGAAAATGGGGCTCAAATCACACTCTTGGTCTCCATCCTCTTTCTCATCGTCTTCCTCGCTCTAATTAGTTTTCTCTGCTATTTTATGTAAGAGAGTGGAGCTGGTCTTCATCAGCTTCTGCAGGAAGAGGAAGGAGGGATGACCTCGTCTTCCTCTTCCTCCCACGCTGGTCTCTGATTTCTCCTCCACGCTGTGCTCCCTCCATCTCCCAGAAACCTCTGTTGCCCTGCCAACACTTCCTGGCATCTCTGATCTTCGTCCTCTTCTTCCTCTTCATCCATGAGCTGGATCAGCGGATTGGATCATGACCTGGATGGCTGCCGTTGCTTGTTGTGAGGAATTGCAGCAGTGCATGATGGGAAGTCTCTGAGCTGATGAAGGCGGAGGTGGTTCCAGGATTTCAGATTGTTTGTAATTTAGAAATTTAGCCGTCGAGGAGTCTTTATTACGTTGACACAAAAGAGAGATTTAACCGGAACGTTCTCCCTGCTTCCAGCTCTAATAATAGTAAAGAGGACGTTCCGCTTCCAGAGAGGATTAACATCCGTTTGATGTGGTTCCTCGTCGCTCAGCCAGCATGACACCGTTTGTTTGTTTGTTTGTTTGTTGTTGTTGGGGCGGTCGTCTACGGAGACAGAAGCTTCAGTAACTGCCATGGACATGTGACCCCCCAGCTGGTCTATTCTATTCTATTCTATTCTATTCTATTCTACAGTCATTTAGACGCTTTTATCCAAAGCGACTTACATCTGAGTGAGAACAACACAAGCAGGAAATCAGACAGTAGAGGACATGGTAGGAAGGTTCTGGTGGACTGTCCTGTTGGACGCAGGTCCTTCCATGAAGCTTCAGGCTTTTTTCTCCCATCCCATAATACCACCGATGTTACAATACAAAGAATTAATACCATAAAGTTTGTTGCAAAGAACTGGGCTAAGTTCTCCAACTTTCCAACAAATACAGCTAAACTAAGTGTTGAAGTTCTGCTTGAAGAGCTGAGTCTTCAGCTGGGTCTGAAAGTAGACAGGGACTCTGCAGAGCGGACAGAGTTTGGGAGATCATTCAGCTCCATCACACCTCCACCTGTCCTCCATCAGCCCCATCACACCTCCACCTGTCCTCCATCAGCCCCATCACACCTCCACCTGTCCTCCATCAGCAACATGACACCTCCACCTGTCCTCCATCAGCTCCATCACACCTCCACCTGTCCTCCATCAGCTCCATCACACCTCCACCTGTCCTCCATCAGCAACATGACACCTCCACCTGTCCTCCATCAGCCCCATGACACATCCACCTGTCCTCCATCAGCAACATGACACCTCCACCTGTCCTCCATCAGCCCCATGACACATCCACCTGTCCTCCATCAGCCCCATCACACCTCCACCTGTCCTCCATCAGCCCCATCACACCTCCACCTGTCCTCCATCAGCTCCATCACACCTCCACCTGTCCTCCATCAGCAACATGACACCTCCACCTGTCCTCCATCAGCCCCATCACACCTCCACCTGTCCTCCATCAGCCCCATCACACCTCCACCTGTCCTCCATCAGCTCCATCACACCTCCACCTGTCCTCCATCAGCAACATGACACCTCCACCTGTCCTCCATCAGCAACATGACACCTCCACCTGTCCTCCATCAACCCCATGACACCTCCACCTGTCCTCCATCAGCAACATGACACCTCCACCTGTCCTCAATCAGCCCCCTGACACCTCCACCTGTCCTCCATCAGCTACATGACACCTCCACCTGTCCTCCATCAACCCCATGACACCTCCACCTGTCCTCCATCAGCCCCATGAAACCTCCACCTGTCCTCAATCAGCCCCCTGACACCTCCGCCTGTCCTCCATCAGCCCCATGACACCTCCACCTGTCATCCATCTGCCCCATGACACCTCCACCTGTCCTCCATCAGCTACATGACACCTCCACCTGTCCTCCATCAGCCCCATGACACCTCCATCTGTCCTCCATCAGCCCCATGACACCTCCACCTGTCCTCCATCAGCCCCATCACACCTCCACCTGTCCTCCATCAGCCCCATGACACCTCCACCTGTCCTCCATCAGCCCCATGACACCTCCATCTGTCCTCCATCATCCCCATGACACCTCCACCTGTCCTCCATCAGCCCCATGACACCTCCATCTGTCCTCCATCAGCAACATGACACCTCCACCTGTCCCCCATCAGCTCCATGACACCTCCACCTGTCCTCCATCAGCAACATGACACCTCCACCTGTCCTCCATCAGCAACATGACACCTCCACCCTTCCTCCATCAGCTCCATCACACCTCCACCTGTCCTCCATCAGCCCCATGACACCTCCACCTGTCCTCCATCAGCAACATGACACCTCCACCTGTCCTCCATCAGCTACATGACACCTCCACCTGTCCTCCATCAGCAACATGACACCTCCACCTGTCCTCCATCAGCTCCATCACACCTCCACCTGTCCTCCATCAGCTCCATCACACCTCCACCTGTCCTCCATCAGCCCCATTACACCTCCACCTGTCCTCCATCAGCCCCATCACACCTCCACCTGTCCTCCATCAGCCCCATCACACCTCCACCTGTCCTCCATCAGCAACATGACACCTCCACCTGTCCTCCATCAGCCCCATCACACCTCCACCTGTCCTCCATCAGCCCCATCACACCTCCACCTGTCCTCCATCAGCAACATGACACCTCCACCTGTCCTCCATCAGCCCCATCACACCTCCACCTGTCCTCCATCAGCTCCATCACACCTCCACCTGTCCTCCATCAGCTCCATCACACCTCCACCTGTCCTCCATCAGCAACATGACACCTCCACCTGTCCTCCATCAGCCCCATGACACATCCACCTGTCCTCCATCAGCCCCATCACACCTCCACCTGTCCTCCATCAGCCCCATCACACCTCCACCTGTCCTCCATCAGCTCCATCACACCTCCACCTGTCCTCCATCAGCAACATGACACCTCCACCTGTCCTCCATCAGCCCCATCACACCTCCACCTGTCCTCCATCAGCCCCATCACACCTCCACCTGTCCTCCATCAGCTCCATCACACCTCCACCTGTCCTCCATCAGCAACATGACACCTCCACCTGTCCTCCATCAGCAACATGACACCTCCACCTGTCCTCCATCAGCTACATGACACCTCCACCTGTCCTCCATCAACCCCATGACACCTCCACCTGTCCTCCATCAGCAACATGACACCTCCACCTGTCCTCAATCAGCCCCCTGACACCTCCACCTGTCCTCCATCAGCTACATGACACCTCCACCTGTCCTCCATCAACCCCATGACACCTCCACCTGTCCTCCATCAGCCCCCTGACACCTCCACCTGTCCTCCATCAGCTACATGACACCTCCACCTGTCCTCCATCAACCCCATGACACCTCCACCTGTCCTCCATCAGCCCCCTGACACCTCCGCCTGTCCTCCATCAGCCCCCTGACACCTCCGCCTGTCCTCCATCAGCCCCATGACACCTCCACCTGTCATCCATCTGCCCCATGACACCTCCACCTGTCCTCCATCAGCTACATGACACCTCCACCTGTCCTCCATCAGCCCCATGACACCTCCATCTGTCCTCCATCAGCCCCATGACACCTCCACCTGTCCTCCATCAGCCCCATGACACCTCCACCTGTCCTCCATCAGCAACATGACACGTCCACCTGTCCTCCATCAGCCCCATGACACCTCCATCTGTCCTCCATCAGCCCCATCACACCTCCACCTGTCCTCCATCAGCCCCATCACACCTCCACCTGTCCTCCATCAGCAACATGACACCTCCACCTGTCCTCCATCAGCCCCATCACACCTCCACCTGTCCTCCATCAGCCCCATCACACCTCCACCTGTCCTCCATCAGCAACATGACACCTCCACCTGTCCTCCATCAGCCCCATCACACCTCCACCTGTCCTCCATCAGCTCCATCACACCTCCACCTGTCCTCCATCAGCTCCATCACACCTCCACCTGTCCTCCATCAGCAACATGACACCTCCACCTGTCCTCCATCAGCCCCATGACACATCCACCTGTCCTCCATCAGCCCCATCACACCTCCACCTGTCCTCCATCAGCCCCATCACACCTCCACCTGTCCTCCATCAGCTCCATCACACCTCCACCTGTCCTCCATCAGCAACATGACACCTCCACCTGTCCTCCATCAGCCCCATCACACCTCCACCTGTCCTCCATCAGCCCCATCACACCTCCACCTGTCCTCCATCAGCTCCATCACACCTCCACCTGTCCTCCATCAGCAACATGACACCTCCACCTGTCCTCCATCAGCAACATGACACCTCCACCTGTCCTCCATCAGCTACATGACACCTCCACCTGTCCTCCATCAACCCCATGACACCTCCACCTGTCCTCCATCAGCAACATGACACCTCCACCTGTCCTCAATCAGCCCCCTGACACCTCCACCTGTCCTCCATCAGCTACATGACACCTCCACCTGTCCTCCATCAACCCCATGACACCTCCACCTGTCCTCCATCAGCCCCATGAAACCTCCACCTGTCCTCAATCAGCCCCCTGACACCTCCGCCTGTCCTCCATCAGCCCCATGACACCTCCACCTGTCATCCATCTGCCCCATGACACCTCCACCTGTCCTCCATCAGCCCCATGACACCTCCACCTGTCCTCCATTGGCTACATGACACCTCCATCTGTCCTCCATCAGCAACATGACACCTCCACCTGTCCTCCATTGGCTACATGACACCTCCACCTGTCCTCCATCAGCAACATGACACCTCCACCTGTCCTCCATCAGCAACATGACACCTCCACCTGTCCTCCATCAGCCCCATCACACCTCCACCTGTCCTCCATCAGCTACATGACACATCCATCTGTCCTCCATCAGCAACATGACACCTCCACCTGTCCTCCATTGGCTACATGACACCTCCACCTGTCCTCCATCAGCAACATGACACCTCCACCTGTCCTCCATCAGCAACATGACACCTCCACCTGTCCTCCATCAGCAACATGACACCTCCACCTGTCCTCCATCAGCCCCATGACACCTCCACCTGTCCTCTATCAGCTCCATGACACCTCCACCTGTCCTCCGTCAGCTACATGACACCTCCACCTGTCCCCCATCAGCACCATGACACCTCCACCTGTCCTCCATCAGCAACATGACACCTCCACCTGTCCTCCATCAGCCCCATCACACCTCCACCTGTCCTCCATCAGCCCCATCACACCTCCACCTGTCCTCCATCAGCTCCATCACACCTCCACCTGTCCTCCATCAGCAACATGACACCTCCACCTGTCCTCCATCAGCAACATGACACCTCCACCTGTCCTCCATCAGCTACATGACACCTCCACCTGTCCTCCATCAACCCCATGACACCTCCACCTGTCCTCCATCAGCAACATGACACCTCCACCTGTCCTCAATCAGCCCCCTGACACCTCCACCTGTCCTCCATCAGCTACATGACACCTCCACCTGTCCTCCATCAACCCCATGACACCTCCACCTGTCCTCCATCAGCCCCATGAAACCTCCACCTGTCCTCAATCAGCCCCCTGACACCTCCGCCTGTCCTCCATCAGCCCCATGACACCTCCACCTGTCATCCATCTGCCCCATGACACCTCCACCTGTCCTCCATCAGCCCCATGACACCTCCACCTGTCCTCCATTGGCTACATGACACCTCCATCTGTCCTCCATCAGCAACATGACACCTCCACCTGTCCTCCATTGGCTACATGACACCTCCACCTGTCCTCCATCAGCAACATGACACCTCCACCTGTCCTCCATCAGCAACATGACACCTCCACCTGTCCTCCATCAGCCCCATCACACCTCCACCTGTCCTCCATCAGCTACATGACACATCCATCTGTCCTCCATCAGCAACATGACACCTCCACCTGTCCTCCATTGGCTACATGACACCTCCACCTGTCCTCCATCAGCAACATGACACCTCCACCTGTCCTCCATCAGCAACATGACACCTCCACCTGTCCTCCATCAGCAACATGACACCTCCACCTGTCCTCCATCAGCCCCATGACACCTCCACCTGTCCTCTATCAGCTCCATGACACCTCCACCTGTCCTCCGTCAGCTACATGACACCTCCACCTGTCCCCCATCAGCACCATGACACCTCCACCTGTCCTCCATCAGCCCCATGACACCTCCACCTGTCCTCCATCAGCAACATGACACCTCCACCTGTCCTCCATCAGCCCCATGACACCTCCACCTGTCCTCCATCAGCAACATGACACATCCACCTGTCCTCCATCAGCCCCATGACACCTCCACCTGTCCTCCATCAGCTACATGACACCTCCACCTGTCCTCCATCAGCAACATGACACCTCCACCTGTCCCCCATCAGCCCCATGACACATCCACCTGTCCTCCATCAGCTACATGACACCTCCACCTGTCCTCCATCAGCCCCATGACACCTCCACCTGTCCTCCTTCAGCCCCATGACACCTCCACCTGTCCTCCATCAGCTACATGACACCGCCACCTGTCCTCCATCAGCAACATGACACCTCCACCTGTCCTCCATCAGCAACATGACACCTCCACCTGTCCTCCATCAGCCCCATGACACCTCCACCTGTCCTCCTTCAGCCCCATGACACCTCCACCTGTCCTCCATCAGCTACATGACACCTCCACCTGTCCTCCATCAGCAACATGACACCTCCACCTGTCCTCCATCAGCCCCATGACACCTCCACCTGTCCTCCATCAGCAACATGACACCTCCAGCTGTCCTCCATCAGCCCCATGACATCTCCACCTGTCCTCCATCAGCAACATGACACCTCCACCTGTCCTCCATCAGCCCCATGACATCTCCACCTGTCCTCCATCAGCCCCATGACACCTCCACCTGTCCTCCATCAGCCCCATAACACCTCCACCTGTCCTCCATCAGCAACATGACACCTCCACCTGTCCTCCATCAGCCCCATGACACATCCATCTGTCCTCCATCAGCAACATGACACCTCCACCTGTCCTCCATCAGCAACATGACACCTCCACCTGTCCTCCATCAGCCCCATGACACCTCCACCTGTCCTCCATCAGCCCCATGACACCTCCACCTGCCCTCCATCAGCAACATGACACCTCCACCTGTCCTCCATCAGCCCCATGACACCTCCACCTGTCCTCCATCAGCCCCATGACACCTCCACCTGTCCTCCGTCAGCAACATGACACCTCCACCTGTCCTCCATCAGCAACATGACACCTCCACCTGTCCTCCATCAGCCCCATGACACCTCCACCTGTCCTCCATCAGCAACATGACACGTCCACCTGTCCTCCATTGGCTACATGACACCTCCACCAGTCCTCCATCAGCTCCATGACACCTCCACCTGTCCTCCGTCAGCAACATGACACCTCCACCTGTCCACCATCAGCAACATGACACCTCCACCTGTCCTCCATCAGCTACATGACACCTCCACCTGTCCTCCATCAGCCCCATGACACCTCCACCTGTCATCCATCAGCACCATGACACCTCCACCTGTCCACCATCAGCAACATGACACCTCCACCTGTCCTCCATCAGCTACATGACACCTCCACCTGTCCTCCATCAGCAACATGACACCTCCACCTGTCCTCCATCAGCCCCATGACACCTCCACCTGTCCTCCATCAGCCCCATGACACCTCCACCTGTCCTCCATCAGCAACATGACACCTCCACCTGTCCCCCATCAGCCCCATGACACCTCCACCTGTCCTCCATCAGCACCATGACACCTCCACCTGTCCTCCATCAGCAACATGACACCTCCACCTGTCCTCCATCAGCAACATGACACCTCCACCTGTCCTCCATCAGCCCCATGACACCTCCACCTGTCATCCATCAGCACCATGACACCTCCACCTGTCCACCATCAGCAACATGACACCTCCACCTGTCCTCCATCAGCTACATGACACCTCCACCTGTCCTCCATCAGCAACATGACACCTCCACCTGTCCTCCATCAGCCCCATGACACCTCCACCTGTCCTCCATCAGCCCCATGACACCTCCACCTATCCTCCATCAGCAACATGACACCTCCACCTGTCCTCCATCAGCCCCATGACACCTCCACCTGTCATCCATCAGCACCATGACACCTCCACCTGTCCACCATCAGCAACATGACACCTCCACCTGTCCTCCATCAGCTACATGACACCTCCACCTGTCCTCCATCAGCAACATGACACCTCCACCTGTCCTCCATCAGCCCCATGACACCTCCACCTGTCCTCCATCAGCCCCATGACACCTCCACCTGTCCTCCATCAGCAACATGACACCTCCACCTGTCCCCCATCAGCCCCATGACACCTCCACCTGTCCTCCATCAGCACCATGACACCTCCACCTGTCCTCCATCAGCAACATGACACCTCCACCTGTCCTCCATCAGCAACATGACACCTCCACCTGTCCTCCATCAGCCCCATGACACCTCCACCTGTCATCCATCAGCACCATGACACCTCCACCTGTCCACCATCAGCAACATGACACCTCCACCTGTCCTCCATCAGCTACATGACACCTCCACCTGTCCTCCATCAGCAACATGACACCTCCACCTGTCCTCCATCAGCCCCATGACACCTCCACCTGTCCTCCATCAGCCCCATGACACCTCCACCTGTCCTCCATCAGCAACATGACACCTCCACCTGTCCCCCATCAGCCCCATGACACCTCCACCTGTCCTCCATCAGCACCATGACACCTCCACCTGTCCTCCATCAGCAACATGACACCTCCACCTGTCCTCCATCAGCTACATGACACCTCCACCTGTCCTCCATCAGCTACATGACACCTCCACCTGTCCTCCATTGGCTACATGACACCTCCACCTGTCCTCCATCAGCCCCATCACACCTCCACCTGTCCCCCATCAGCCCCATGACACCTCCACCTGTCCTCCATCAGCACCATGACACCTCCACCTGTCCTCCATCAGCAACATGACACCTCCACCTGTCCTCCATCAGCACCATGACACCTCCACCTGTCCCCCATCAGCCCCATGACACCTCCACCTGTCCCCCATCAGCCCCATGACACCTCCACCTGTCCTCCATCAGCACCATGACACCTCCACCTGTCCTCCATCAGCAACATGACACCTCCACCTGTCCCCCATCAGCCCCATGACACCTCCACCTGTCCTCCATCAGCAACATGACACCTCCACCTGTCCCCCATCAGCCCCATGACACCTCCACCTGTCCTCCATCAGCACCATGACACCTCCACCTGTCCTCCATCAGCTACATGACACCTCCACCTGTCTTCCATCAGCTACATGACACCTCCACCTGTCCTCCATTGGCTACATGACACCTCCACCTGTCCTCCATCAGCTACATGACACCTCCACCTGTCCTCCATCAGCCCCATCACACCTCCACCTGTCCTCCATCAGCTACATTCAGTGGGAATTAAACACGCAGCTCCGTCTCGTCCTGTAGACCTGTGTGTCATCAGCGTAACCATGGCAACACATCATGTGGTGTTTCATCATTTCATCCCGTGGTTGATTTTACTTTAGACCTGACCGGGACCAGTCAGCTGCAGTGTCAGAAAGTCCAACCATGTTTCCAGCTGGTCCGGTTAGAGGTTCTGGTTTACTGTGTCAGAAGCAGCGCTGAGATCCAGAAGAACCAGGACTGAAATGTCCTCACGTGTTGGACTTAAAGGTTCTACAGGTGTCTGGTTCTGCAGGTCTCTGGTTCTGCAGGTCTGGGGTTCTGCAGGACTACAGAACTCTCATTTACTGACTTGCAGCTGATATCCTCAGGTTTCCTCCAGCTGCCCTCCATCAGACGGGTGGAGCTCCACCACGCTGTGGAAAACGTTGGTCGTCAGCTGTGGGTGGGAAAAAGAGCGGCCCAGACCTTACAGTCCGGTTCCTCCTGGTTGCTCTTTTGGTGTCGCCGTTTTTTCAGACGTTGTGTGTAAGGCAGGTGGTCCTGGTCCTGATGGTGGTCCTGGTCCTGATGGTAGTCCTGGTCCTGATGGTGGTCCTGGTCCTGATAATGGTCCTGGTCCTGATGGTGATCCTGGTCTTGATGGTGGTCCTGGTCCTGATGGTGGTCCTGGTCCTGATGGTGGTCATGGTCATGGTGGTGGTCCTGGTCGTGGTGGTGGTTCTGGTCCTGATGATGGTCCTGGTCGTGGTGGTGGTTCTGGTCCTGATGGTGGTCCTGGCCCTGATGGTGGTTCTGGTCCTGATGGTGGTCATGGTCCTGATGATGGTCTTGATCCTGATTGTGGTCCTGGTCCTGATGGTGGTCCTGGTCGTGGTCCTGGTCCTGATTGTGGTCCTTGTCTTGATTATGATTGTGGTCCTGGTCCTGATGGTGGTCCTGGTCCTGATGATGATCGTGGTCCTGGTCCTTATGGTGGTCCTGGTCCTTATGGTGGTCCTGGTCCTGATGATGGTCCTGGTCCTGATGGTGGTCATGGTCCTGATGATGGTCCTGGTCCTGATGGTGGTCATGGTCCTGATGATGGTCCTGGTCCTGATGATGGTCCTGATGGTGGTCCTGGTCGTGGTGGTGGTCCTGGTCCTGATGGTGGTCCTGGTCCTGATGGTTGTTCTGGTCCTGATGGTGGTCCTGGTCGTGGTGGTGGTCCTGGTCCTGATGGTGGTCCTGGTCCTGATGGTGGTCCTGGTCATGGTGGTGGTCCTGGTCGTGGTGGTGGTCCTGGTCCTGATGGTGGTTCTGGTCCTGATGGTGGTCATGGTCCTGATGATGGTCTTGGTCCTGATTGTGGTCCTGGTCCTGATGGTGGTCCTGGTCGTGGTCCTGGTCCTGATTGTGGTCCTGGTCGTGCTCATGGTCCTGGTCCTGATGGTGGTCCTGGTCGTGGTCATGGTCCTGGTCCTGATGATGGTCCTTGTCTTGATTATGATTGTGGTCCTGGTCCTTATGGTGGTCCTGGTCCTTATGGTGGTCCTGGTCCTGATGATGGTCCTGGTCCTGATGATGGTCCTTGTCTTGATTATGATTGTGGTCCTGGTCCTGATGGTGGTCCTGGTCCTTATGGTGGTCCTGGTCCTGATGATGATCGTGGTCCTGGTCCTTATGGTGGTCCTGGTCCTTATGGTGGTCCTGGTCCTGATGATGGTCCTGGTCCTGATGGTGGTCATGGTCCTGATGATGGTCCTGGTCCTGATGGTGGTCATGGTCCTGATGATGGTCCTGGTCCTGATGATGGTCCTGATGGTTGTCCTGGTCGTGGTGGTGGTCCTGGTCCTGATGGTGGTCCTGGTCCTGATGGTTGTTCTGGTCCTGATGGTGGTCCTGGTCGTGGTGGTGGTCCTGGTCCTGATGGTGGTCCTGGTCCTGATGGTGGTCCTGGTCGTGGTGGTGGTCCTGGTCCTGATGGTGGTCCTGGTCCTGATGGTGGTCCTGGTCCTGATGATGGTCCTGGTCCTGATGATGGTCCTGATGGTTGTTCTGGTCCTGATGGTGGTCCTGGTCGTGGTGGTGGTCCTGGTCCTGATGATGGTCCTGGTCCTGATGATGGTCCTGATGGTGGTCCTGGTCCTGATGGTGGTCCTGGTCCTGATGGTGGTCCTGGTCCTTATGGTGGTCCTGGTCCTGATGATGGTCCTGGTCATGGTGGTGGTCCTGGTCGTGGTGGTGGTCCTGGTCCTGATGGTGGTTCTGGTCCTGATGGTGGTCATGGTCCTGATGATGGTCTTGGTCCTGATTGTGGTCCTGGTCCTGATGGTGGTCCTGGTCGTGGTCCTGGTCCTGATTGTGGTCCTGGTCGTGCTCATGGTCCTGGTCCTGATGGTGGTCCTGGTCGTGGTCATGGTCCTGGTCCTGATGATGGTCCTTGTCTTGATTATGATTGTGGTCCTGGTCCTTATGGTGGTCCTGGTCCTTATGGTGGTCCTGGTCCTGATGATGGTCCTGGTCCTGATGATGGTCCTTGTCTTGATTATGATTGTGGTCCTGGTCCTGATGGTGGTCCTGGTCCTTATGGTGGTCCTGGTCCTGATGATGATCGTGGTCCTGGTCCTTATGGTGGTCCTGGTCCTTATGGTGGTTCTGGTCCTGATGATGGTCCTGGTCCTGATGGTGGTCATGGTCCTGATGATGGTCCTGGTCCTGATGGTGGTCATGGTCCTGATGATGGTCCTGATGGTTGTCCTGGTCGTGGTGGTGGTCCTGGTCCTGATGGTGGTCCTGGTCCTGATGGTTGTTCTGGTCCTGATGGTGGTCCTGGTCGTGGTGGTGGTCCTGGTCCTGATGGTGGTCCTGGTCCTGATGGTGGTCCTGGTCGTGGTGGTGGTCCTGGTCCTGATGGTGGTCCTGGTCCTGATGGTGGTCCTGGTCCTGATGATGGTCCTGGTCCTGATGATGGTCCTGATGGTTGTTCTGGTCCTGATGGTGGTCCTGGTCGTGGTGATGGTCCTGGTCCTGATGATGGTCCTGGTCCTGATGATGGTCCTGATGGTGGTCCTGGTCCTGATGGTGGTCCTGGTCCTGATGGTGGTCCTGGTCCTTATGGTGGTCCTGGTCCTGATGATGGTCCTGGTCCTGATGGTGGTCCTGGTCCTGATGGTGGTCCTGGTCCTGATGATGGTCCTGATGGTGGTCCTGGTCCTGATGGTGGTCCTGGTCCTGATGGTTGTTCTGGTCCTGATGGTGGTCCTGGTCGTGGTGGTGGTCCTGGTCCTGATGATGGTCCTGGTCGTGATGGTGGTCCTGGTCCTGATGGTGGTCCTGGTCCTGATGGTGGTCCTGGTCGTGGTGGTGGTCCTGGTCCTGATGGTGGTCCTGGTCCTGACCCGATAAATGACAGAACCAGGATCAGAACATGAAAAATAAAAAATACACCAGAAAACAAATAAAACAGGAAACTTTACTGATTTCATCACCATGGCAACATTATGTTCACACACACACGTGTGAGTGTGTGTGTGTGTGTGTGTGTGTGTGTGTGTGTGTGTGTGTGTGTGAGAGAGAGAGAAGTGAATACTCTTTATGCTGCAATGTGGAGAATACACACACTTACGAACACACACACACACACACACACACAGGTTCAGACACACACTGTGATTAATGGCAGCAGTATTGTATACTATAACAGATCATAGTGAAATCACTTCAGATAACCAACTGCTGTGTGTGTGTGTGTGAGTGTGTGTGTGTGTGAGTGTGTGTGTGTGTGTGAGTGTGTGTGTGTGTGTGAGTGTGTGTGTGTGTGTGTGTGTGTGTGAGTGTGTGTGTGAGTGTGTGTGTGTGTGTGTGTGTGTGTGTGTGTGTGTGTGTGTGTGTGTGTGTGTGTGTGTGTGTGTGTTATCTGAGCCAGACATCCATACTTGCTCGACTGCGGAGAGAAAACTGACTCAGAGATAATAAAGTTTCCAAAACACAGAGAACAACCAATCAGAGACAGTCACCCCAACGTCCCCGTTCATTCATCCACTCCTTCGTTCTCTGCTGGTCTGCGATGTAATGAAGATGTGATCCATTAGTGAAGAGATCTGATTGGACGGCAGTCGTTAAACCTGGACTCTGAGGAATCAATAATTTATCAGTATTGATCAGGATGCAGACGAGGAGAGAAACAAGGAAAGAGGAAGAAAAGAGGAGAGAAAGGAGGAGAGAGGACGAAACAAAAGGATGAAGGATGGTGGAGAGAAGGAAGGAGAAATAGAGAAATGTCTGCAGGTGTGTGTGTGTGTGTGTGTGTGTGTGTGTGTGTGTGTGTTTGTGTGCATGCACGTGTGTGATCCATTAGTGTGGTATAATTATTGTAAGTGAGGCAGAGCGCCGATCAATACAGCAATTCATAAATCTGACCCCGCCCACCAAAACACACCCAACTAAACACATATATGCACAAAAACACACGTACACTTGGACCTGCAGGTTTAAAAACATTTAAAATGATCAATAAATTTAGAAATATGTTTTTATGAACACAAATGAGCAGTTTAAGGATTTACAAACGTTTTGGTTGTTTTATTGTCATGGTCTAACTGGTGAACGGAGGTCTAACTGGTGAACGGAGGTCTAACTGGTGAACGGAGGTCTGACTGGTGAACGGAGGTCTAACTGGTGAACGGAGGTCTAACTGGTAAACGGAGGTCTAACTGGTGAACGGAGGTCTAACTGGTGAACGGAGGTCTAACTGGTGAACGGAGGTCTAACTGGTGAACGGAGGTCTGACTGGTGAACGGAGGTCTAACTGGTGAACGGAGGTCTAACTGGTGAACGGAGGTCTAACTGGTGATCGGAGGTCTAACTGGTGAACGGAGGTCTAACTGGTAAACGGAGGTCTAACTGGTGAACGGAGGTCTAACTGGTGAACGGAGGTCTAACTGGTGAACGGAGGTCTAACTGGTGAATGGAGGTCTAACTGGTGATCGGAGGTCTAACTGGTAAACGGAGGTCTAACTGGTGAACGGAGGTCTAACTGGTGAACGGAGGTCTAACTGGTAAACGGAGGTCTAACTGGTGAACGGAGGTCTAACTGGTGAACGGAGGTCTAACTGGTGATCGGAGGTCTAACTGGTGAACGGAGGTCTACCTGGTGATCGGAGGTCTAACTGGTGAACGGATGTCTAACTGGTGAACGGAGGTCTAACTGGTGAACGGAGGTCTGACTGGTGATCGGATGTCTAACTGGTGAACGGATGTCTAACTGGTGAACGGAGGTCTAACTGGTGAACGGAGGTCTACCTGGTGATCGGAGGTCTAACTGGTGAACGGAGGTCTAACTGGTGATCGGAGGTCTAACTGGTGAACGGAGGTCTAACTGGTGATCGGAGGTCTAACTGGTGAACGGAGGTCTAACTGGTGATCGGAGGTCTAACTGGTAAACGGAGGTCTGACTGGTGAACGGAGGTCTAACTGGTGAACGGAGGTCTAACTGGTAAACGGAGGTCTGACTGGTGAACGGAGGTCTGACTGGTAAACGGAGGTCTGACTGGTGAACGGAGGTCTAACTGGTAAACGGAGGTCTGACTGGTGAACGGAGGTCTAACTGGTGAACGGAGGTCTAACTTGTAAACGGAGGTCTGACTGGTGAACGGAGGTATAACTGGTAAACGGAGGTCTGACTGGTGAACGGAGGTCTGACTGGTAAACGGAGGTCTGACTGGTGAACGGAGGTCTGACTGGTAAACGGAGGTCTGACTGGTGAACGGAGGTCTAACTGGTAAACGGATGTCTAACTGGTAAACGGAGGTCTAACTGGTGAACGGAGGTCTGACTGGTGAACGGAGGTCTGACTGGTAAACGGAGGTCTAACTGGTGAACGGAGGTCTGACTGGTAAACGGAGGTCTAACTGGTGAACGGAGGTCTGACTGGTGAACGGAGGTCTAACTGGTGAACGGAGGTCTGACTGGTAAACGGAGGTCTGACTGGTGAACGGAGGTCTGACTGGTAAACGGAGGTCTGACTGGTGAACGGAGGTCTGACTGGTAAACGGAGGTCTGACTGGTGAACGGAGGTCTAACTGGTAAACGGAGGTCTGACTGGTGAACGGAGGTCTAACTGGTAAACGGATGTCTAACTGGTAAACGGAGGTCTAACTGGTAAACGGAGGTCTAACTGGTGAACGGAGGTCTAACTGGTGAACGGAGGTCTGACTGGTGAACGGAGGTCTAACTGGTGAACGGAGGTCTAACTGGTGAACGGAGGTCTAACTGGTGATCGGAGGTCTAACTGGTGAACGGAGGTCTAACTGGTGAACGGAGGTCTAACTGGTGAACGGAGGTCTAACTGGTGATCGGAGGTCTAACTGGTGAACGGAGGTCTAACTGGTAAACGGAGGTCTAACTGGTGAACGGAGGTCTACCTGGTGAACGGATGTCTAACTGGTGAACGGAGGTCTAACTGGTGAACGGAGGTCTACCTGGTGATCGGAGGTCTAACTGGTGAACGGAGGTCTAACTGGTGATCGGAGGTCTAACTGGTGAACGGAGGTCTAACTGGTGATCGGAGGTCTAACTGGTGAACGGAGGTCTAACTGGTGATCGGAGGTCTAACTGGTAAACGGAGGTCTGACTGGTGAACGGAGGTCTAACTGGTGAACGGAGGTCTAACTGGTGAACGGAGGTCTGACTGGTGAACGGAGGTCTGACTGGTAAACGGAGGTCTGACTGGTGAACGGAGGTCTGACTGGTAAACGGAGGTCTAACTGGTAAACGGAGGTCTAACTGGTGAACGGAGGTCTGACTGGTGAACGGAGGTCTGACTGGTAAACGGAGGTCTGACTGGTGAACGGAGGTCTGACTGGTAAACGGAGGTCTAACTGGTAAACGGAGGTCTGACTGGTGAACGGAGGTCTAACTGGTGAACGGAGGTCTAACTTGTAAACGGAGGTCTGACTGGTGAACGGAGGTCTGACTGGTGAACGGAGGTCTGACTGGTGAACGGAGGTCTAACTGGTGAACGGAGGTCTGACTGGTAAACGGAGGTCTGACTGGTGAACGGAGGTCTGACTGGTAAACGGAGGTCTGACTGGTAAACGGAGGTCTGACTGGTGAACGGAGGTCTGACTGGTAAACGGAGGTCTGACTGGTGAACGGAGGTCTAACTGGTAAACGGAGGTCTAACTGGTGAACGGAGGTCTAACTGGTGATCGGAGGTCTAACTGGTAAACGGAGGTCTAACTGCTGATCGGAGGTCTAACTGGTAAACGGAGGTCTGACTGGTGAACGGAGGTCTAACTGGTGAACGGAGGTCTAACTGGTAAACGGAGGTCTGACTGGTGAACGGAGGTCTAACTGGTGAATGGAGGTCTGACTGGCGAACGGAGGTCTGACTGGCGAACGGAGGTCTGACTGGTGAACGGAGGTCTGACTGGTAAACGGAGGTCTGACTGGTAAACGGAGGTCTAACTGGTAAACGGAGGTCTAACTGGTGAACGGAGGTCTAACTGGTAAACGGAGGTCTGACTGGTGAACGGAGGTCTAACTGGTGAACGGAGGTCTAACTGGTAAACGGAGGTCTGACTGGTGAACGGAGGTCTGACTGGTAAACGGAGGTCTGACTGGTAAACGGAGGTCTAACTGGTAAACGGAGGTCTGACTGGTGAACGGAGGTCTGACTGGTAAACGGAGGTCTGACTGGTGAACGGAGGTCTGACTGGTAAACGGAGGTCTGACTGGTAAACGGAGGTCTGACTGGTGAACGGAGGTCTAACTGGTAAACGGAGGTCTGACTGGTGAACGGAGGTCTGACTGGTGAACGGAGGTCTAACTGGTAAACTGAGGTCTGACTGGTAAACGGAGGTCTGACTGGTGAACGGAGGTCTGACTGGTAAACGGAGGTCTGACTGGTAAACGGAGGTATAACTGGTGAACGGAGGTCTGACTGGTGAACGGAGGTCTGACTGGTAAACGGAGGTCTGACTGGTGAACGGAGGTCTGACTGGTAAACGGAGGTCTGACTGGTGAACGGAGGTCTGACTGGTAAACGGAGGTCTGACTGGTTAACGGAGGTCTGACTGGTGAACGGAGGTCTGACTGGTGAACGGAGGTCTGACTGGTGAACGGAGGTCTAACTGGTGAACGGAGGTCTGACTGGTAAACGGAGGTCTGACTGGTAAACGGAGGTCTAACTGGTAAACGGAGGTCTGACTGGTTAACGGAGGTCTGACTGGTGAACGGAGGTCTGACTGGTGAACGGAGGTCTGACTGGTGAACGGAGGTCTAACTGGTGAACGGAGGTCTAACTGGTGATCGGAGGTCTAACTGGTGATCGGAGGTCTAACTGGTAAACGGAGGTCTGACTGGTGAACGGAGGTCTGACTGGTTAACGGAGGTCTGACTGGTGAACGGAGGTCTGACTGGTGAACGGAGGTCTAACTGGTGATCGGAGGTCTAACTGGTAAACGGAGGTCTGACTGGTGAACGGAGGTCTGACTGGTTAACGGAGGTCTGACTGGTGAACGGAGGTCTGACTGGTGAACGGAGGTCTAACTGGTGATCGGAGGTCTAACTGGTAAACGGAGGTCTGACTGGTGAACGGAGGTATAACTGGTGAACGGAGGTCTAACTGGTGAACGGAGGTCTGACTGGTAAACGGAGGTCTGACTGGTGAACGGAGGTCTAACTGGTAAACGGAGGTCTGACTGGTTAACGGAGGTCTGACTGGTGAACAGAGGTCTAACTGGTGAACGGAGGTCTGACTGGTGAACGGAGGTCTGACTGGTGAACGGAGGTCTAACTGGTGAACGGAGGTCTAACTGGTGAACGGAGGTCTGACTGGTGAACGGAGGTCTAACTGGTAAACGGAGGTCTGACTGGTTAACGGAGGTCTAACTGGTAAACGAAGGTCTGACTGGTGAACGGAGGTCTAACTGGTAAACGGAGGTCTAACTGGTTAACGGAGGTCTGACTGGTGAACGGAGGTCTGACTGGTGAACGGAGGTCTGACTGGTGAACGGAGGTCTAACTGGTGAACGGAGGTCTGACTGGTGAACGGAGGTCTGACTGGTTAACGGAGGTCTAACTGGTGATCGGAGGTCTAACTGGTGAACGGAGGTATAACTGGTGAACGGAGGTCTGACTGGTTAACGGAGGTCTGACTGGTGAACGGAGGTCTGACTGGTGAACGGAGGTCTGACTGGTGATCGGAGGTCTAACTGGTGATCGGAGGTCTAACTGGTAAACGGAGGTCTGACTGGTGAACGGAGGTCTGACTGGTTAACGGAGGTCTGACTGGTGAACGGAGGTCTGACTGGTGAACGGAGGTCTAACTGGTGATCGGAGGTCTAACTGGTAAACGGAGGTCTAACTGGTGAACGGAGGTCTAACTGGTGAACGGAGGTCTGACTGGTAAACGGAGGTCTGACTGGTGAACGGAGGTCTAACTGGTAAACGGAGGTCTGACTGGTTAACGGAGGTCTGACTGGTGAACAGAGGTCTAACTGGTGAACGGAGGTCTGACTGGTGAACGGAGGTCTAACTGGTAAACGGAGGTCTGACTGGTGAACGGAGGTCTAACTGGTAAACGGAGGTCTGACTGGTTAACGGAGGTCTAACTGGTAAACGGAGGTCTGACTGGTGAACGGAGGTCTAACTGGTAAACGGAGGTCTAACTGGTTAACGGAGGTCTGACTGGTGAACGGAGGTCTGACTGGTGAACGGAGGTCTGACTGGTGAACGGAGGTCTGACTGGTGAACGGAGGTCTAACTGGTGAACGGAGGTCTAACTGGTGAACGGAGGTCTGACTGGTGAACGGAGGTCTGACTGGTTAACGGAGGTCTGACTGGCGAACGGAGGTCTGACTGGTGAACGGAGGTCTAACTGGTGATCGGAGGTCTAACTGGTGATCGGAGGTCTGACTGGCGAACGGAGGTCTAACTGGTGATCGGAGGTCTGACTGGCGAACGGAGGTCTAACTGGCGAACGGAGGTCTGACTGGCGAACGGAGGTCTAACTGGTGAACGGAGGTCTAACTGGTGAACGGAGGTCTAACTGGTGAACGGAGGTCTAACTGGTAAACGGAGGTCTAACTGGTGAACGGAGGTCTAACTGGTGAACGGAGGTCTAACTGGTAAACGGAGGTCTGACTGGTAAACGGAGGTCTAACTGGCGAACGGAGGTCTGACTGGCGAACGGAGGTCTAACTGGCGAACGGAGGTCTGACTGGCGAACGGAGGTCTAACTGGTAAACGGAGGTCTGACTGGTAAACGGAGGTCTAACTGGTAAACGGAGGTCTGACTGGTAAACGGAGGTCTAACTGGTGATCGGAGGTCTGACTGGCGAACGGAGGTCTAACTGGCGAACGGAGGTCTGACTGGCGAACGGAGGTCTAACTGGTAAACGGAGGTCTGACTGGCGAACGGAGGTCTAACTGGCGAACGGAGGTCTGACTGGCGAACGGAGGTCTAACTGGTAAACGGAGGTCTAACTGGTGAACGGAGGTCTAACTGGTGAACGGAGGTCTAACTGGTGAACGGAGGTCTAACTGGTGATCGGAGGTCTAACTGGTAAACGGAGGTCTAACTGGTGAACGGAGGTCTAACTGGTAAACGGAGGTCTAACTGGTAAACGGAGGTCTGACTGGTAAACGGAGGTCTGACTGGTGAACGGAGGTCTAACTGGTGAACGGAGGTCTAACTGGTAAACGGAGGTCTAACTGGTAAACGGAGGTCTGACTGGTGAACGGAGGTCTAACTGGTGAACGGAGGTCTAACTGGTGAACGGAGGTCTAACTGGTAAACGGAGGTCTAACTGGTGAACGGAGGTCTAACTGGTAAACGGAGGTCTGACTGGTAAACGGAGGTCTAACTGGTGAACGGAGGTCTAACTGGTGATCGGAGGTCTAACTGGTGAACGGAGGTCTAACTGGTGAACGGAGGTCTAACTGGTAAACGGAGGTCTAACTGGTAAACGGAGGTCTAACTGGTGAACGGAGGTCTAACTGGTAAACGGAGGTCTGACTGGTGAACGGAGGTCTAACTGGTGAACGGAGGTCTAACTGGTAAACGGAGGTCTAACTGGTGATCGGAGGTCTAACTGGTGAACGGAGGTCTAACTGGTGAACGGAGGTCTAACTGGTGATCGGAGGTCTAACTGGTGAACGGAGGTCTGACTGGTAAACGGAGGTCTGACTGGTAAACGGAGGTCTAACTGGTGAACGGAGGTCTGACTGGTGAACGGAGGTCTAACTGGTGATCGGAGGTCTAACTGGTGATCGGAGGTCTAACTGGTAAACGGAGGTCTAACTGGTGAACGGAGGTCTGACTGGTGAACGGAGGTCTGACTGGCGAACGGAGGTCTGACTGGTGAACGGAGGTCTGACTGGTGAACGGAGGTCTAACTGGTGAACGGAGGTCTAACTGGTGAACGGAGGTCTAACTGGTGAACGGAGGTCTAACTGGTGAACGGAGGTCTAACTGGTGAACGGAGGTCTAACTGGTGAACGGAGGTCTGACTGGTGAACGGAGGTCTGACTGGCGAACGGAGGTCTGACTGGCGAACGGAGGTCTAACTGGCGAACGGAGGTCTAACTGGTGAACGGAGGTCTGACTGGTGAACGGAGGTCTAACTGGTGAACGGAGGTCTAACTGGTGATCGGAGGTCTAACTGGTGAACGGAGGTCTAACTGGTGAACGGAGGTCTAACTGGTAAACGGAGGTCTAACTGGTGAACGGAGGTCTAACTGGTAAACGGAGGTCTAACTGGTGAACGGAGGTCTGACTGGGGGACAGAAGACAGATTGGCTGCCGGATTTAAAAGCACTTCAGAATCTTGAGAATTTTAAAAAGTTTTTGTAAATAAAAAAGTTTTTGTCACATTTGGAAAAAGTTCTTCAGACCTTCAGATACAAGACAGAAACGCTGTGATTGGACGTCTGCCGTCCTGTCGACTGCGGTCCTGATGCTGCAGGTGGAGTCGGCCATGTAGTCGAAACACCAGTCAGGATCAATCCATCAGTTTCTTAGCTGATTCAGTTTAATCTGATTACTGTAGAACCAGGACCAGGACCAGGACCAGGACCAGGACCAGGACCAACTTCCTGTCAGCTTTTTTTCACCTGTTTCATTCACATCTTTGTCCTCCAAGGTTCTTTTCCTTCTTCATTTTAGCATTAATATCAAAAATTCTTCTCAGCAGCTGATGAGAATCTGCTGTCGCTGTTTGAATAAAACTTTATTGACATCTAATCAGACATTTCTACTTCCTTTTCATGGAATATTTTAATATTTTAAAAAAATTCTCAGAGCAGAATGTTAATTATCTCCACTTTATGATCGGCTTGGTTTCTGTGGTCTTCTACGTAGGTCTTCATGGTTCTCTGCGGTTCTGCGTGGGTTTGAGATGTTCTGCGTGGTTCTGCGTGGTTTACAGATCAGGTTTATGTTCAAAACTGGGTACTGGAAATATTCTGAACCCTTCCAGTCTGGAAAAACTGAGTTTGATACTTCAAACCAGCAGTAATGTGTGTGTGTGTGTGTGTGTGTGTGTGTATAACGCCTGTCGTTGTCTAACTCATCCTCATTCTTATCTATCTGTTTTCCCTCCAGAAGCCGGCCAATCAGAAAGTCCCAACCAGGCCAGCGAATCAGACATCAAGGAGCAGCCAGAAAATGGTGAGGCGGGTGCAAACACACACACACACACACACACACACACACACGTGACATCCACAAACGTGGTTGGTCAGATGATTTGATTGGCAGGTTGGACTAGTTAGATGCTGCAGATGATTTTGTATCAGAGTTGGAGTCAGAACTCCAGAACATTCCGTTGGTCCGAAGCATCGGATCTTCTCACGTTCCTCCTCTTCCTCAGGTCACCTGGGCTTCCAGGACAGCTTCGTCACACCTGGAGTTTTCACTGTGGCCGAACTCGTACGAGTCTCGCAGAGTAAGTTCACCTCTTTTCCCTTGTTCTTCCATCCTTCCATTCTTCCTCCCTTCTTTCATAAATTCCTGACTGAGATTGGAATCGGAATGGAACCATCAACCCCTTCCTGGTGAACTGTTTACACATGACGTCCTGTACCTCGCTCACATTTATCCTCACTGTTAATTCAACAAGACTTAACATACTAAGACAATAGAAGAGCCACTTTCTACGTATCCTGTTACGTTGCCAAATCGTTAACATTCAGCTTTTTAGCAAGGAATGGTGATCCTAAATATTTATTCTAAACATTTATCCTCAGTATTTATCCTAAATGTTACACGGAGTAACGGCTTCTTATGCAACAGTATCTGGTGAAAATACAACAATGCCCCCAGAATGTGGGCGTTTGTTTTTCATCATATATACGGAGCTACCGACGGAGCGGCTCTGTGGCGGAGTTCGCTGCAGCTGAAATCAGCCAGAACTGGCAACCCTGACAGGGTCAGTTAGGGCCGTTAGGACAGCAGAGTTTCTGCAAGCAGCCTGCAGCTCTTGTTAGTGGAGAGAACTGCAGCGTTGAGGATCATTATGACTTGTTTAGATGCATTTTCAGAAAGCCAGCGGCTGCTTCACGAGCCGCAAGGCAGGAGTCAGAGTTACACTGATTCAGAAGGTTCAGAACACGTCACATGACTTTGTAAGGGTCACATGACCTTACGCCTTTTAACGTAGACTTGGTGTTGTCTGTCTCCACCCTGTTTACAGACATCTCAGGTCAGGCTTTGGTAAACAAGCAGCTGTGTGTGTGTGTGTGTGTGTGTGTGTGTGTGTGTGTGTGTTGGGGGGGCGGGGGGGGTGGGGGGGGGCAGTGTCCAACTAGGACAGAAAGGAATAAATATAAAAACTCCATTTTAATTATTAGTTTATGTATTTTTCACTCTTTTCTGAATATTCTGGTTAATAGAAGGAGTCATGTGATCGTCTGCTGTAGAATCCCTCTGATGGTTTTACTGCTTCTCACTGCGCAGTAACAGCGCCTCCTCCTGGCCAGGGGGAGGCGCGTTGTGTGTTCGTGCATTTGCAGTCTGTTCCCTCACATAAAATCATTCACGTCAAAAAAAAGCTGTTTTAAGTTTCTGCACGACACCGACGGTCAACGTGTGTTCACAGCGGACGCTTCGCTTGTAACGTTTTCATCGGAGGGAGGATCCTGCTGGAGAGGCATAAAAATGTTCACGTCTTTCTTTTGAGGAAAAACGGTGACATACGCTGCTGGTTGTCATGACGATCTGGGGATGCTACTGAATCTTTTGGCTTTGCATGTTTTAATGGTGTCTTAGGGTCTGCCCATCCATCCATCCATCTTCTGCCGCTTATCCGGGGTCGGGTCGCGGGGGCAGCAGCCTAAGCAGGGAAGCCCAGCCTTCCCTCTCCCCAGCCACATTTGCCAACTCTGCGGGGGGAACCCGAGGCGTTCCCAGGCCAGCCGAGAGATATAATCCCTCCAGCGTGTCCTGGGTCTTCCCCGGGGTCTCCTCCCAGAGGGACGTGCCTGGAACACCTCACCAGGGAGGTCCAGGAGGCATCCTGACCAGATGCCCGAGCCACCTCAACTGGTTCCTCTCGATGCGGAGGAGCAGCGGCTCTACTCTGATCTCCTCCCGGATGACCGAGCTCCTCACCCTATCTCTAAGGGAGAGCCCAGCCACCCTGCGGAGGAAACTCATTTCAGCCGCCTGTATACGAGATCTCCTTCTTTCGGCACTTGAGGCAGGACCTGACTCCCGACCCGGAGAGGGCAATCCACCCTATTCCGGCTGAGGACCATGGTCTCAGATTTGGAGGTGCTGATTCTCATCCCAGCCGCTTCACACTCGGCCGCGAATCGCTCAAGCGAGAGCTGGAGATCACGACCAGATGAAGCCAACAGGACCACGTCATCTGCAAAAAGCAGGGACCCAATCCTGAGGCCACCAAGTCGGATCCCCTCAACACCTCGGCTGCACCTAGAAATTCTGTCCATATAAGTTATGAACAGAATCGGTGATAAAGGGCAGCCTTGGCGGAGTCCAACCCTCACCGGAAACTAATCCGACTTACTACCGGCAATGTGGACCAAGCTCTGACACCTGTCGTACAGGGACCGGACAGCTCGTACAAGGGGGTCCGGTACCCCATACTCCTGGAGTACCCCCCACAGGAGCCCCCGGGGGACACGGTCGAATGCCTTCTCCAGGTCCACAAAGCACATGTAGACTGGTTGGGCAAACTCCTGACCCTGACCCTGATCTTGTCCAACTTTGCATTTTGAAAAGTCAGCGTTCCGGCGATGAAGGACTGACAGCATGACAAAATGTTTCCACTTTGTGATTATTGGCGTGTCAGCTGCAGCCAATCAGCTGCAGCCAATCAGCTGCAGCCAATCAGCTGCAACCAATCAGCTGCAGCCAATCAGCTGCAACCAATCAGCTGCAGTCAATCAGCTGCAACCAATCAGCTGCAGCCAATCAGCTGCAGCCAAATCAGCTGCAGCCAATCAGCTGCAACCAATCAGCTGCAGCCAATCAGCTGCAACCAATCAGCTGCAGCCAATCAGCTGCAACCAATCAGCTGCAGTCAATCAGCTGCAACCAATCAGCTGCAGCCAATCAGCTGCAGCCAAATCAGCTGCAACCAATCAGCTGCAGCCAATCAGCTGCAACCAATCAGCTGCAGTCAATCAGCTGCAACCAATCAGCTGCAGCCAATCAGCTGCAACCAATCAGCTGCAGCCAATCAGCTGCAGCCAAATCAGCTGCAACCAATCAGCTGCAGCCAATCAGCTGCAGCCAATCAGCTGCAGCCAATCAGCTGCAACCAATCAGCTGCAGCCAATCAGCTGCAACCAATCAGCTGCAGTCAATCAGCTGCAACCAATCAGCTGCAGCCAATCAGCTGCAGCCAAATCAGCTGCAACCAATCAGCTGCAGCCAATCAGCTGCAGCCAATCAGCTGCAGCCAATCAGCTGCAACCAATCAGCTGCAGCCAATCAGCTGCAACCAATCAGCTGCAGTCAATCAGCTGCAACCAATCAGCTGCAGCCAATCAGCTGCAGCCAAATCAGCTGCAACCAATCAGCTGCAGCCAATGAGCTGCAACCAATCAGCTGCAACCAATCAGCTGCAGCCAATCAGACAAGCTCATTTCATAAGAAGGAAATAAATCTGAGGAGAGAGAGCTGGATGTGCAGCACACAGAAAGGACGAGAGAGTGAGCGATGGGAGAGAGTGACCTTCAAAAAGTGCTGACATGCAGGAGAGAGAGTGATCCATACAAGTGTCGATCGCCCGGCGCTAACAATAGGAGATGTAAAGTGCCTGTCAGCAGAGTGACGGTAAATGTGACACACCCCAGCAGGAACACCTGTGTGGGTGATCTGGAAACTTTCATTCATTTTCACGAAACTTTATTCATAAATTATTTTTCTCAGATCGAAGTAAAGAAAACATCTGATCAGCTCTGATCCAGACTTTACAAGTCCACGTCTCGCCGTCTGCAGAAGCTCTTTGTCCGGAATTCCGTCCATCCCTGGGAATATCTGGGAGAAGACTTTCTCTGTGGGAGGAATCCGTCATGTTCCGTCTGCTTGTGTTTAGACAACTTCAAATCACAGCAAAGAAACCTCCTTCAGCAGACGATGCAATCCGATCTGGTTCCCTGTGTTCCGCTTGTAAAACAGAATCCATGAGCAGCAGAACCAGCAGGGTGTTCCGGTTCTCCTGCAGCTTGGCTGTCCAGAAGATGGTGGACAGATCCCCATCTCTGTGACTCAGAACCAGTTACCGTAGCAACACGCCAGCTGTTTGACATGACAACAAACACTGTGATGAGGAGAATGTGCGGCCTGATGACGGCAGGCCGTAACGCCGCCGCGATCCGAGGTGGAAACGACCAGATGATCCGGTTGCTGCCAGCAGGAAAACCACGACGTGGCTTCATAACACCTGTTGCCACAGCAACGGCTTCTAACGGGGCGGAAACAGGCTGAACAGTCAGCAGTGTGTGTGTGTGTGTGTGTGTGTGTGTGTGAAAGAGTGTGTGTGTTTTCAGGCTGTAGCTGTTAAAACACCTGAAGAAGAATCTCAGACCTGTTTGAATCTTTTGACCTGAACCTGTTTATATCTGGAACCAGATCCTGGATTATTTATATGTGAAACATGGTCTGAGAAACTCTTTGGCCTGTAGGAGCCTCTCGCTCCGAATCCTAAACCTGTCCTCCATCAGCCCCATCACACCTCCACCTGTCCTCCATCAGCTCCATCACACCTCCACCTGTCCTCCATCAGCAACATGACACCTCCACCTGTCCTCCATCAGCAACATGACACCTCCACCTGTCCTCCATCAGCAACATGACACCTCCACCTGTCCTCCATCAGCAACATGACACCTCCACCTGTCCTCCATCAGCCCCATCACACCTCCACCTGTCCTCCATCAGCTCCATCACACCTCCACCTGTCCTCCATCAGCCCCATCACACCTCCACCTGTCTTCCATCAGCCCCATCACACCTCCACCTGTCCTCCATCAGCTCCATCACACCTCCACCTGTCCTCCATCAGCAACATGACACCTCCACCTGTCCTCCATCAGCCCCATCACACCTCCACCTGTCCTCCATCAGCTCCATCACACCTCCACCTGTCCTCCATCAGCAACATGACACCTCCACCTGTCCTCCATCAGCCCCATCACACCTCCACCTGTCCCCCATCAGCTCCATCACACCTCCACCTGTCCTCCATCAGCTCCATCACACCTCCACCTGTCCTCCATCAGCTCCATCACACCTCCACCTGTCCTCCATCAGCCCCATCACACCTCCACCTGTCCTCCATCAGCTCCATCACACCTCCACCTGTCCTCCATCAGCCCCATCACACCTCCACCTGTCCTCCATCAGCCCCATCACACCTCCACCTGTCCTCCATCAGCCCCATCACACCTCCACCTGTCCTCCATCAGCAACATGACACCTCCACCAGTCCTCCATCAGCCCCATCACACCTCCACCTGTCCTCCATCAGCCCCATCACACCTCCACCTGTCCTCCATCAGCAACATGACACCTCCACCTGTCCTCCATCAGCTCCATCACACCTCCACCTGTCCTCCATCAGCCCCATCACACCTCCACCTGTCCTCCATCAGCAACATGACACCTCCACCTGTCCTCCATCAGCTCCATCACACCTCCACCTGTCCTCCATCAGCAACATGACACCTCCACCTGTCCTCCATCAGCCCCATCACACCTCCACCTGTCCTCCATCAGCCCCATTACACCTCCACCTGTCCTCCATCAGCCCCATGACACCTCCACCTGTCCTCCATCAGCCCCATCACACCTCCACCTGTCCTCCATCAGCAACATGACACCTCCACCTGTCCTCCATCAGCCCCATCACACCTCCACCTGTCCTCCATCAGCAACATGACACCTCCACCTGTCCTCCATCAGCCCCATCACACCTCCACCTGTCCTCCATCAGCCCCATCACACCTCCACCTGTCCTCCATCAGCTCCATCACACCTCCACCTGTCCTCCATCAGCTCCATCACACCTCCACCTGTCCTCCATCAGCTCCATCACACCTCCACCTGTCCTCCATCAGCTCCATCACACCTCCACCTGTCCTCCATCAGCCCCATCACACCTCCACCTGTCCTCCATCAGCCCCATCACACCTCCACCTGTCCTCCATCAGCTCCATCACACCTCCACCTGTCCTCCATCAGCTCCATCACACCTCCACCTGTCCTCCATCAGCTCCATCACACCTCCACCTGTCCTCCATCAGCAACATGACACCTCCACCTGTCCTCCATCAGCTCCATCACACCTCCACCTGTCCTCCATCAGCCCCATCACACCTCCACCTGTCCTCCATCAGCCCCATCACACCTCCACCTGTCCTCCATCAGCTCCATCACACCTCCACCTGTCCTCCATCAGCTCCATCACACCTCCACCTGTCCTCCATCAGCTCCATCACACCTCCACCTGTCCTCCATCAGCCCCATCACACCTCCACCTGTCCTCCATCAGCCCCATCACACCTCCACCTGTCCTCCATCAGCTCCATCACACCTCCACCTGTCCTCCATCAGCTCCATCACACCTCCACCTGTCCTCCATCAGCTCCATCACACCTCCACCTGTCCTCCATCAGCAACATGACACCTCCACCTGTCCTCCATCAGCTCCATCACACCTCCACCTGTCCTCCATCAGCCCCATCACACCTCCACCTGTCCTCCATCAGCTCCATCACACCTCCACCTGTCCTCCATCAGCTCCATCACACCTCCACCTGTCCTCCATCAGCAACATGACACCTCCACCTGTCCTCCATCAGCTCCATGACACCTCCACCTGTCCTCCATCAGCAACATGACACCTCCACCTGTCCTCCATCAGCTCCATCACACCTCCACCTGTCCTCCATCAGCTCCATCACACCTCCACCTGTCCTCCATCAGCAACATGACACCTCCACCTGTCCTCCATCAGCTCCATGACACCTCCACCTGTCCTCCATCAGCTCCATGACACCTCCACCTGTCCTCCATCAGCAACATGACACCTCCACCTGTCCTCCATCAGCTCCATCACACCTCCACCTGTCCTCCATCAGCTCCATCACACCTCCACCTGTCCTCCATCAGCAACATGACACCTCCACCTGTCCTCCATCAGCTCCATGACACCTCCACCTGTCCTCCATCAGCCCCATGACACCTCCACCTCTCCTCCATCAGCTCCATCACACCTCCACCTGTCCTCCATCAGCAACATGACACCTCCACCTGTCCTCCATCAGCTACATCACACCTCCACCTGTCCTCCATCAGCAACATGACACCTCCACCTGTCCTCCATCAGCTCCATCACACCTCCACCTGTCCTCCATCAGCTCCATCACACCTCCACCTGTCCTCCATCAGCTCCATCACACCTCCACCTGTCCTCCATCAGCTCCATCACACCTCCACCTGTCCTCCATCAGCAACATGACACCTCCACCTGTCCTCCATCAGCTCCATGACACCTCCACCTGTCCTCCATCAGCTACATCACACCTCCACCTGTCCTCCATCAGCTCCATCACACCTCCACCTGTCCTCCATCAGCAACATGACACCTCCACCTGTCCTCCATCAGCTCCATCACACCTCCACCTGTCCTCCATCAGCTCCATCACACCTCCACCTGTCCTCCATCAGCAACATGACACCTCCACCTGTCCTCCATCAGCTCCATCACACCTCCACCTGTCCTCCATCAGCAACATGACACCTCCACCTGTCCTCCATCAGCTCCATCACACCTCCACCTGTCCTCCATCAGCTCCATCACACCTCCACCTGTCCTCCATCAGCAACATGACACCTCCACCTGTCCTCCATCAGCTCCATGACACCTCCACCTGTCCTCCATCAGCTCCATGACACCTCCACCTGTCCTCCATCAGCAACATGACACCTCCACCTGTCCTCCATCAGCCCCATCACACCTCCACCTGTCCTCCATCAGCTCCATCACACCTCCACCTGTCCTCCATCAGCTCCATCACACCTCCACCTGTCCTCCATCAGCTCCATCACACCTCCACCTGTCCTCCATCAGCTCCATCACACCTCCACCTGTCCTCCATCAGCCCCATCACACCTCCACCTGTCCTCCATCAGCCCCATCACACCTCCACCTGTCCTCCATCAGCTCCATCACACCTCCACCTGTCCTCCATCAGCTCCATCACACCTCCACCTGTCCTCCATCAGCTCCATCACACCTCCACCTGTCCTCCATCAGCAACATGACACCTCCACCTGTCCTCCATCAGCTCCATCACACCTCCACCTGTCCTCCATCAGCCCCATCACACCTCCACCTGTCCTCCATCAGCTCCATCACACCTCCACCTGTCCTCCATCAGCTCCATCACACCTCCACCTGTCCTCCATCAGCAACATGACACCTCCACCTGTCCTCCATCAGCTCCATCACACCTCCACCTGTCCTCCATCAGCAACATGACACCTCCACCTGTCCTCCATCAGCTCCATCACACCTCCACCTGTCCTCCATCAGCTCCATCACACCTCCACCTGTCCTCCATCAGCAACATGACACCTCCACCTGTCCTCCATCAGCTCCATGACACCTCCACCTGTCCTCCATCAGCTCCATGACACCTCCACCTGTCCTCCATCAGCAACATGACACCTCCACCTGTCCTCCATCAGCTCCATCACACCTCCACCTGTCCTCCATCAGCTCCATCACACCTCCACCTGTCCTCCATCAGCAACATGACACCTCCACCTGTCCTCCATCAGCTCCATGACACCTCCACCTGTCCTCCATCAGCCCCATGACACCTCCACCTGTCCTCCATCAGCTCCATCACACCTCCACCTGTCCTCCATCAGCAACATGACACCTCCACCTGTCCTCCATCAGCTACATCACACCTCCACCTGTCCTCCATCAGCAACATGACACCTCCACCTGTCCTCCATCAGCAACATGACACCTCCACCTGTCCTCCATCAGCTCCATCACACCTCCACCTGTCCTCCATCAGCTCCATCACACCTCCACCTGTCCTCCATCAGCTCCATCACACCTCCACCTGTCCTCCATCAGCAACATGACACCTCCACCTGTCCTCCATCAGCTCCATGACACCTCCACCTGTCCTCCATCAGCTACATCACACCTCCACCTGTCCTCCATCAGCTCCATCACACCTCCACCTGTCCTCCATCAGCAACATGACACCTCCACCTGTCCTCCATCAGCTCCATCACACCTCCACCTGTCCTCCATCAGCAACATGACACCTCCACCTGTCCTCCATCAGCTCCATCACACCTCCACCTGTCCTCCATCAGCTCCATCACACCTCCACCTGTCCTCCATCAGCTCCATCACACCTCCACCTGTCCTCCATCAGCAACATGACACCTCCACCTGTCCTCCATCAGCTCCATGACACCTCCACCTGTCCTCCATCAGCAACATGACACCTCCACCTGTCCTCCATCAGCTCCATCACACCTCCACCTGTCCTCCATCAGCAACATGACACCTCCACCTGTCCTCCATCAGCTCCATGACACCTCCACCTGTCCTCCATCAGCAACATGACACCTCCACCTGTCCTCCATCAGCAACATGACACCTCCACCTGTCCTCCATCAGCTCCATCACACCTCCACCTGTCCTCCATCAGCTCCATCACACCTCCACCTGTCCTCCATCAGCAACATGACACCTCCACCTGTCCTCCATCAGCTCCATGACACCTCCACCTGTCCTCCATCAGCTCCATCACACCTCCACCTGTCCTCCATCAGCAACATGACACCTCCACCTGTCCTCCATCAGCAACATGACACCTCCACCTGTCCTCCATCAGCTCCATCACACCTCCACCTGTCCTCCATCAGCTCCATCACACCTCCACCTGTCCTCCATCAGCAACATGACACCTCCACCTGTCCTCCATCAGCTCCATCACACCTCCACCTGTCCTCCATCAGCTCCATCACACCTCCACCTGTCCTCCATCAGCTCCATCACACCTCCACCTGTCCTCCATCAGCAACATGACACCTCCACCTGTCCTCCATCAGCTCCATCACACCTCCACCTGTCCTCCATCAGCTCCATCACACCTCCACCTGTCCTCCATCAGCTCCATCACACCTCCACCTGTCCTCCATCAGCAACATGACACCTCCACCTGTCCTCCATCAGCTCCATCACACCTCCACCTGTCCTCCATCAGCTCCATCACACCTCCACCTGTCCTCCATCAGCCCCATCACACCTCCACCTGTCCTCCATCAGCCCCATCACACCTCCACCTGTCCTCCATCAGCAACATGACACCTCCACCTGTCCTCCATCAGCAACATGACACCTCCACCTGTCCTCCATCAGCCCCATCACACCTCCACCTGTCCTCCATCAGCTCCATCACACCTCCACCTGTCCTCCATCAGCAACATGACACCTCCACCTGTCCTCCATCAGCAACATGACACCTCCACCTGTCCTCCATCAGCAACATGACACCTCCACCTGTCCTCCATCAGCTCCATGACACCTCCACCTGTCCTCCATCAGCTCCATCACACCTCCACCTGTCCTCCATCAGCTCCATCACACCTCCACCTGTCCTCCATCAGCAACATGACACCTCCACCTGTCCTCCATCAGCTACATCACACCTCCACCTGTCCTCCATCAGCTCCATCACACCTCCACCTGTCCTCCATCAGCTCCATGACACCTCCACCTGTCCTCCATCAGCCCCATGACACCTCCACCTGTCCTCCATCAGCTCCATCACACCTCCACCTGTCCTCCATCAGCTCCATCACACCTCCACCTGTCCTCCATCAGCAACATGACACCTCCACCTGTCCTCCATCAGCTCCATCACACCTCCACCTGTCCTCCATCAGCAACATGACACCTCCACCTGTCCTCCATCAGCCCCATCACACCTCCACCTGTCCTCCATCAGCTCCATCACACCTCCACCTGTCCTCCATCAGCAACATGACACCTCCACCTGTCCTCCATCAGCAACATGACACCTCCACCTGTCCTCCATCAGCAACATGACACCTCCACCTGTCCTCCATCAGCTCCATCACACCTCCACCTGTCCTCCATCAGCTCCATCACACCTCCACCTGTCCTCCATCAGCAACATGACACCTCCACCTGTCCTCCATCAGCTACATCACACCTCCACCTGTCCTCCATCAGCTCCATCACACCTCCACCTGTCCTCCATCAGCTCCATGACACCTCCACCTGTCCTCCATCAGCCCCATGACACCTCCACCTGTCCTCCATCAGCTCCATCACACCTCCACCTGTCCTCCATCAGCTCCATCACACCTCCACCTGTCCTCCATCAGCTCCATGACACCTCCACCTGTCCTCCATCAGCAACATGACACCTCCACCTGTCCTCCATCAGCAACATGACACCTCCACCTGTCCTCCATCAGCAACACGACACCTCCACCTGTCCTCCATAAGCTCCATCACACCTCCACCTGTCCTCCATCAGCTCCATCACACCTCCATCTGTCCTCCATAAGCTCCATCACACCTCCACCTGTCCTCCATCAGCTCCATCACACCTCCACCTGTCCTCCATCAGCTCCATCACACCTCCACCTGTCCTCCATCAGCCCCATGACACCTCCACCTGTCCTCCATCAGCTCCATGACACCTCCACCTGTCCTCCATCAGCCCCATGACACCTCCACCTGTCCTCCATCAGCAACATGACACCTCCACCTGTCCTCCATCAGCCCCATGACACCTCCACCTGTCCTCCATCAGCTCCATGACACCTCCACCTGTCCTCCATCAGCCCCATGACACCTCCACCTGTCCTCCATCAGCTCCATGACACCTCCACCTGTCCTCCATCAGCAACATGACACCTCCACCTGTCCTCCATCAGCCCCATGACACCTCCACCTGTCCTCCATCAGCTCCATGACACCTCCACCTGTCCTCCATCAGCCCCATCACACCTCCACCTGTCCTCCATCAGCAACATGACACCTCCACCTGTCCTCCATCAGCCCCATGACACCTCCACCTGTCCTCCATCAGCTACATGACACCTCCACCTGTCCTCCATCAGCAACATGACACCTCCACCTGTCATCCATCAGCTCCATCACACCTCCACCTGTCCTCCATCAGCTACATTACACCTCCACCTGTCCTCCATCAGCAACATGACACATCCACCTGTCCTCCATCAGCTCCATCACACCTCCACCTGTCCTCCATCAGCTCCATCACACCTCCACCTGTCCTCCATCATCTCCATCACACCTCCACCTGTCCTCCATCAGCTCCATGACACCTCCACCTGTCCTCCATCAGCAACATGACACCTCCACCTGTCCTCCATCAGCAACATGACACCTCCACCTGTCTTCCATCAGCTCCATCACACCTCCACCTGTCCTCCATCAGCTACATGACACCTCCACCTGTCCTCCATCAGCTACATGACACCTCCACCTGTCCTCCATCAGCCCCATGACACCTCCACCTGTCCTCCATCAGCTCCATGACACCTCCACCTGTCCTCCATCAGCCCCATGACACCTCCACCTGTCCTCCATCAGCTCCATGACACCTCCACCTGTCCTCCATCAGCAACATGACACCTCCACCTGTCCTCCATCAGCCCCATGACACCTCCACCTGTCCTCCATCAGCTCCATGACACCTCCACCTGTCCTCCATCAGCCCCATGACACCTCCACCTGTCCTCCATCAGCAACATGACACCTCCACCTGTCCTCCATCAGCCCCATGACACCTCCACCTGTCCTCCATCAGCTCCATCACACCTCCACCTGTCCTCCATGAGATACATGACACCTCCACCTGTCCTCCATCAGCAACATGACACCTCCACCTGTCCTCCATCAGCTCCATCACACCTCCACCTGTCCTCCATCAGCTACATGACACCTCCACCTGTCCTCCATCAGCAACATGACACCTCCACCTGTCCTCCATCAGATCCATCACACCTCCACCTGTCCTCCATCAGCTACATGACACCTCCACCTGTCCTCCATCAGCTCCATCACACCTCCACCTGTCCTCCATCAGCTACATGACACCTCCACCTGTCCTCCATCAGCAACATGACACCTCCACCTGTCCTCCATCAGCTACATGACACCTCCACCTGTCCTCCATCAGCAACATGACACCTCCACCTGTCCTCCATCAGCAACATGACACCTCCACCTGTCCTCCATCAGCTACATGACACCTCCACCTGTCCTCCATCAGCAACATGACACCTCCACCTGTCCTCCATCAGCTCCATCACACCTCCACCTGTCCTCCATCAGCAAAATGACACCTCCACCTGTCCTCCATCAGCCCCATGACACCTCCACCTGTCCTCCATCAGCTCCATGACACCTCCACCTGTCCTCCATCAGCCCCATGACACCTCCACCTGTCCTCCATCAGCTCCATGACACCTCCACCTGTCCTCCATCAGCCCCATGACACCTCCACCTGTCCTCCATCAGCAACATGACACCTCCACCTGTCCTCCATCAGCCCCATCACACCTCCACCTGTCCTCCATCAGCAACATGACACCTCCACCTGTCCTCCATCAGCAACATGACACCTCCACCTGTCCTCCATCAGCCCCATGACACCTCCACCTGTCCTCCATCAGCCCCATGACACCTCCACCTGTCCTCCATCAGCCCCATGACACCTCCACCTGTCCTCCATCAGCAACATGACACCTCCACCTGTCCTCCATCAGCCCCATGACACCTCCACCTGTCCTCCATCAGCCCCATCACACCTCCACCTGTCCTCCATCAGCTCCATCACACCTCCACCAGTCCTCCATCAGCTACATGACACCTCCACCTGTCCTCCATCAGCTACATGACACCTCCACCTGTCCTCCATCAGCCCCATGACACCTCCACCCTTCCTCCATCAGCTCCATCACACCTCCACCTGTCCTCCATCAGCTACATGACACCTCCACCTGTCCTCCATCAGCTCCATCACACCTCCACCTGTCCTCCATCAGCTACATGACACCTCCACCTGTCCTCCATCAGCTACATGACACCTCCACCTGTCCTCCATCAGCAACATGACACCTCCACCTGTCCTCCATCAGCAACATGACACCTCCACCTTTCCTCCATCAGCCCCATGACACCTCCACCTGTCCTCCATCAGCTCCATCACACCTCCACCTGTCCTCCATCAGCTACATGACACCTCCACCTGTCCTCCATCAGCTACATGACACCTCCACCTGTCCTCCATCAGCAACATGACACCTCCACCTGTCCTCCATCAGCAACATGACACCTCCACCTATCCTCCATCAGCCCCATGACACCTCCACCTGTCCTCCATCAGCTCCATGACACCTCCACCTTTCCTCCATCAGCCCCATGACACCTCCACCTGTCCTCCATCAGCTCCATGACACCTCCACCTGTCCTCCATCAGCCCCATGACACCTCCACCTGTCCTCCATCAGCAACATGACACCTCCACCTGTCCTCCATCAGCTCCATCACACCTCCACCTGTCCTCCATCAGCTCCATCACACCTCCACCTGTCCTCCATCAGCTACATGACACCTCCACCTGTCCTCCATCAGCTACATGACACCTCCACCAGTCCTCCATCAGCCCCATGACACCTCCACCTGTCCTCCATCAGCTCCATCACACCTCCACCTGTCCTCCATCAGCTACATGACACCTCCACCTGTCCTCCATCAGCTACATGACACCTCCACCAGTCCTCCATCAGCTACATGACACCGCCACCTGTCCTCCATCAGCTCCATCACACCTCCACCTGTCCTCCATCAGCTACATGACACCTCCACCTGTCCTCCATCAGCTACATGACACCTCCACCTGTCCTCCATCAGCTACATGACACCTCCACCTGTCCTCCATCAGCTCCATCACACCTCCACCTGTCCTCCATCAGCTCCATCACACCTCCACCAGTCCTCCATCAGCTACATTCAGTGGGAATTAAACACGCAGCTCCGTCACGTCCTGTAGACCTGTGTGTCATCAGCGTAACCATGGCAACACATCACGTGGTGTTTCATCATTTCATCCCGTGGTTGATTTTACTTTAGACCTGACCGGGACCAGTCAGCTGCAGTGTCAGAAAGTCCAACCATGTTTCCAGCTGGTCCGGTTAGAGGTTCTGGTTTACTGTGTCAGAAGCAGCGCTGAGATCCAGAAGAACCAGGACCGAAATGTCCTCACGTGTTGGACTTAAAGGTTCTACAGGTGTCTGGTTCTGCAGGTCTCTGGTTCTGCAGGTCTCGGGTTCTGCAGGTCTCGGGTTCTGCAGGTCTCTGGTTCTGCAGGACTCTGGTTCTGCAGGACTCTGGTTCTACAGGTGTCTGGTTCTACAGGTGTCTGGTTCTGCTTGTCTCGGGTTCTACAGGTCTTGGGTTCTGCAGGACTCTGGTTCTACAGGTGTCTGGTTCTACAGGTGTCTGGTTCTGCTTGTCTCGGGTTCTACAGGTCTTGGGTTCTGCAGGACTCTGGTTCTGCAGGACTCTGGTTCTGCAGGACTCTGGTTCTACAGGTGTCTGGTTCTGCAGGTCTCGGGTTCTGCAGGTCTTGGGTTCTGCAGGACTCTGGTTCTGCAGGACTCTGGTTCTGCAGGTCTCGGGTTCTGCAGGACTCTGGTTCTGCAGGACTCTGGTTCTACAGGTGTCTGGTTCTGCAGGACTCTGGTTCTACAGGTGTCTGGTTCTGCAGGACTCTGGTTCTACAGGTGTCTGGTTCTGCAGGTCTCGGGTTCTGCAGGTCTTGGGTTCTGCAGGACTCTGGTTCTGCAGGACTCTGGTTCTGCAGGTCTCGGGTTCTGCAGGTCTCGGGTTCTGCAGGACTCTGGTTCTACAGGTGTCTGGTTCTGCAGGACTCTGGTTCTGCAGGTCTCGGGTTCTGCAGGTCTCTGGTTCTGCAGGACTCTGGTTCTGCAGGTCTCGGGTTCTGCAGGTCTCGGGTTCTGCAGGTCTCTGGTTCTGCAGGTCTCTGGTTCTGCAGGACTCTGGTGCTACAGGTGTCTGGTTCTACAGGTGTCTGGTTCTGCAGGTCTCGGGTTCTGCAGGACTCTGGTTCTACAGGTGTCTGGTTCTGCAGGTCTCGGGTTCTGCAGGTCTTGGGTTCTGCAGGACTCTGGTTCTGCAGGACTCTGGTTCTGCAGGTCTCGGGTTCTGCAGGTCTCTGGTTCTGCAGGACTCTGGTTCTACAGGTGTCTGGTTCTGCAGGTCTCGTGTTCTGCAGGTCTCGGGTTCTGCAGTTCTCGTGTTCTGCAGGTCTCGTGTTCTGCAGGTCTCGTGTTCTGCAGTTCTCGTGTTCTGCAGGTCTCGGGTTCTGCAGGACTCTGGTTCTACAGGTGTCTGGTTCTGCAGGTCTCGGGTTCTGCAGGTCTCGTGTTCTGCAGGTCTCGGGTTCTGCAGTTCTCGTGTTCTGCAGGTCTCGGGTTCTGCAGTTCTCGGGTTCTGCAGGACTCTGGTTCTGCAGGTCTCGGGTTCTGCAGGTCTCGGGTTCTGCAGGACTCTGGTTCTACAGGTGTCTGGTTCTGCAGGTCTCGGGTTCTGCAGGTCTCGTGTTCTGCAGGTCTCGGGTTCTGCAGTTCTCGTGTTCTGCAGGTCTCGGGTTCTGCAGTTCTCGGGTTCTGCAGGACTCTGGTTCTGCAGGTCTCGGGTTCTGCAGGTCTCTGGTTCTGCAGGACTCTGGTTCTGCAGGACTCTGGTTCTACAGGTGTCTGGTTCTACAGGTGTCTGGTTCTGCAGGTCTCGGGTTCTGCAGGTCTCTGGTTCTGCAGGACTCTGGTTCTGCAGGACTCTGGTTCTACAGGTGTCTGGTTCTGCAGGTCTCGGGTTCTGCAGGTCTTGTTTTCTGCAGGACTCTGGTTCTGCAGGACTCTGGTTCTACAGGTGTCTGGTTCTGCAGGTCTCGTGTTCTGCAGGTCTCGGGTTCTGCAGTTCTCGGGTTCTGCAGGTCTCGTGTTCTGCAGGTCTCGGGTTCTGCAGTTCTCGGGTTCTGCAGGACTCTGGTTCTGCAGGTCTCGGGTTCTGCAGGTCTCTGGTTCTGCAGTTCTCGGGTTCTGCAGGACTCTGGTTCTGCAGGTCTCGGGTTTTGCAGGTCTCGGGTTCTGCAGGTCTCTGGTTCTGCAGGACTCTGGTTCTTCAGGTCTCGGGTTCTGCAGGTCTCGGGTTCTGCAGTTCTCGGGTTCTGCAGGACTCTGGTTCTTCAGGTCTTGGGTTCTGCAGGTCTCTGGTTCTGCAGGACTCTGGTTCTTCAGGTCTCGGGTTCTGCAGGTCTCGGGTTCTGCAGTTCTCGGGTTCTGCAGGACTCTGGTTCTTCAGGTCTTGGGTTCTGCAGTTCTCGGGTTCTGCAGGACTCTGGTTCTTCAGGTCTCGGGTTTTGCAGGTCTCGGGTTCTGCAGGTCTCTGGTTCTGCAGGACTCGGGTTCTGCAGGACTCTGGTTCTTCAGGTCTCGGGTTCTGCAGGTCTCGGGTTCTGCAGTTCTCGGGTTCTGCAGGACTCTGGTTCTTCAGGTCTTGGGTTCTGCAGTTCTCGGGTTCTGCAGGACTCTGGTTCTTCAGGTCTCGGGTTTTGCAGGTCTCGGGTTCTGCAGGTCTCTGGTTCTGCAGGACTCGGGTTCTGCAGGTCTCTGGTTCTGCAGTTCTCGGGTTCTGCAGGACTCTGGTTCTTCAGGTCTCGGGTTCTGCAGGTCTCTGGTTCTGCAGGACTCTGGTTCTTCAGGTCTCGGGTTTTGCAGGTCTCGGGTTCTGCAGTTCTCGGGTTCTGCAGGTCTCGGGTTCTGCAGTTCTCGGGTTCTGCAGGACTCTGGTTCTTCAGGTCTTGGGTTCTGCAGTTCTCGGGTTCTGCAGGACTCTGGTTCTTCAGGTCTCGGGTTTTGCAGGTCTCGGGTTCTGCAGGTCTCTGGTTCTGCAGGACTCGGGTTCTGCAGGTCTCTGGTTCTGCAGGACTCGGGTTCTGCAGGTCTCTGGTTCTGCAGGACTCTGGTTCTGCAGGTCTGATGATGTAAACGGAGGTGGTCCTGGTCCTGGTGGTGTTTGATAAAGGGACTGTACAGACTCGGGTCTGTGGGGGAGGGGGCAGGGGGTTTGGGGGGTGGCGACCGAACACACAACGGGTGACCTTGGCGTTGTGAAGCCATTACACAATTCACTGGCAGGCCAATCGAATCTCTCTGTCGATCAATATCCTATTAAAGCAGCACAGAGAGTGTGCATGTACGTGCACACATATGTGAATGTGTGTGTGTCTTTTTTTACTTTCTTTCTTCAGACCTTCATCCATCTATCCACTCCTCTTCCTCATCTCTTCATTCTGTTTACATTTTCATTGTAACGCAAAGTTTCCTGTCTGTCTGTTCAATTCAACTTTATTTATATAGCGTCAAATCATGGCAATGCCATCTCAAGACGCTTTACAGACAGAGGGGAAAACATAATGAAGGCCAATTCATAACAGCCTATATAAGGAAACCAACAGATTGAGTTGAGTCCAACTCCATCTCCCATCCTGAGCAAGCACACTGGCGACAGTGGGAAGGAAAAAACTCCCTTTTAACAGGAAGGAAACCTGCGGCAGAACCCGGCTCAGGACAGGCAGCCATCTGCCTCTGCTGTGTGGGGGGAAGAGGACAGAAAGACAACAGACAACAGGAACTGCTACTCCCGGCCAGGGAGACCTGCTGAGACAGGAGACATACATGTTAATGATGCTACACTGTTATGGGGGGGGGGGGGGGGTAAAAGAAAGAGATAAAGAGAAAGAAGCTCAGTGTATCAGGAAATGTCCCTCAGCAGTCTAAACCTATAGCAGCATAACTAAGGGATGCTAACCATCCCTAGCTATAGGACTTATCAAAAAGATAAGTCTTCAGCCTAGTCTTAAAGGTGGGGAGGGTGTCTGCTTCCCTAACACTAACTGGGAGCTTATTCCATAAGAGAGGGGCCTGATAACCAAAGGCTCTGCCTCCTGCTCGGCTCTTTGAGACTCTAGGAACCACAAGTAAGCCTGCAGTCTGCGAACGAAGTACTCTGCTTGGTATATAAGGAACAATGAGGTCTTTGATATATAGTGGTGCCTGGTTGTGGAGGGCTTTATATGTAAGGAGAAGGATTTTAAATTCTATTCTAGATTCAACAGGCAGCCAATGAAGAGAGGCTAAAACTGGAGAAATATGATCTCTCCTGCTGGTTCTGGTCAGGACTCTGGCTGCAGAATTCTGGATCAGCTGAAGGCTTTTCAGGGCATATTTAGGACAGCCCAGTAATAGAGAGTTACAGTAATCTAGTCTCAAAGTAACAAAAGCGTGAACCAGTTTTTCTGCATCACTCCGAGACAGAATGTCCCTAATTTTGGCTTTATTACGTAAATGAAAGAAGGCTGTTTTAGTAACCTGCTTAATATGTGGACCAAAGGACAGGTCAGGGTCAAATATTACTCCAAGGTTTCTCACTGTAGCACTGGAAGCTAAAGTAATGCCATCCAGGTTCATTACAAAACCGGAAAATTTAGCTCTGAGTTTTTCAGATCCAACGAGAATTACTTCAGTCTTATCTGAGTTTAAGAGGAGAAAATTTCTAGACATCCAAGTCTTTATGTCTATGAGACAATTTTGTAGCCTATTGGGCTGATTTGTTTCATCTGGTTTAAAGGATAAGTATAGTTGAGTATCATCTGCATAACAATGAAAGTTTATTCCATGCTGTCTAATAATTTTGCCTAAAGGGAGCATATATAGTGTGAAGAGTATTGGTCCAAGTACAGAACCTTGAGGAACTCCATGACTTACTGTAGTTTGTGAGGAGGACTTGTCATTTACATGAACAAACTGAAGTCTATCAGATAAATATGATTTAAACCAGCTTAACGCTGTACCTGTAATTCCAATCACCTGTTCTAGTCTTTGTAACAGAATGTTATGATCGACTGTATCAAATGCAGCACTAAGATCAAGCAAGATAAGTACAGACACAAGTCCTTTGTCTGAGGCCATAAGAAGGTCATTAGTAACTTTCACCAATGCTGTCTCAGTACTATGATGAGCTCTAAATCCTGACTGAAACTCCTCGCATAAATTATTTCTGCTCAGGTGGGCATGTAGCTGAGCTGAAACTATTTTCTCCAGAATTTTGGACATAAACGGGAGGTTAGATATAGGTCTATAATTTGCTCTCACCTCTGGATCCAGAGATTGCTTTTTAAGTAAAGGCTTGATTACAGCAGTTTTAAATGATTGTGGTACATATCCTGTCACTAAAGACATATTGATAAGATTTAGTAGTGATGTATTAATTAAAGGGAAAATGTCCTTAAAGAGGCTCGTTGGGAGAGGGTCTAAGATACAGGTGGATGGTTTAGATGAAGCTATTATTTTAGTTAATTCAGAGGGTTGGACAGGACAGAAACTATTTAGACACAAGTCAGATCCTGGTTCTAAGGATGCTTCGGAGACCACAACAGGCTCAACATTATAGGTAGAAGGAAGAATATTGTGAATTTGATATCTAATAGTGTCAATTTTATTCCTGAAAAAATACATGAAATCATCACAGCTAAGTGAGAAAGGAATACATGGCTCCACAGCGCTCCGGCTCCTAGTAAGCCTAGCTACAGTGCTGAAAAGAAACCGAGGGTTGTTTTTGTTTTCCTCTATCAATGATGAATAATAAGCTGTTCTTGCCGTACGTAAGGCTTTTTTGTATACAATTAAACTTTCTTTCCAGGTTAAGTGAGACTCCTCTAGTCCTGATGAACGTCATCTGTTTTCCAAACGCCTTGATGCCTGTTTTAGAGCTCGAAGCTGGGAATTAAACCAGGGAGCCTTCATAATCTTACCTAATTTCTTCTTCTTTAGGGGAGCAACATTATCCAAGGTTGTACGCATTGAAGCTGTTATAGTATCAGCATGTTGATCAATCTGAGCAGGAGTAAAGCTTAAAGGGGGACTCTCAGTCATGCTAACACATGGTAGAGGGGAAAAAATTGATTTAATTGATTGTTTAAATTTTGTAATATTATTGTCTGCTAAACATCTACTATAGTAGAATTTATTTTTGGTCAGTGAGTAATCAAATAAAGTGAATTCAAAGGTTAATAGGAAGTTATCGGACAAGACAGGGTTTTGAGGAAAAACTTTGAGCTTATCAGTCTCAATACCAGATGTTAGAACCAGATCAAGAGTATGACCATGAGAGTGAGTGGCTCCATGGACATTTTGTGAAAACCCAATTGAGTTTAGAATAGAGCTAAAGGAAATGTTTAAACTATCATTTTCATGGTCAACATGAATATTAAAATCACCTAGTACAATGACCTTATCAGTAGTCAGCACTAACTCAGACAAGAGATCAGAGAATTGGGTCAGAAACTCGGAGTAAGGTCCAGGTGGGCGATACACTAATGCTAAAAGGAGCGGTTTCTCTCAATTCCATTTTGGATGAGATAAATTTAATGTCAGGAATTCAAAGGATTTATAGTTAGTTTTGTGCTTAGGATTAATTAAAAATTCTGACTTAAAAATAGCTGCAACACCTCCTCCTCTGCCTGTAGTTCTAGGAATGTGAAAGTTTAAATAGTTAGCTGGCGTAGCTTCATTAATACTAACATAATCCTCTTGCTGTAACCAGGTTTCCGTAAGACAGAATAAATCAATGTGGTGATCACCTATCAAGTCATTGACTAATAAAGACTTATTTGGGAGGGATCTGATATTCAGTAGGCCACACTTTATTGTCTTATTTTCAGATTTTATTAGATCCATTGTTTTTGTCTGTCTGTCTGCTGTCGCTGCAACCACAGTACAGAGAAGATGCTAGGTTAAACGCCCCCCCCCCCCTCTGTTACCCTGGGCAATGCACACCTGGTGGTGTACCAGCAGCAGATGTTCATTTTGACACAAATGGCAGTGAAATTTTTAATAGTATTAATGATCATCATGTTGATCAGCTTCACATGACTTTCAAGTCTTTCCAAAACATGATAAAAATCCGCAAACCTGCTTAGAACCTGCTCAAAGTCTTAGGACTTAAGCCTGTTCCATCCTCCATGAGATGCAAGAACTGAGTTCTTGTTCTCGAGGCTGCAAGAACAAGAAAAAACGTCTTGTTTGTCAGGTCCATCCATCCTCCAGGAGAAGCAGGTCTGCAGCGGGGAGGGATCACAGCGGGGGGCGATGTCTGCTTTATGTGCAATGAACCCGGTTCTTACCTCCGCCGAGGAGGTTGTTTTCCCGGCGTCTTTTTGCTCAAGATAACTTAAAAGGTTATGGATGGATTTTATAAATATTTCAAGAGTTGTTGCAAATGTAAAAATGAAGAAGTGATTAAATTCTGGTGGTGATCAGGATCACCGTGTGGATCCAGGAATGTTTTAAAAGGATTCTTAAACATCGGGCTTGGTGGAGGTTTCCGCTCTCCGAGTTTCTAGTTTTATATTTAACGAGCAGCGGCTGGGCGGGTCGTGCACGCAGCTGGGCGGGTCGTGCACGCGGCTGGGTCCGAGTGTTTTATTGCAATATGTAAAAATGTTGGTACTTTCTCACCACCTAGATCAGCTGTTTTATCAAAACAATCCGTTTTGCCGGCAACAGGAAACACACGGAAGCAGCAACTCCACTTCCTGCTTTCTCTGTGTTAACCACGCCCACCTCCAATGTTCGACCAATCACACGGTACTTCTCGCAGCCCCATAAGAAAAAAGTTCTGCCAGCCCGGTGTGTCAAGAACTGTCCTCAAACACGTCCGCGAGAACAAAATGACGTCATTTTCTTCTCGGAGCCTCGAGAACAAGAAAAAAGTTCTCGCTTCTCGTGGAGGATGGAACAGGCTTTGCTGAAGACCTGCAGAAAACCCTCTGAAGACCTGCAGAAAACCCTCTGAAGACCTGCAGAGAACCCGCTAAAGACCTGCAGAGAACCCGCTAAAGACCTGCAGAGAACCCTCTGAAGACCTGCAGAAAACCCTCTGAAGACCTGCAGAGAACCCGCTAAAGACCTGCAGAGAACCCGCTAAAGACCTGCAGAGAACCCTCTGAAGACCTGCAGAAAACCCTCTGAAGACCTGCAGAGAACCCGCTAAAGACCTGCAGAGAACCCGCTAAAGACCTGCAGAGAACCCTCTGAAGACCTGCAGAAAACCCTCTGAAGACCTGCAGAAAACCCTCTGAAGACCTGCAGAAAACCCTCTGAAGACCTGCAGAGAACCCGCTAAAGACCTGCAGAGAACCCGCTGAAGACCTGCAGAGAACCTGCTAAAGACCTGCAGAGAACCCTCTGAAGACCTGCAGAAAACCCTCTGAAGACCTGCAGAGAACCCGCTAAAGACCTGCAGAGAACCCTCTGAAGACCTGCAGAGAACCCGCTAAAGACCTGCAGAGAACCCGCTGAAGACCTGCAGAGAACCCGCTAAAGACCTGCAGAAAACCCTCTGAAGACCTGCAGAGAACCCGCTAAAGACCTGCAGAGAACCCGCTGAAGACCTGCAGAGAACCCGCTAAAGACCTGCAGAAAACCCTCTGAAGACCTGCAGAAAACCCTCTGAAGACCTGCAGAGAACCCGCTAAAGACCTGCAGAGAACCCGCTAAAGACCTGCAGAGAACCCGCTAAAGACCTGCAGAGAACCCTCTGAAGACCTGCAGAAAACCCTCTGAAGACCTGCAGAGAACCCGCTAAAGACCTGCAGAGAACCCTCTGAAGACCTGCAGAGAACCCGCTAAAGACCTGCAGAAAACCCTCTGAAGACCTGCAGAGAACCCGCTAAAGACCTGCAGAGAACCCGCTAAAGACCTGCAGAGAACCCGCTAAAGACCTGCAGAGAACCCGCTGAAGACCTGCAGAGAACCCGCTAAAGACCTGCAGAGAACCCGCTAAAGACCTGCAGAGAACCCGCTAAAGACCTGCAGAAAACCCTCTGAAGACCTGCAGAGAACCCTCTGAAGACCTGCAGAAAACCCTCTGAAGACCTGCAGAGAACCCGCTAAAGACCTGCAGAGAACCCTCTGAAGACCTGTTGAAAACCCTCTGAAGACCTGCAGAGAACCCTCTGAAGACCTGCAGAGAACCCGCTAAAGACCTGCAGAGAAACCGCTAAAGACCTGCAGAGAACCCTCTGAAGACCTGCAGAGAACCCGCTAAAGACCTGCAGAGAAACCGCTAAAGACCTGCAGAAAACCCTCTGAAGACCTGCAGAGAAACCGCTAAAGACCTGCAGAGAACCCGCTAAAGACCTGCAGAGAACCCGCTAAAGACCTGCAGAGAACCCGCTGAAGACCTGCAGAGAACCTGCTAAAGACCTGCAGAGAACCCTCTGAAGACCTGCAGAAAACCCTCTGAAGACCTGCAGAAAACCCTCTGAAGACCTGCAGAGAACCCGCTAAAGACCTGCAGAGAACCCGCTAAAGACCTGCAGAGAACCCTCTGAAGACCTGCAGAAAACCCTCTGAAGACCTGCAGAGAACCCTCTGAAGACCTGCAGAAAACCCTCTGAAGACCTGCAGAGAACCCGCTAAAGACCTGCAGAGAACCCTCTGAAGACCTGCAGAAAACCCTCTGAAGACCTGCAGAGAACCCGCTAAAGACCTGCAGAAAACCCTCTGAAGACCTGCAGAGAACCCGCTAAAGACCTGCAGAGAACCCTCTGAAGACCTGCAGAAAACCCTCTGAAGACCTGCAGAAAACCCTCTGAAGACCTGCAGAGAACCGGCTAAAGACCTGCAGAGAACCCGCTAAAGACATGCAGAGAACCCTCTGAAGACCTGCAGAAAACCCTCTGAAGACCTGCAGAGAACCCGCTAAAGACCTGCAGAGAACCCTCTGAAGACATGCAGAGAACCCTCTGAAGACCTGCAGAAAACCCTCTGAAGACCTGCAGAGAACCCGCTAAAGACCTGCAGAGAACCCGCTAAAGACCTGCAGAGAACCCTCTGAAGACCTGCAGAGAACCCGCTAAAGACCTGCAGAGAACCCGCTAAAGACCTGCAGAGAACCCGCTGAAGACCTGCAGAGAACCCGCTGAAGACCTGCAGAGAACCCGCTAAAGACCTGCTGAAGCTGCATCTGGTCCTCAGTTGGCAGCTGTAGCTCCTTAGCTGCTGGCGTCCTCTCCAGGCTGCAACCGGTATTACAGACTAATGGAAATCATCAGGAGAGCTTTTTCTGGTCAGGTATTGGCATGTTCCTCAGGTCACATGTTCCTCAGGTCACATGTTCCTCAGGTCACATCTTCCTCAGGTCACATGTTCCTAAGGTCACATCTTCCTAAGGTCACATGTTCCTCAGGTCACATGTTCCTCAGGTCACATGTTCCTAAGGTCACATCTTCCTAAGGTCACATGTTCCTCAGGTCACATGTTCCTCAGGTCACATGTTCCTCAGGTCACATGTTCCTCAGGTCACATCTTCCTCAGGTCACATGTTCCTCAGGTCACATGTTCCTAAGGTCACATTTTCCTCAGGTCACATGTTCCTAAGGTCACATCTTCCTCAGGTCACAAGTTCTCAGGTCACATTTTCCTCAGGTCACATGTTCCTAAGGTCACATGTTCCTAAGGTCACATGTTCCTCAGGTCACATGTTCCTAAGGTCACATTTTCCTCAGGTCACATGTTCCTAAGGTCACATGTTCCTAAGGTCACATGTTCCTCAGGTCACATCTTCCTCAGGTCACATGTTCCTCAGGTCACATGTTCCTCAGGTCACATGTTCCTCAGGTCACATCTTCCTAAGGTCACATGTTCCTCAGGTCACATGTTCCTAAGGTCACATTTTCCTCAGGTCACATGTTCCTAAGGTCACATGTTCCTAAGGTCACATCTTCCTCAGGTCACATGTTCCTAAGGTCACATGTTCCTCAGGTCACATGTTCCTAAGGTCACATGTTCCTCAGGTCACATCTTCCTCAGGTCACATGTTCCTCAGGTCACATGTTCCTAAGGTCACATTTTCCTCAGGTCACATGTTCCTAAGGTCACATTTTCCTCAGGTCACATGTTCCTAAGGTCACATCTTCCTCAGGTCACATGTTCCTAAGGTCACATGTTCCTAAGGTCACATGTTCCTCAGGTCACATGTTCCTAAGGTCACATGTTCCTCAGGTCACATCTTCCTCAGGTCACATGTTCCTCAGGTCACATGTTCTTCAGGTCACATCTTCCTCAGGTCACATGTTCCTCAGGTCACATCTTCCTCAGGTCACATGTTCCTCAGGTCACATGTTCCTAAGGTCACATTTTCCTCAGGTCACATGTTCCTAAGGTCACATGTTCCTCAGGTCACATGTTCCTCAGGTCACATGTTCCTCAGGTCACATTTTCCTCAGGTCACATGTTCCTAAGGTCACATTTTCCTCAGGTCACATGTTCCTCAGGTCACATCTTCCTCAGGTCACATGTTCCTCAGGTCACATGTTCCTCAGGTCACATGTTCCTAAGGTCACATGTTCCTCAGGTCACATGTTCCTCAGGTCACATGTTCCTCAGGTCACATCTTCCTCAGGTCACATGTTCCTCAGGTCACATCTTCCTCAGGTCACATGTTCCTCAGGTCACATGTTCTTTAGGTCACATGTTCTTTAGGTCACATGTTCCTCAGGTCACATCTTCCTCAGGTCACATGTTCCTCAGTTCGCATGTTCCTAAGGTCACATCTTCCTCAGTTCACATGTTCCTAAGGTCACATCTTCCTCAGGTCACATGTTCCTAAGGTCACATGTTCCTAAGGTCACATGTTCCTCAGGTCACATGTTCCTAAGGTCACATGTTCCTCAGGTCACATGTTCCTAAGGTCACATCTTCCTCAGGTCACATGTTCCTCAGGTCACATGTTCTTTAGGTCACATGTTCCTCAGGTCACATGTTCCTAAGGTCACATCTTCCTCAGGTCACATGTTCCTCAGTTCACATGTTCCTCAGGTCACATCTTCCTCAGGACACATGTTCCTAAGGTCACATGTTCCTCTGGTCATATGTTCCTTAGGTCACATGTTCCTCAGGTCACATCTTCCTCAGGACACATGTTCCTCAGGTCACATGTTCCTCATGTCACATGTTCCTCAGGTCACATGTTCCTTAGGTCACATGTTCCTCAGGTCACATGTTCCTCAGGACACATCTTCCTCAGGTCACATGTTCCTCAGGTCACATCTTCCTCAGGTCACATCTTCCTAAGGTCACATGTTCCTCATGTCACATGTTCCTCATGTCACATCTTCCTCAGGACACATGTTCCTCAGGTCACATGTTCCTAAGGTCACATGTTCCTCAGGTCACATGTTCCTCAGGTCACATCTTCCTCAGGTCACATCTTCCTCAGGTCACATCTTCCTCAGGTCACATGTTCCTCATGTCACATGTTCCTCATGTCACATCTTCCTCAGGACACATGTTCCTCAGGTCACATGTTCCTAAGGTCACATGTTCCTCAGGTCACATGTTCCTCAGGTCACATGTTCCTAAGGTCACATCTTCCTCAGGTCACATGTTCCTAAGGTCACATCTTCCTCAGGTCACATCTTCCTCAGGTCACATGTTCCTAAGGTCACATTTTCCTCAGGTCACATGTTCCTAAGGTCACATGTTCCTCAGGTCACATGTTCCTAAGGTCACATGTTCCTAAGGTCACATGTTCCTCAGGTCACATGTTCCTAAGGTCACATCTTCCTCAGGTCACATGTTCCTCAGGTCACATGTTCCTCAGGTCACATCTTCCTCAGGTCACATCTTCCTCAGGTCACATGTTCCTCAGGTCACATGTTCCTAAGGTCACATTTTCCTCAGGTCACATGTTCCTCAGGTCACATGTTCCTCAGGTCACATGTTCCTCAGGTCACATGTTCCTCAGGTCACATCTTCCTCAGGTCACATTTTCCTCAGGTCACATGTTCCTAAGGTCATATTTTCCTCAGGTCACATGTTCCTAAGGTCACATCTTCCTCAGGTCACATCTTCCTCAGGTCACATCTTCCTCAGGTCACATGTTCCTCAGGTCACATCTTCCTCAGGTCACATGTTCCTCAGGTCACATGTTCTTTAGGTCACATGTTCTTTAGGTCACATGTTCCTCAGGTCACATCTTCCTCAGGTCACATGTTCCTCAGTTCACATGTTCCTAAGGTCACATCTTCCTCAGGTCACATGTTCCTCAGTTCACATGTTCCTAAGGTCACATCTTCCTCAGGTCACATGTTCCTAAGGTCACATGTTCCTAAGGTCACATCTTCCTCAGGTCACATGTTCCTCAGGTCACATCTTCCTCAGGTCACATGTTCCTCAGGTCACATGTTCCTAAGGTCACATTTTCCTCAGGTCACATGTTCCTAAGGTCACATGTTCCTCAGGTCACATGTTCCTCAGGTCACATGTTCCTAAGGTCACATCTTCCTAAGGTCACATGTTCCTCAGGTCACATCTTCCTCAGGTCACATTTTCCTCAGGTCACATGTTCCTAAGGTCACATTTTCCTCAGGTCACATGTTCCTAAGGTCACATGTTCCTCAGGTCACATGTTCCTCAGGTCACATGTTCCTCAGGTCACATCTTCCTCAGGTCACATGTTCCTAAGGTCACATCTTCCTAAGGTCACATGTTCCTCAGGTCACATGTTCCTCAGGTCACATGTTCCTAAGGTCACATCTTCCTAAGGTCACATGTTCCTCAGGTCACATGTTCCTCAGGTCACATGTTCCTCAGGTCACATGTTCCTCAGGTCACATCTTCCTCAGGTCACATGTTCCTCAGGTCACATGTTCCTAAGGTCACATTTTCCTCAGGTCACATGTTCCTAAGGTCACATCTTCCTCAGGTCACAAGTTCTCAGGTCACATTTTCCTCAGGTCACATGTTCCTAAGGTCACATGTTCCTAAGGTCACATGTTCCTCAGGTCACATGTTCCTAAGGTCACATTTTCCTCAGGTCACATGTTCCTAAGGTCACATGTTCCTAAGGTCACATGTTCCTCAGGTCACATCTTCCTCAGGTCACATGTTCCTCAGGTCACATGTTCCTCAGGTCACATGTTCCTCAGGTCACATCTTCCTAAGGTCACATGTTCCTCAGGTCACATGTTCCTAAGGTCACATTTTCCTCAGGTCACATGTTCCTAAGGTCACATGTTCCTAAGGTCACATCTTCCTCAGGTCACATGTTCCTAAGGTCACATGTTCCTCAGGTCACATGTTCCTAAGGTCACATGTTCCTCAGGTCACATCTTCCTCAGGTCACATGTTCCTCAGGTCACATGTTCCTAAGGTCACATTTTCCTCAGGTCACATGTTCCTCAGGTCACATGTTCCTCAGGTCACATGTTCCTAAGGTCACATTTTCCTCAGGTCACATGTTCCTAAGGTCACATCTTCCTCAGGTCACATGTTCCTAAGGTCACATGTTCCTAAGGTCACATGTTCCTCAGGTCACATGTTCCTAAGGTCACATGTTCCTCAGGTCACATCTTCCTCAGGTCACATGTTCCTCAGGTCACATGTTCTTCAGGTCACATCTTCCTCAGGTCACATGTTCCTCAGGTCACATCTTCCTCAGGTCACATGTTCCTCAGGTCACATGTTCCTAAGGTCACATTTTCCTCAGGTCACATGTTCCTAAGGTCACATGTTCCTCAGGTCACATGTTCCTCAGGTCACATGTTCCTCAGGTCACATTTTCCTCAGGTCACATGTTCCTAAGGTCACATTTTCCTCAGGTCACATGTTCCTCAGGTCACATCTTCCTCAGGTCACATGTTCCTCAGGTCACATGTTCCTCAGGTCACATGTTCCTAAGGTCACATGTTCCTCAGGTCACATGTTCCTCAGGTCACATGTTCCTCAGGTCACATCTTCCTCAGGTCACATGTTCCTCAGGTCACATCTTCCTCAGGTCACATGTTCCTCAGGTCACATGTTCTTTAGGTCACATGTTCTTTAGGTCACATGTTCCTCAGGTCACATCTTCCTCAGGTCACATGTTCCTCAGTTCGCATGTTCCTAAGGTCACATCTTCCTCAGTTCACATGTTCCTAAGGTCACATCTTCCTCAGGTCACATGTTCCTAAGGTCACATGTTCCTAAGGTCACATGTTCCTCAGGTCACATGTTCCTAAGGTCACATGTTCCTCAGGTCACATGTTCCTAAGGTCACATCTTCCTCAGGTCACATGTTCCTCAGGTCACATGTTCTTTAGGTCACATGTTCCTCAGGTCACATGTTCCTAAGGTCACATCTTCCTCAGGTCACATGTTCCTCAGTTCACATGTTCCTCAGGTCACATCTTCCTCAGGACACATGTTCCTAAGGTCACATGTTCCTCTGGTCATATGTTCCTTAGGTCACATGTTCCTCAGGTCACATCTTCCTCAGGACACATGTTCCTCAGGTCACATGTTCCTCATGTCACATGTTCCTCAGGTCACATGTTCCTCAGGACACATGTTCCTCAGGTCACATGTTCCTCTGGTCATATGTTCCTTAGGTCACATGTTCCTCAGGTCACATGTTCCTCAGGACACATCTTCCTCAGGTCACATGTTCCTCAGGTCACATCTTCCTCAGGTCACATCTTCCTAAGGTCACATGTTCCTCATGTCACATGTTCCTCATGTCACATCTTCCTCAGGACACATGTTCCTCAGGTCACATGTTCCTAAGGTCACATGTTCCTCAGGTCACATGTTCCTCAGGTCACATCTTCCTCAGGTCACATCTTCCTCAGGTCACATCTTCCTCAGGTCACATGTTCCTCATGTCACATCTTCCTCATGTCACATCTTCCTCAGGACACATGTTCCTCAGGTCACATGTTCCTAAGGTCACATGTTCCTCAGGTCACATGTTCCTCAGGTCACATGTTCCTAAGGTCACATCTTCCTCAGGTCACATGTTCCTAAGGTCACATCTTCCTCAGGTCACATCTTCCTCAGGTCACATGTTCCTAAGGTCACATTTTCCTCAGGTCACATGTTCCTAAGGTCACATGTTCCTCAGGTCACATGTTCCTAAGGTCACATGTTCCTAAGGTCACATGTTCCTCAGGTCACATGTTCCTAAGGTCACATCTTCCTCAGGTCACATGTTCCTCAGGTCACATGTTCCTCAGGTCACATCTTCCTCAGGTCACATCTTCCTCAGGTCACATGTTCCTCAGGTCACATGTTCCTAAGGTCACATTTTCCTCAGGTCACATGTTCCTCAGGTCACATGTTCCTCAGGTCACATGTTCCTCAGGTCACATGTTCCTCAGGTCACATCTTCCTCAGGTCACATTTTCCTCAGGTCACATGTTCCTAAGGTCATATTTTCCTCAGGTCACATGTTCCTAAGGTCACATCTTCCTCAGGTCACATCTTCCTCAGGTCACATCTTCCTCAGGTCACATGTTCCTCAGGTCACATCTTCCTCAGGTCACATGTTCCTCAGGTCACATGTTCTTTAGGTCACATGTTCTTTAGGTCACATGTTCCTCAGGTCACATCTTCCTCAGGTCACATGTTCCTCAGTTCACATGTTCCTAAGGTCACATCTTCCTCAGGTCACATGTTCCTCAGTTCACATGTTCCTAAGGTCACATCTTCCTCAGGTCACATGTTCCTAAGGTCACATGTTCCTAAGGTCACATCTTCCTCAGGTCACATGTTCCTCAGGTCACATCTTCCTCAGGTCACATGTTCCTCAGGTCACATGTTCCTAAGGTCACATTTTCCTCAGGTCACATGTTCCTAAGGTCACATGTTCCTCAGGTCACATGTTCCTCAGGTCACATGTTCCTAAGGTCACATCTTCCTAAGGTCACATGTTCCTCAGGTCACATCTTCCTCAGGTCACATTTTCCTCAGGTCACATGTTCCTAAGGTCACATTTTCCTCAGGTCACATGTTCCTAAGGTCACATGTTCCTCAGGTCACATGTTCCTCAGGTCACATGTTCCTCAGGTCACATGTTCCTCAGGTCACATGTTCCTAAGGTCACATGTTCCTCAGGTCACATCTTCCTCAGGTCACATGTTCCTCAGGTCACATCTTCCTCAGGTCACATGTTCCTCAGGTCACATCTTCCTCAGGTCACATCTTCCTCAGGACACATGTTCCTCAGGTCACATGTTCCTCATGTCACATGTTCCTCAGGTCACATGTTCCTCAGGACACATGTTCCTCAGGTCACATGTTCCTCTGGTCATATGTTCCTTAGGTCACATGTTCCTCAGGTCACATGTTCCTCAGGACACATCTTCCTCAGGTCACATGTTCCTCAGGTCACATCTTCCTCAGGTCACATCTTCCTAAGGTCACATGTTCCTCATGTCACATGTTCCTCATGTCACATCTTCCTCAGGACACATGTTCCTCAGGTCACATGTTCCTAAGGTCACATGTTCCTCAGGTCACATGTTCCTCAGGTCACATCTTCCTCAGGTCACATCTTCCTCAGGTCACATCTTCCTCAGGTCACATGTTCCTCATGTCACATGTTCCTCATGTCACATCTTCCTCAGGACACATGTTCCTCAGGTCACATGTTCCTAAGGTCACATGTTCCTCAGGTCACATGTTCCTCAGGTCACATGTTCCTAAGGTCACATCTTCCTCAGGTCACATGTTCCTAAGGTCACATCTTCCTCAGGTCACATCTTCCTCAGGTCACATGTTCCTAAGGTCACATTTTCCTCAGGTCACATGTTCCTAAGGTCACATGTTCCTCAGGTCACATGTTCCTAAGGTCACATGTTCCTAAGGTCACATGTTCCTCAGGTCACATGTTCCTAAGGTCACATCTTCCTCAGGTCACATGTTCCTCAGGTCACATGTTCCTCAGGTCACATCTTCCTCAGGTCACATCTTCCTCAGGTCACATGTTCCTCAGGTCACATGTTCCTAAGGTCACATTTTCCTCAGGTCACATGTTCCTCAGGTCACATGTTCCTCAGGTCACATGTTCCTCAGGTCACATGTTCCTCAGGTCACATCTTCCTCAGGTCACATTTTCCTCAGGTCACATGTTCCTAAGGTCACATTTTCCTCAGGTCACATGTTCCTAAGGTCACATCTTCCTCAGGTCACATCTTCCTCAGGTCACATCTTCCTCAGGTCACATGTTCCTCAGGTCACATCTTCCTCAGGTCACATGTTCCTCAGGTCACATGTTCTTTAGGTCACATGTTCTTTAGGTCACATGTTCCTCAGGTCACATCTTCCTCAGGTCACATGTTCCTCAGTTCACATGTTCCTAAGGTCACATCTTCCTCAGGTCACATGTTCCTCAGTTCACATGTTCCTAAGGTCACATCTTCCTCAGGTCACATGTTCCTAAGGTCACATGTTCCTAAGGTCACATCTTCCTCAGGTCACATGTTCCTCAGGTCACATCTTCCTCAGGTCACATGTTCCTCAGGTCACATGTTCCTAAGGTCACATTTTCCTCAGGTCACATGTTCCTAAGGTCACATGTTCCTCAGGTCACATGTTCCTCAGGTCACATGTTCCTAAGGTCACATCTTCCTAAGGTCACATGTTCCTCAGGTCACATCTTCCTCAGGTCACATTTTCCTCAGGTCACATGTTCCTAAGGTCACATTTTCCTCAGGTCACATGTTCCTAAGGTCACATGTTCCTCAGGTCACATGTTCCTCAGGTCACATGTTCCTCAGGTCACATGTTCCTCAGGTCACATGTTCCTAAGGTCACATGTTCCTCAGGTCACATCTTCCTCAGGTCACATGTTCCTCAGGTCACATCTTCCTCAGGTCACATGTTCCTCAGGTCACATCTTCCTCAGGTCACATGTTCCTCAGGTCACATGTTCCTCAGGTCACATGTTCCTAAGGTCACATGTTCCTCAGGTCACATGTTCCTCAGGTCACATGTTCCTCAGGTCACATCTTCCTCAGGTCACATCTTCCTCAGGTCACATGTTCCTCAGGTCACATCTTCCTCAGGTCACATGTTCCTCAGGTCACATGTTCCTCAGGTCACATGTTCCTAAGGTCACATGTTCCTCAGGTCACATCTTCCTCAGGTCACATGTTCCTCAGGTCACATCTTCCTCAGGTCACATCTTCCTCAGGTCACATGTTCCTCAGGTCACATGTTCCTCAGGTCACATCTTCCTCAGGTCACATGTTCCTCAGGTCACATGTTCTTTAGGTCACATGTTCTTTAGGTCACATGTTCCTCAGGTCACATCTTCCTCAGGTCACATGTTCCTCAGTTCACATGTTCCTAAGGTCACATCTTCCTCAGGTCACATGTTCCTCAGTTCACATGTTCCTCAGGTCACATCTTCCTCAGGTCACATGTTCCTCAGGTCACATCTTCCTCAGGTCACATGTTCCTCACGTCACATGTTCCTCAGCTGTATCCAGAAATCCTGAAAGTCTTTCCAGACCTGGATCAGAACCACAGACTCGGATGAAGAGGAGCTTATTTTTACCCTCAGCTTGAAACTGATCCGCAGCCAGCAGAAGGTACTGAAGTTGACATCCTGTGTTCCCAAACCAGAACCCCCTTTCTCCTCCACATCACCTGGAGATCCAGTCCACTGGACCACAAGCTGGAACAAGGTCCACCATGCCCTCGTCAAGCGGAGCCTTCGTGATGGAGGACCTTCATGGAAAACTCGGCTTCGATGGGAAGGTGGCTGCTGCTGCAGACACGGAGGGAGGTTGTCTGACCAGCCGGGCGCGTGCATGTGCGTGTGCACGTGTGCGCAGCATCTCTGCAGGACAGAGTGATAGATAGACGGAGCACGCTCACTGCTGAGCTCAGCAGAAACCTCCCCAGCAGGTCCTGTCAGTCCTCCTCTTTCATCCCATCATGCTCTCTGTCAATAAAGCTATGAGGGGGGGCTGGAGGCCAGGGGATAGACGGATGTCCGGGTTTGAAGCTGATTGCTACCTTTGTTCAGCAGAACGCTTCGATTGAAGCTTTGGACAACAAAGAGGTGAATCTCTGTAACGGTGGAAACCCTCAGAGGAGGAGGAGGAGGAGGAGGATTAAGAGGAGGAGGAGGAGGAGGAGGAGGAGGAGGATTAAGAGGAGGAGGAGGAGGATTAAGAGGAGGAGGAGGAGGAGGAGGAGGAGGAGGAGGAAGAGGAGGAGGAGGATTAAGAGGAAGAGGAGGAGGAGGATTAAGAGGAGGAGGAGGAGGATTAAGAGGAGGAGGAGGAGGAAGAGGAGGAGGAGGATTAAGAGGAAGAGGAGGAGGAGGATTAAGAGGAGGAGGAGGAGGAGGAGGATTAAGAGGAGCAGGAGGAGGAAGAGGAGGAGGAAGAGGAGGAGCAGGAGGAGGAAGAGGAGGAGGAGGAGGAGGAAGAGGAGGAGGAGGAGGAAGAGGAGGAGAAGGAAGAGGAAGAGGAGGAGGAGGAGGAGGAAGAGGAGGAGCAGGAGGAGGAAGAGGAGGAGGAGGAGGAGGAAGAGGAGGAGGAAGAGGAGGAGAAGGAAGAGGAAGAGGAGGAGGAGGAGGAGGAAGAGGAGGAGAAGGAGGAGGAAGAGGAGGAAGAGGAGGAGGAGGAGGAGGAAGAGGAGGAGAAGGAGGAGGAAGAGGAGGAGGAGGAGAGTAGCTTGTTGTTGGTTGTAGATTGAAATCCTGCAGTTATTTTGTTTTCATCACTGTTTTATTTCTAAAATGCACTCAGTTTGCATGAAAATCTGGATCAGATCCGGATCTGGACGGGATCCAATCTGGATCAGATCCGGATCTGGACAGGATCCGATCTGGATCGGATCCGGATCTGGACGGGATCCGATCTGGATCGGATCCGGATCTGGACGGGATCCGATCTGGATCAGATCCGGATCTGGACGGGATCCGATCAGGATCAGATCCGGATCTGGACGGGATCCGATCAGGATCAGATCCGGATCTGGACGGGATCCGATCAGGATCAGATCCGGATCTGGACGGGATCCGATCAGGATCAGATCCGGATCTGGACGGGATCCGATCAGGATCAGATCCGGATCTGGACGGGATCCGATCTGGATCAGATCCGGATCTGGACGGGATCCAATCAGGATCAGATCCGGATCTGGACGGGATCCAATCAGGATCAGATCCGGATCTGGACGGGATCCAATCAGGATCAGATCCGGATCTGGACGGGATCCAATCAGGATCAGATCCGGATCTGGACGGGATCCTATCTGGATCAGATCCGGATCTGGACGGGATCCAATCTGGATCAGATCCGGATCTGGACGGGATCCAATCAGGATCAGATCCGGATCTGGACGGGATCCTATCTGGATCAGATCCGGATCTGGACGGGATCCAATCAGGATCAGATCCGGATCTGGACGGGATCCAATCTGGATCAGATCCGGATCTGGACGGGATCCAATCTGGATCAGATCCGGATCTGGACGGGATCCAATCTGGATCAGATCCGGATCTGGACGGGATCCAATCAGGATCAGATCCGGATCTGGACGGGATCCAATCAGGATCAGATCCGGATCTGGACGGGATCCAATCTGGATCAGATCCGGATCTGGACGGGATCCAATCTGGATCAGATCCGTATCTGGACGGGATCCAATCAGGATCAGATCCGGATCTGGACGGGATCCAATCAGGATCAGATCCGGATCTGGACGGGATCCAATCAGGATCAGATCCGTATCTGGACGGGATCCAATCAGGATCAGATCCGGATCTGGACGGGATCCAATCAGGATCAGATCCGGATCTGGACGGGATCCAATCAGGATCAGATCCGGATCTGGACGGGATCCAATCAGGATCAGATCCGGATCTGGACGGGATCCAATCTGGATCAGATCCGGATCTGATCCAGATTGGATCACCTGCTTCAGGCTCGGAGTTCGACAGGATACATTGTTTTCACAGTAAAAACAACATTTTGTTGTTGTTTACATGTCATCATGTTTCAGAGGTTTTCACATCAAAGTGATGATGTCAGAAAAATCTCCAACTTTTTACTGCCAGATTTTTCTCATTTGATGTTGTGAAGGAACACAAACTTTTCTCTCGCCGTCCGACCATCACTGCGGTTTGATCCCAGCGGTCTCCACGCGGCCACCGTTCTCCGCCTTTATATTTCTGGTCTCCTCAGATGAGGAGGTGTTCTCAGCCCGTCTTGCAACACACATGAAGAAGGTGGAACCATGACTCCATGACGTTTTTCATGTGATGTCGCAACGCACCGAGATGGGAATGGGCTGGAATCGGAGCATCTTGGGCTGTGTCGGGAGAGCGGGGACTGTAGGGCAGGTTTTCTGACCACTACAGACTGTAAGGTGCTGGACGTATTTATCTCTACTCTCAACCTGCTGTGTCGGCCAGAACACTTCTTGAGACCAGGGCGTTTCTGTAACTAAGTGGACGTTGGCAAAGATGGAGGTGGCTAAACTCTAAAAGAATGAGGCAGGATGGTTGGTTTGAATGGTTTGTATTTCTAGTTTGTCAGAAGATGGATACACCGGGGATACAGGAGTTGTGGCTTCCTAAATAAACAAATACAAATGAGTACAATCACACATTCTGTCCTGCTATCCCACATAATGACAATTCCACCTTAACTATCAACCATCATCTTAAGTCCACACAAAGGAAGCTGGAACAAAGACAATAAACATATGTGGACTGCGGTAAACCTTAATGCTGTTTACTCGCTAGCATAAATTAGCGCTTAGCTTCTTAGCTTAGTTGGAGTTACAAATGAACTATAAACAAACTTTTCTTCCTCCATAGGAACCTAAACCAGCACGCAGAATCAGCAGCCTTACTTTTCATTGACGCACAGCTTGTATGAGGCTGTCGCTGAATTAAACGGTCTTTAAGCGGGTCTACAGCCCGTGGTAACCCCTTCTTTTCCATGCATGCTTAGCTGTGCCGTGCCGACTCTCGGGGGCAAGCATGTACGGTGGCGAGCTGAGAGCTCACGCTGAGACGTGGTGCTGGAGCAGAACTTGCATTTCCACACTGAACGCTCACATTAACAACTAAATAAAAAAAAGGTCTTCTGTACAGCCGCCCCAAATGTAAGCAGTACATTTGCTCAAACAAAAGCAGTCGTACACAGAGAGGAGATCATCACAAGGACTATGGACTGTCCTCAGGTAGGGCGAGTAGAATCACCAGCCGGGCCACTGGTCGGGTGTAAGTCCTATCCTTCACTTTCAGATCAGCTGACCTTATATGTCCATCAGAGCTCGGATGCACTTTCACAATGAGCCCAATGGGCCAAAGAGCCTGAAGGAGCTGGGAATCCACAATCATTTTCTATCAGGTCCCCGGATGAGGAGCGCCACTTCTGACGAGTCTGCAGTCCAGGCAGGTACAGCTTTATAGAGCGCACCCAGAAGTGGTCGCACTTGTTTCCACCTTCGACGACCTAGCAGTTCACTCTTGGCATGAACCACTTGTTCTAAGGACCCATCAGGCCGCCCCACCATCTGGATCACCACACTGAACGCTCACATTAACAACTAAATAAAAATAAGGTCTTCTGTACAGGGACACCATCGTCATAGCAACATCAACAGTCAGACCCAGAAAACGCTGCTGTCATAGCAACGCTCTTCATCAGATGTGGTTTTGGATCAACAGCATATTGAAGTTCAATAAGTGCTGCTGGGGTTCGACTTCCTCCGAGACCGCCGGCGGACTCAGTCCTTTGCTGGCTGACCAATAGGAGCCCCCCCCCCCCCCCATTTTCATGATAATACAGAAATATTAAAAAGAAGCACAACAGTTCAATTCCTCTGTTGTTCATGTCAGTGTCTCTGCTTGTCTGAATCAGCGCCGATCGCAGCCGGAACCGGACCCAACTTCTCCCTGGCGGACCTAGACAGCTCGTCATACTACAGCATGAGTCCAGGAGCCATGAGGAGACCACTGCCCAGCACCTCCTCCTCCAGGTACACACACACACACCTCCTCCTCCTCCAGGTACACACACACACCTCCTCCTCCTCCAGGTACACACACACCTCCTCCTCCAGGTACACACACACACACCTCCTCCTCCAGGTACACACACACACCTCCTCCTCCAGGTACACACACACACCTCCTCCTCCTCCAGGTACACACACACACACCTCCTCCTCCTCCAGGTACACACACACACCTCCTCCTCCAGGTACACACACACACACCTCCTCCTCCTCCAGGTACACACACACCTCCTCCTCCTCCAGGTACACACACACACCTCCTCCTCCAGGTACACACACACACCTCCTCCTCCTCCAGGTACACACACACACCTCCTCCTCCTCCAGGTACACACACACACCTCCTCCTCCTCCAGGTACACACACACACCTCCTCCTCCTCCAGGTACACACACACACCTCCTCCTCCAGGTACACACACACACCTCCTCCTCCTCCAGGTACACACACACACACCTCCTCCTCCAGGTACACACACACACCTCCTCCTCCTCCAGGTACACACACACACCTCCTCCTCCTCCAGGTACACACACACACCTCCTCCTCCAGGTACACACACACACCTCCTCCTCCTCCAGATACACACACACACCTCCTCCTCCTCCAGGTACACACACACACCTCCTCCTCCAGGTACACACACACACCTCCTCCTCCTCCAGGTACACACACACACCTCCTCCTTCAGGTACACACACACACCTCCTCCTCCAGGTACACACACACACACCTCCTCCTCCAGGTACACACACACACCTCCTCCTCCAGGTACACACACACACCTCCTCCTCCAGGTACACACACACACCTCCTCCTCCAGGTACACACACACACCTCCTCCTTCAGGTACACACACACACCTCCTCCTCCAGGTACACACACACACCTCCTCCTCCAGGTACACACACACACCTCCTCCTCCAGGTACACACACACACCTCCTCCTCCAGGTACACACACACACCTCCTCCTCCTCCAGATACACACACACACCTCCTCCTCCTCCAGGTACACACACACACCTCCTCCTCCAGGTACACACACACCTCCTCCTCCTCCAGGTACACACACACACCTCCTCCTCCTCCAGATACACACACACACCTCCTCCTCCTCCAGGTACACACACACACCTCCTCCTCCAGGTACACACACACCTCCTCCTCCTCCAGGTACACACACACACCTCCTCCTCCTCCAGGTACACACACACACCTCCTCCTCCAGGTACACACACACACCTCCTCCTCCAGGTACACACACACACCTCCTCCTCCTCCAGATACACACACACACCTCCTCCTCCAGGTACACACACACACCTCCTCCTCCAGGTACACACACACACCTCCTCCAGATACACACACACACCTCCTCCTCCTCCAGGTACACACACACACCTCCTCCTCCAGGTACACACACACACCTCCTCCTCCAGGTACACACACACACCTCCTCCTCCTCCAGGTACACACACACACCTCCTCCTTCAGGTACACACACACACCTCCTCCTCCAGGTACACACACACACCTCCTCCTCCAGGTACACACACACACCTCCTCCTCCAGGTACACACACACACCTCCTCCTCCAGGTACACACACACACCTCCTCCTCCAGGTACACACACACCTCCTCCTCCTCCAGGTACACACACACCTCCTCCTCCAGGTACACACACACACCTCCTCCTCCAGGTACACACACACCTCCCCCTGTAAGTACACACACACCTCCTCCTCCAGGTACACACACACACCTCCTCCTCCAGGTACACACACACACCTCCTCCTCCAGGTACACACACACACCTCCTCCTTCAGGTACACACACACACCTCCTCCTCCAGGTACACACACACACCTCCTCCTCCAGGTACACACACACACCTCCTCCTCCAGGTACACACACACACCTCCTCCTCCAGGTACACACACACACCTCCTCCTCCAGGTACACACACACCTCCCCCTGTAAGTACACACACACCTCCTCCTCCAGGTACACACACACACCTCCTCCTCCAGGTACACACACACCTCCTCCTCCAGGTACACACACACCTCCTCCTCCAGGTACACACACACCTCCTCCTCCAGGTACACACACACACCTCCTCCTCCAGGTACACACACACCTCCTCCTCCAGGTACACACACACACCTCCTCCTCCAGGTACACACACACACCTCCTCCTTCAGGTACACACACACACCTCCTCCTCCAGGTACACACACACACCTCCTCCTCCAGGTACACACACACACCTCCTCCTCCAGGTACACACACACACCTCCTCCTCCAGGTACACACACACACCTCCTCCTCCAGGTACACACACACCTCCTCCTCCAGGTACACACACACCTCCTCCTCCAGGTACACACACACACCTCCTCCTCCAGGTACACACACACCTCCCCCTGTAAGTACACACACACCTCCTCCTCCAGGTACACACACACACCTCCTCCTCCAGGTACACACACACACCTCCTCCTCCAGGTACACACACACACCTCCTCCTTCAGGTACACACACACACCTCCTCCTCCAGGTACACACACACACCTCCTCCTCCAGGTACACACACACACCTCCTCCTCCAGGTACACACACACACCTCCTCCTCCAGGTACACACACACACCTCCTCCTCCAGGTACACACACACCTCCCCCTGTAAGTACACACACACACCTCCTCCTCCAGGTACACACACACACCTCCTCCTCCAGGTACACACACACCTCCTCCTCCAGGTACACACACACACCTCCTCCTCCAGGTACACACACACCTCCTCCTCCAGGTACACACACACACCTCCTCCTCCAGGTACACACACACCTCCTCCTCCAGGTACACACACACACCTCCTCCTCCAGGTACACACACACACCTCCTCCTCCAGGTACACACACACACTCCTCCTCCTCCAGGTACACACACACACCTCCTCCTCCAGATACACACACACTCCTCCTCCTCCAGGTACACACACACACCTCCTCCTCCAGGTACACACACACACCTCCTCCTCCTCCAGGTACACACACACACCTCCTCCTCCTCCAGGTACACACACACACCTCCTCCTCCAGGTACACACACACACCTCCTCCTCCTCAGGTACACACACACACCTCCTCCTCCTCCAGGTACACACACACACCTCCTCCTCCTCCAGGTACACACACACACCTCCTCCTCCTCCAGGTACACACACACACCTCCTCCTCCAGGTACACACACACACCTCCTCCTCCAGGTACACACACACACCTCCTCCTCCTCCAGTACACACACACACCTCCTCCTCCAGATACACACACACACCTCCTCCTCCAGGTACACACACACACCTCCTCCTCCAGGTACACACACACACCTCCTCCTCCTCCAGGTACACACACACACCTCCTCCTCCTCCAGGTACACACACACACCTCCTCCTCCTCCAGGTACACACACACCTCCTCCTCCTCCAGGTACACACACACACCTCCTCCTCCTCCAGGTACACACACACACCTCCTCCTCCAGGTACACACACACCTCCTCCTCCAGGTACACACACACTCCTCCTCCTCCTCCAGATACACACACACACCTCCTCCTCCTCCAGATACACACACACACCTCCTCCTCCTCCAGGTACACACACACACCTCCTCCTCCTCCAGGTACACACACACACCTCCTCCTCCAGGTACACACACACACCTCCTCCTCCAGGTACACACACACACCTCCTCCTCCTCCAGATACACACACACACCTCCTCCTCCTCCAGGTACACACACACACCTCCTCCTCCAGGTACACACACACCTCCTCCTCCTCCAGGTACACACACACACCTCCTCCTCCTCCAGATACACACACACACCTCCTCCTCCTCCAGGTACACACACACACCTCCTCCTCCAGGTACACACACACCTCCTCCTCCTCCAGGTACACACACACACCTCCTCCTCCTCCAGGTACACACACACACCTCCTCCTCCAGGTACACACACACACCTCCTCCTCCAGGTACACACACACACCTCCTCCTCCTCCAGATACACACACACACCTCCTCCTCCAGGTACACACACACACCTCCTCCTCCAGGTACACACACACACCTCCTCCAGATACACACACACACCTCCTCCTCCTCCAGGTACACACACACACCTCCTCCTCCAGGTACACACACACACTCCTCCTCCTCCAGTTACACACACACACCTCCTCCTCCTCCAGATACACACACACACCTCCTCCTCCAGGTACACACACACACCTCCTCCTCCAGGTACACACACACACCTCCTCCTCCAGGTACACACACACACCTCCTCCTCCAGGTACACACACACACCTCCTCCTCCTCCAGATACACACACACACCTCCTCCTCCTCCAGGTACACACACACACCTCCTCCTCCAGGTACACACACACACCTCCTCCTCCTCCAGGTACACACACACACCTCCTCCTCCTCCAGATACACACACACACCTCCTCCTCCAGGTACACACACACACCTCCTCCTCCAGGTACACACACACACCTCCTCCTCCAGGTACACACACACCTCCTCCTCCAGGTACACACACACACCTCCTCCTCCTCCAGATACACACACACACTCCTCCTCCTCCAGGTACACACACACACCTCCTCCTCCAGGTACACACACACACCTCCTCCTCCAGGTACACACACACACCTCCTCCTCCTCCAGGTACACACACACACCTCCTCCTCCAGGTACACACACACACCTCCTCCTCCTCCAGATACACACACACACCTCCTCCTCCTCCAGGTACACACACACACCTCCTCCTCCAGGTACACACACACACCTCCTCCTCCAGGTACACACACACCTCCTCCTCCAGGTACACACACACACCTCCTCCTCCAGGTACACACACACACACCTCCTCCTCCAGGTACACACACACACCTCCTCCTCCTCCAGGTACACACACACACCTCCTCCTCCAGGTACACACACACACCTCCTCCTCCAGGTACACACACACACACCTCCTCCTCCTCCAGGTACACACACACACCTCCTCCTCCTCCAGGTACACACACACACCTCCTCCTCCAGGTACACACACACCTCCTCCTCCTCCAGGTACACACACACACCTCCTCCTCCTCCAGGTACACACACACACCTCCTCCTCCAGGTACACACACACACCTCCTCCTCCAGGTACACACACACACCTCCTCCTCCAGGTACACACACACACCTCCTCCTCCAGGTACACACACACCTCCTCCTCCTCCAGGTACACACACACACCTCCTCCTCCTCCAGGTACACACACACACCTCCTCCTCCAGGTACACACACACACCTCCTCCTCCAGGTACACACACACACCTCCTCCTCCAGGTACACACACACCTCCTCCTCCTCCAGGTACACACACACACCTCCTCCTCCAGGTACACACACACCTCCTCCTCCAGGTACACACACACACCTCCTCCTCCAGGTACACACACACACCTCCTCCTCCAGGTACACACACACACCTCCTCCTCCTCCAGGTACACACACACCTCCCCCTGTAAGTACACACACACCTCCTCCTCCAGGTACACACACACACCTCCTCCTCCAGGTACACACACACCTCCTC